>NC_135234.1:174919811-175229041 GCF_051348905.1 Ranitomeya variabilis
GTGCGCCATCTTATGCTAATTTGTTTTTGGGATTCTGGGAAAGATTCATCTTCCAGGGCGATGGCGCACATGCCGCGGACCCGGTGGTAGGCTGGTTTCGCTACATTGATGACATTTTGATGGTCTGGAAGGGTGGCGAGACCAGCCTATCAAAATTCATGCAGGTATTGAACACTAACGATTTTAATTTAAAATTCACCTACACGTAGCATTCCAATAAAATCAATTTTTTGGATATTACCTTAGTTGTTGCCGAGGATGGCTCTATTGAAACCGACTTGTATTGCAAGGAGTCATCGGTGAACTCCTTGCTACATGCCTCCTCGGCACACAATTATTCTGTTATTAAAGCCATCCCAGTTGGGCAATTCCTGAGGAACAGGTGGGTATGCTCTACAGAAGCCCGCTTCGAGAGTCAGTCTGCCATCCTCACTGAGCGCTTTAGGGCACGTGGCTATAGTCGTCGCAGCATCAGGGCAGGGTATGGATGGGCAAAAGCAACACGGAGAGAGGATTTGCTTAGGCAATCTAACAAGTCTGGAGCGAACAATGAGTCTACAGTTAGATTCATTTCTACTTCTAATTGTCAGTGGCACCGTATCCGTGAGGTGCTTAACAAACACTGGTCCGTGCTACAAACTGATGGTACCTTGGCTTCATGCCTGACGGAATTTCCTCTTATGACACAACGAAGGGGTAAAAACCTGAAAGACACACTGGTAAGAAGCCATTACATAGCAAGAAACAGAACGTTTCTTGGTATGAGCAGCCCCAGGCAAGGATGCTTTCCGTGTGGTTCTTGTGTCACGTGTCCGAACATTCTTAGATGTGGGACCTTTAAGAACTCTGATGGGAGCAGGGAATTTAAGATAAGGGAATTTATCTCATGTAGTACCACATTTGTGGTATATTACGCTACCTGTCCCTGCTCCCTGATTTATATTGGTCTCACGTCTAGGGAATTGAAAGTTCGGACACGCGAACACGTAAGAGATATTCTGGCCGCAAAAGAAGTGTCGGACCCGTCAGGTTTGAAGACTATACCGAGACATTTTCGGATGTTCCACGGATCAGACCCTAGGGGTTTAAAAGTGAGAGGTATTGATAGAATACATGGAGGGGTCAGGGGTGGCAATATGACAAAAATACTTGCACAATGTGAGTGCAAGTGGATTGTCACCCTTGATACCCTCACTCCTAGGGGATTAAAGGAACAATTAAGTTTCGCCCCATTTTTGTGACTATCATATTGCCCCGTATGAGTCCTCTAGCTATGCTCCTTGTTCACAGCTTCAGTTCTGCTTTACATGTGTGCAGAAGTACGTACGGTTATACACTCACTGGCCACTTTATTAGGTACACCTGTCCAACTTCTTGTTAACACTTAATTTCTAATCAGCCAATCACATGGTGGCAACTCAGTGCATTTAGGCATGTAGACATGGTCAAGACAATCTCCTGCAGTTCAAACCAAGCATCAGTATGGGGAAGAAAGGTGATTTGAGTGCCTTTGAACGTGGCATGGTTGTTGGTGCCAGAAGGGCTGGTCTGAGTATTTCAGAAACTGCTGATCTACTGGGATTTTCACACACAACCATCTCTAGGGTTTACAGAGAATGGTCCGAAAAAGAAAAAAAATCCAGTGAGCGGCAGTTCTGTGGGCGGAAATGCCTTGTTGATGCCAGAGGTCAGAGGAGAATGGGCAGACTGGTTCGAGCTGATAGAAAGGCAACAGTGACTCAAATCGCCACCCGTTACAACCAAGGTAGGCCTAAGAGCATCTCTGAACGCACAGTGCGTCGAACTTTGAGGCAGATGGGCTACAGCAGCAGAAGACCACACCGGGTACCACTCCATTCAGCTAAGAACAGGAAACTGAGGCTACAATTTGTACAAGCTCATCGAAATTGGACAGTAGAAGATTGGAAAAACGTTGCTTGGTCTGATGAGTCTCGATTTCTGCTGCGACATTCGGATGGTAGGGTCAGAATTTGGCGTAAACAACATGAAAGCATGGATCCATCCTGCCTTGTATGGAGCATCTTTGGGATGTGCAGCCGACAAATCTGCGGCAACTGTGTGATGCCATCATGTCAATATGGACCAAAATCTCTGAGGAATGCTTCCAGCACCTTGTTGAATCTATGCCACGAAGAATTGAGGCAGTTCTGAAGGCAAAAGGGGGTCCAACCCGTTACTAGCATGGTGTACCTAATAAAGTGGCCGGTGAGTGTATATTTTTTTTTTACTTCATGCCTGACTATCCTCTCCCATGTGAATGATCCACCATTCATTTTAATTTGTTGTATTGACTGTCTTTTTTGTGTCTTCTTTTTAGTAAGTGTTTAGTAACGTCCATGGCTACAGATTTGACACGGTACCACATTGGATTCTTCATGTCTACTCATATGGAGCCCAAGAAATATGAATTATTGTCGATATTTTTCACATGTGTACATTTTTATATGTATTTCTTTCTCTTTACTGCACGGGTCACCCTTAGCGGTGCTATTTATATGTATTGATTCAATCTTTGTTATGTGTAGTGCCAATATGTATGGATTATGTATGGTTTTTATTTCCCTTGTAGTGATGGTGTAGTCCATCTCTTATTTATGCCTACATCACTTTTCTATTCACTGAGCCCTTTAAGATATGGGGCCAATTGGGATTTTAGGACGATTCAGTTGTGCATGGTCTCCATAATGATGGCCACTCCTATGATTTTCGAAAGGGGAGTTGGAGACTTACATGCCCATTTTCGTCCATTATATGAGATGATGGTGATTCCTTTCTATATATACACAAATTCACATACTTGCCACTTATTGTTTGTTATGTCCATATTTGTGTCCTATTGCGGTAATCTGACTTTACCTGTCACTGCAAAGATGGCCGCCGCCATGGTCTTTTAGAAAATGGACGTCGGTAGTGCGCATGCCCGGTGCCGTCCATTGCTCTCACCTTCTGACGGGGCTGTCTACCACAGCTGGGTGTTGTTTTCATTGGTAGTCAGACGGCGGAGCTCCGCCCTGACACACGCCCAGCAGTGATGGCTCCGCTGATTGGTGAACTCTGGACGCTACTGCGCATGCGCCGGAATTACCAGCGTTACTTCCGGTTTTAACTATATTTAAAGCACAATGAGACGTGCTACACACATACCCTGTTGAAAAAGCCACGCGAAACGCGCGTCCGGGGGGCCAAGTGAGGTGGGGGTATGAACCCTGACTACCAATGGGTAAGCAGCTATTGTACTTAATTGTGTGATTTTATTTATGTGGTGGCCGTGGGATGGGTATTATTTGACCTAATGATATGTATGTACATGGCCATATATCGAATAGGGACTAATGCTGCAACCAGAAGGGTACATTTTTGTACTCCCCCTCTAAACTTGGCTACTGTCACGTTCTCCTTGTAATGCCTCCTGCTTTATGTCTGTGCTGACAGCACGCACATTTTGTACTTTGTATCTTTGTGATTTGTATATTGATATATTAAGGTGACTATAATAAACTTATTTGAATATTTTTATATAAATATGTTGAAGTGGACGTTTTTGCTCCATTCTTTAGTGATAATTATTTATGTTGATTTTGATTTCTGGATCTAAATATTATTTATTTATGCATTGATACTACCTATAGCTCTCTTATTTACCAACTATGCAATTAAGTCTATTTACAATTGATTGTGTGCCCCGTTTTGATATGTCAATTTTCCCCACCTTTGGTTTTGGTCCTTAAGAAAGTATTAGCCTTTTATTAAAAGATGGGTATAGCTCTTCCAGCACCATTCATAGTACAGCTATTGGTACAGTCATCGATCACCCAGCGCCAGTTATTTTACTGCTTTCTCTACAAGAAGGAAATTAAGTTTTAACTTCCAATGTAATTTGCAAAGAAGATTTTCTTCCTAGATGAAGCAATACATTACAAGACAATAGAATTAATCTTTTGGACTAAGACACTTAGAAGACATGCCAGGCCTCATCAAGAATTGGAGGGGGGTGAGTGGGGGTGCTTTATCAGTGATGCCAGTTTGAGAAGGACTGTAAAAAAACATGGCATAATGGACTACCATGATCAAATCACGATATTCTTATTCTTCTTATTTGTATGCAATCTGATATATTTAAAAAGAAATACTCAGGCCCTATAGAAATGTAATATGATTCAGTGCAGCTCAGGAGATTGTACAAAAGCATAATACGCCTGTGCAAAAAGCCTTAGATTTATTTCTGCAAATTAAAATGTACCAATCAATTGCAACAAAAAGCATGAAATGGCACTTAACCCATAATTAACATCGGTTATAACTCTGATCTCAGTGACAGGTGATACTCCGGATTTTCTATTGTTTATGCTCTCAATTCTTGTTGGGCTTTTGTATTGGGTTTCCTGATCTTTTTCTGTACTGAGCAAATATTTTCGGAAAAAAATGATTAAAACAGAGTCAGATGTCCTATAGAACAAGCAAAAACATATGGCAAATATAGCAAAACAAATTTTTTTTTTTTTAATATGTAATATTACTGGAACCACCATTCCCATCAGCATTTCCAAAGCTCTATCATTTATGACAAGAATTTTTAAATTAAACTTTATTGGTTTAAAACATTTATTTGACCTGACGTAGAGATGCTTAATTACAGTAATTATGACAGGGCTGCTTCTGTTTCTCAGGCCGTACTGTCATCCTCATGGGATATTATCTTATCCGTGACCCAAATGCTCACTGTAATTGCTCTACAAAGTGAAAAAGATGCATATGCTCAGTTCACCATCTGTCTGGCTATTCTGAGAGTTCAGACATACAGGAGACCTTTGGTGACAACAGCTGCAATTTTGTCAGAATTATCATTGCACAATGTAAGATGTAATAGCTGATACTCTACGGTGAATAGAAAATGGGCATTAAGGGTGTAGATGCATCTATATTAAATAATTATGACTTTAACACAACCATTGACTCTTAGTTCAAACAGAAAATCTTTAAAAATTGTTCTTTCCATTCTGTTGGAGGCTCTGAATTAAATTTCTTGATTGTCTTACAACCCTGTGATCCAAAATAAAATGGATGTCTACCAGCACAACCATTACGTCCCTGAACTTTATCTTGTGATGTTATCAGACTTTCTCAAGTCTAACCAACTGTTTAGATAAACATCACAGGACTTCCCCTCTAAATTGCCCATTATTTCAATCAAGTTTTTTTTTTTTTTTAATTTTCAACAATTTATATAAAAAATCTTGACATTTTGCATTTTTTATTCACTGAATACTAGGAGGTCTTCACAAGGACCAACCAGCGGCAGGAAACTACTGCTGATAGGTAAACATTCTCGTGAAACGAGCATTCTAAAAAACGTTCATTTTTGATAATCTTTCAGTGTAAATGCAGCTTAGGTCTTGCAGCAGGCTGCCATTTTCTCGTCTAAAGAGATCACTTCCCAGTAGTCATCTCATTATAATGACAGGCAGGATTACAATGAAAAGTAACACCTACGCATAGACACTGGATCCACAATAAGTGATGATGAGGTCAGCTCCCTTACTCACTCTTCCAGCACGCTGACCTATGTACAGATCATGTAGAGTGCTTAGAAAACTATTGCACAGAGCTGATAACAAGAGTGGGAGTCTTAATAAACTAATGGAGGAAGGCAAGCACTGTTCTTGGCTTCTAAACCTTACACTGGCGCTTGGTCCGATTATAATCATAGGACCTCCATTTTCATGATAGATGGAAGCCCCTGTGGTGGGATGCCAAACAATGAGATATGTATCAGGATACTTGTCAAATGCTTACCCAATATGATGTCCAGTCCTATATCCAATAGATGATGTGTTTTGAGTATGGGAAGACTCATTTAATCTCTCCATTGGAACAAATAATCTTTCTACCACAAAATTCATTCTCTCCCTAGCAAGCGTGGTCTTACTGTAGACCTCATTTTACCCGTCTTTGCACTGCCGTTATTTTCTTAGCTTGTGCACTGTTTGACCATAACTACATTTCCACTGTCCAGAACCGTTTTGTAGAAGCACACATGTGCAGAAACCCAGATTATATAGACTTTCAATCTGTCTACAACATTTAATTCTTTATCCATTTTAATGCCAGAACAAAACTACCCCAACCTTACATTTATAACCATCCCCCACATCTACATAGCCCTTGATATACCCCTTTATCATGCTATCCTTGCTAGACACATAATACTGAATTGTTTGTGGATGTCTTTAAATGTTGCCTACTCTTCCACATTGCCTCCCCATTCACTTTTAACAGCATGTTATAAATCAGTTGAACAGTTCGCGGCAACTCAATGCTATCAAATCCCAAACTGATTGCCCATTGCTCATGGACTGCATATAAAAAATCCGTATCTATAAAGTCACATCCAGCTCCATTCCTTCCATTATTTCCTTGCATTTCCCCAGGAGTTCTAGCTCCTACAGACCAGTTAGACGCTCCTAATCAACTCGTTACCTGCATTAAAGACATCTGTCTTACATAGTCACCTTTATAAAAGACTCCTGTCAACAGACTCAATTAATCAGTCAGACTCTAACCTCTACAACATGGGCAAAACGAAAGAGCTTTCTAAGGTTGTCAGGGACAAGATCATATACCTGCACAAAGCTGGAATGGGCTACAAAACCATAAGTAAGATGCTAGTTGAGAAGGAGAAAACTGTTGGTGCAATAGTAAGGAAGTGAAAGAAATACAAAATGACTCTCAATCGACATCGATATGGGGCGCCATGCAAAATCTCACCTCGTGGGATCCTTGATCATGAGGAAGGTGAGAGATCAGTCTAAAACTACATGGGGGAACTTGTTAATGATCTCAAGGCAGCGGGGACCACAGTCACCAAGAAAACCATTGGAAACACATTATACGGTAAAGGTTTAAAATTCTGCAGTGCCAGCAAGGTCCCCCTGCTCAAGAAAGCACATGTGCAGGCCCGTCTGTAGTTTGCCAATGAACACCTGGATGATTCTGTGAGTGATTGGGAGAAGATGCTGTGGTCAGATGAAACAAAAACTGAGCTCTTTGGCATTAACTCAACTCGCTGTGTTTGGAGGAAGAGAAATGCTGCCTATGACCCAAAGAACACAGTCTCCACTGTCAAGCATGGAGGAGGAAACATTATGTTTTGGGGGTGTTTCCCTGCTAAGGGCACAGGACTACTTCACTGCATCAATGGGAGAATGGATGGAGCCATGTACCATAAAATCCTGAGTGACAACCTCCTTCCCTCTGCCTGGACATTAAAAATGGGTCATGGCTGGGTCTTCCAGCAAGACAAAGACCCAAAACATACAGCCTGGGCAACAAAGTAGTGGCTCAAAAAGAAGCACATTAAGGTCCTGGAGTGGCCTAGCCTAAAACTATGTAGGGAGTGGAAGCTCCGAGTTGCCAATTGACAGCCTCAAAATCTTAATGATTTAGAGATGATTTGCAAAGAGGAGTGGACCTAAATTCCTCCTGACATGTGCGCAAACCTCATAAGAAACTACAAAAAACATCTGACTGCTGTGCTTGCCAACAATGGTTTTGCCACCAAGTGTTAAGTCTTGTTTTCCAGAGGGAATACTTATTTCTCACTGCAAAATGCAAATACATTTATATAACTTATTCAATGTAATTTTCTGGATTTTATATTTGCTATTCTATCTCTCAATGTTAAAATTAACCTACACTTAAAATTATAGACTGTTCATATCTTTGTCAGTGGGCAAACTTACAAAATCAGCAAGTTATCAAATACTTATATCCCCCACTGTATCATCTAGGTCTCCATCAACCACTGAGATAAAGTAAAAGCTACTAGAATGAGTTCATGAATGAGAACTTTGAGTTTTGCTCACTAGATGAAACTGTCTGGAAATGCAAAGAAAATGAGTAACTGTTATTGTACTACATACTGTCCTAATGCATTGAATCTTTTATGCAGTTGGATCTAAGTAAAAAATTATACAATGTGTGGGTGCTCCTGAAGGTACAAAGATCTGCATGACAATGATAAGGTTTGACATTCTTTCTTGCAAATTAGTAGCTTGGATTAAATCTGTCTTACTTTGGCATAATTACATAATTGCATATAGAATGTTTGAAATCTTGAAATTATAAATGACAGTCAAGAGCCAAAAACAGCATATGGACTGAGGAACAATTTGCAAATGTCTGGTAGAAGGAGGCGTTTACGTAGAAGCAATCTGCTTTTATCTTTTGTAGAAAAACACCCCTACATTACCTACTTGCTTCAGAAGGTCTGGTGAAATATAAGTTGCATTGTTAAAATCTATCACTCCTTTAGAAGTGAAATGTGCAGAGAAACGCAAAGAACACCTCCATTTACCATTAGCTTACCTAATCCTTTATTTGTTCCTCAAGTATTCAAGGCGGATGAGCAATTTCTTTGCAAACTTTGTAGCCCATCTACCAATGTATATGTCATAGCAGTAAAACTGACCCATGTTGGATTATAGCTACTCAGTAGTTAGTGGGTGTCTTCATTTTAACTCTTTTAATTCACATCAGTTTCGAAGAAGAGGAAGGTAGGTTGATCAGTCTGTAGTCCTAGTAACCCAAAACAACGCAAAAAATGATGTGCCATTTGGCTACTAGGAGCCTTCCCTGGGGATCTCTGCAGTGATTGACAGGCTACCGTGTATGTAACAGTGTTTAATATGGGTCTGATATCATCTTAGAAAATGTTATGACTTTTGCCAGCTGAGCCCCACTGTTTTGCTTTTAAAGTCTCCAGGATCAAGATTTCCTTTATTGGTTGCTATCAGCTACTGTTTACCCTTTTCAATGCTGACTATTGCCAACAATTTGTTATTTCTAGTTAGTATTACACCCATTCTGTTGGGTATGTACTGCAATGTTTATTACTGCCATGTGCCATGGGTTGATGCTGTGACAGATGTGCAAAAATCATTCAATAAATCTGAGGTACACCCCATGGGTGATAAAAGGGAATAACCATTATGTTGGAAAATCCTCATGATTAGTTTAATTTCAGGCAAAATAATATTGGCGGAAAGTTCCAGCCTGTCCTGCAGTCATTGTAGTTCATCTTGGTTGAAGAAGACCAGCCCTCCATCATGAAAGAACCACCATTGCTGAAAGAGGGTGAGGATTACAGTGAAGAGGGAGCAGAGAATATTATGCTTAAGAGTGTAGAGTGCATCTACCAGTAGAGATGAGTGGATCTTTTGAAATTGGAATTTGCCAACTTTACCAAATTTTCCCAAGAATCTTAATGCTGCCGAGTCTCTAACTAGAAAAGATGTGTTTAACATTCTGAGGTCTTCTGGGAGTGCATTGAACCACTTTTAAGTTATTATACACAAATGCAGTTCAAGTGACCTCAACATACATGAGACGTCTTGGAGAACACAGACAAGTAGCGGAGGTGCTGCAGACAGGTAACAGATGTCCTGGAAGCTGCAGGTGGATAGGACTCAGGAACACTAAAGTCTTACTACCAGACAAAGATGTGTGTCTTGGTCTGCTTATATAGGCCCAGACCGATGATCACATGGGATCACACTGACCCATCTGCAGAGCCTGATGTGGTGCAAAACAGACTTTAATGGACCAGGATGAGGGAAGAGCTCAGATCCGGGACAGGTGCATAACAGCACCCCTACCTCTTAAGGCCCCTTCTAGATGAGAGCGAAATGTAAGAAAGTGGATGCTTAACATTAAATTTTCCCAGTAACATTGGAGCATTCAAGTCCTTCTTTAGCATCAACATCTCTCCACATGACCATATCCCTTCCAGTCATTCAAATAGAGGAGATTACTGCAAACTTTTTTACAGGCCAGAATTTGCTTGATCTCAGAACAAGGTTGAACAAAATACAAGTGCAGCTGATGCAACTGCACCGAGGCCTGGAGGTGGAGGGAGCCCTTGCAGGTAGGGAATACTGCCCATGGGGGCAGAGTATACAGCCGATATGGGGCCAATAAGTCAAGATTATGGGTGGGAGTGAGAGGGGCCCAGTGTCATGCAGCACCGGGCAGCTCTCACTCCCTCCTGTAATCAAGTGGATACCCAGGGTCTTGAGAGAGCAGTGAGCAGAGTGCAGGAATCCAAAAAGGAGGTTTGTCATGCAGGGAGAGACGCTGGCCAAAGAACGCTTTCCCCACCAGACTGATGAGAGCGGAGCGCTCACTGGCTACCATCTCTGTCTTCCTGCATGGCGCATCTGCAGCGCCCCAGTGTCCTGGTCGTTGCAGTACTGATGCTCCGCCGCTAAGGGGGGCTATGGTACGTCTGATGGCACTGAAGGAGTTCACCTGACCAGGTATCACAGACACCAATACACTTCACAGTCTGGCCTCCAGGGGGAGCTAAGGGCGCTATGTATTAGGCCACTCCTCACAGTCTGGTAAAACTGGGGGTTGGATAGGAAGTTAGTCAGAAAGCTGACTGGGTTGGAACCAGGCAACATCCTGTGGCAGAGGGTGTTGCAGGGGAAGATTCAGGGGGGTCCCTGTCAGGGGTGGGATCCTGACAGAGGCCTAGCGAACTGAGAGAATGTTACGGGACCGCGCCTGCACCTGATCGCGGTGGTACCCTAAGAAAGGACAAGAAGCGAGGTTTATTGTGCTGAGTGAGAAACGAGATCAACGCAACAAGGAGAAACACCAGTAGGAGTCGTGCTGTAAGACGAGGCAACATCCTACTGAGGCACGCAGCCGATGGCCGGAACGCCGAGGAAGTATAGAGCTCCAGGCCTAACTTCAAACCTACGGCAGGACAGTCAGTTATAGGCGGGCTGTCTCACCCAAATCACCTAAGAAGACATAGGGGCAACAACAGGAGAGGGGCGACACTAGGGTCCAGGAAGAGCTCCGAGCCTACCCGTCATACGGGTGCGTCCTAGCCACATCATCTGGGGGACGAAGAAGAACATCATAATCGAGTTGTGAGGGAACTTCAGAAACAGACACAACAGTTGTGGGGACTATCCCGTAAGCACAGCAGGGGAGGACCACAACACACAAGCGCTAGAAGGTAGGCACAGATTTCCACCTGCAAAGGGAACTCTGGAGGTGCCATCGGACCGGCCGGACTCCCACAGCCCGGTTAACCGTATTCCAGACCGAGGATCCTGAAGCCTTCAGTAAAGAGGTAAAGAGACTGCAACCTGATGTCCTCGTTATTTACTGCGACCTGCACCGCACCACTACAGCATCACCACTCACACCTTTCATTGGGCGCCCCTCAGCAGGGTCACGGACCGGGTCTAGCCACCGTGACAACCCCAGAGCAGAGACTCAGAGGCCCGGTACCGGGTACCCCTCGGCCCTGCGGCAGTAGGGGCGCTACAACTTGGCGTCACGAACAGGATCTACTTAAGCCTGAAGAATCAGGTCATGTGTGTCTTGGAACTGTGATTTATTGTGCTTGGTCTGTGACTTATTGTAAAGACTGTGTATTGCCACTTGCCGCCAAAAGTTCCCGCCAAGAACCGCCACCATTACAGCGCAGGGTGTGATAGAAATATATATATCATGTAGATCTCACTTGCATGTATACTCCTCTATAATCAAATATATACTTATATGCTCACAGCTAATATATATATTATAATCAATGGTTTAAAATGGTTGACAAACTGATATAAGCCAGACAGATTATATGGGGTTTTCCACCCCTAAAAGCAGAAGAGAGTCAGATGTTTGGTGACTGCTGGTCAGGTGTCTCCACTTTGTCCTAGACAGAGAACTCGAGTTTAGTTGCTTGATCAGCAGTCATATGAGCATTAATCACAATATTCCATATATGTTTAGATAACCAATGACAGAGGAGCTAGACAATATGATAATTAACTAACCACCCCTGACAACCCCTAACCACTCCTTTCTATGTGAAAATATAAAACTATGTATGTACAATAAAGTATCAGTATTGATGGAATGTTGTTCTGTCACAGTTGTGTACAGTCCATTCTTGATGAGCGCTCAAAATACTCAGTCTAATTGGGAGCGGCCACAGCACACACAGGGATATATTTATCCAACCCTAATATTTCCATAACATTAATGGCGCCCAACAGCGAGGCACAGATGAATGCACGGGATCCTTCTCACCGGAGATACGGAGGTTGTGGGCGTGGCCTGGGCACAGGGACAGGAGACTGCGCAGCTCCATAAGTAAGGTAAGAAAATGTTATCATCTTACCTGAAAGTCCCCTGTGCCCAGTCCTTGTCTATGCCTCTTGCCGGTCAGGTGTGGTCACGAATTCCCAGGTAGTGTAAAAAATCCGTAGCCACGAATCCACCCTGGGAGGTGTCTGCTGTGGACCGTGTATATGTTTTGTGTAAAATCCGAGAGAGGAAGAAAAAGTGACTTTTGTTTGTGGTTGCTGAGAAACAGACCGCAGGAGGCCAAATCGCTCGATAAGTTATTGCTGGATTCCCGTGCATAGGAGAGACAGGAGGTCTCGGGACAGGTAGTCCCATGTTCCAGGCACGGGTAGTGATAACTTAGAGGGGCTACTGCAGATTCCCGTAGCCGGCGGCCAGTCAGGACGACCGGAGCGGAGGGTGGTAGAACCCGGCATATGCGTGCCAGTGCGATTGGCAGTAGTCTGTTACCAGCGCAACCTGCATGTGTCACAGAATAAAAAAGGGCATCTCTCGGATTGTCTATCTGTGTCTGTTTGTGTCATGTACTATTGCCGCTTTAAGAAGCAGAAATAGTTCTCTTAAACTTCCTCTTTTTTCAGCTGAAGCGGAGATATGCATTGTAAATCACACTGTCATATCTGTTTTTTTCTTTTTCTTTTGCAATGCTGGCTATGTGTAGCTTTTTGTGAAGAATTTAAATTGTATCTATCATTTTTGATGTGACATAAGTGTTTTCAGAAACGTGATTTTAGTGACATTTGATATTATTGCAATAGCATACGGTATATAAAAAGAGGAAGTATGTCTCTGACTGCATTTGAGCGCAGAGATTTTTACTCTCTTAAAGGGTCTTTTTCTTTTTGCGGCATTTTAAAGTTTTTTTTAATTAAGTTTTCCTCAATCTTCAATCTCTTTACCTTTTTATTTTTTATTTATTTATTTTTGAAAAAAGTTTTTTTTTACTCTTGTATCAAAGTTTTGAGTTTTTGGTTGTGAACTAAGTTTTTGAAGGTTTTTCTTATCGTTTTGAGTTTTACTTAGTGTTTTATATACTCATTTTTAGAAGTTTTTTTTTAGTACTGTTTTCTTTTCTCATTTTTGTGTGTTTTTCATTTTCATTTTTTGCTTTTGCCATGGGGAATAGAGTGGCCGAGCAACAGGAAAGTCAGTAGATAGTGACAGAATACGAAGGTGTTAAGTATGTGAAGATTTTTGGAAGGTATAAAGTACGTGAAATTCATTAGAATGGCAGATTTCAAGCTGCAGAGTGGCATGACGTAGAAAGGAAAATAAGGGAAGTTACAGTAGCTGATGTTAGATTGCTGAATACTAATACATGGTATGAA
This sequence comes from Ranitomeya variabilis, assembly GCF_051348905.1. NCBI lineage: Eukaryota > Metazoa > Chordata > Amphibia > Anura > Dendrobatidae > Ranitomeya > Ranitomeya variabilis. The sequence goes on from NC_135234.1 coordinate 174,933,323, forward strand.
GTGGCAGCAGAGCTTACATCGTTTAGGTGGAACAGAAAGTTATGTGAGCAAATCAGGAAGTGATTTTTGTGGGTATGAGACGGGAGAATCTGCGCAGTCTGCTTTTAGCAGAATCCATGGTATAGGTAGTTATTTTTGCACAGTGTGTGGTGCGCCCCGTCTCTCCCTACAGGGAGAAGGCATAATTGCTCCTCTCTATTATTCTTGTTGTTCTAATCTATCCTCTTTTTCCTCTGTCAGTCTTTTCTCTCCGCACTCTCTCTCTCTCTCTCTCTCTCTCTCTCTCTCTCTCTCTCCTTTCCTCTTCCTCCACATTTTTTCTCTTCTCTCTCTTCCCCTCTTTCTCCACTCCTATCTTCTCCTCCCTCCTTATCCACTTCCACACCTCCCATTTTCTCCTCCCTCCACCCTCCATCTTCTCCTCCCTCCTTATCCACTCCACTCCACAATTCTTCTTCCTCTTTTTTCCTCCGTGTTGCCGGCTGGGCCAACGCCCAATTCAAACGATATGGTGCTTACAGCACAAGGTGTCCCTGGCACAGTCCAGCCATTGCCAGTTGTGATATCGGGGAAGGATGGTGAAAGCCCCCCCCTACAGTGGGCAGCCCCAGACATATCAGGCAGCAGGCAGCAGTCAGCTCAGCCCTGGGTGCAGAGGGGGGAGGAGTGATATCAGGACGAGCTCACTGACAGATCCTCCGTTACCTCATTTCACAGTCAACAATATTGTAACCCTTAAGGTTTTACATGAACTTTGATATCACTATGTATTGATAATGTACAGCTTCAGCACCGGTCAGAGCTGCCTGCATTCACATTCACACCAACATGAAACTATAATCCTAATCCATCATAGCTTCAGCAAGGGGGGAGACATCCTCACATAAAAAAAAAAAAAAAAAAAAAAGCAACTTCTAAGTCCAAAATCAGTCAGTGTACGACCCCAGTACAAGCTATCACAACTATTCCTCTGATGAAGATGAAGAAGGAACATCATACATGCTGTCTAGTACTAGAAAAGAAACCCACAGGCACCAAGAATGCAAGGGCAGATAGAGGCACCGCCATTACACTATGTGCACTGCACTTCAAGTCAGGTGACAATAGTCCAGACCCAGGGATGCATCCCATGCCATTTTACCGAAGAATGTAGCAGAAGCAGCAAACATATGCAGCCAGCTGCAATGATCTCTGGGCCATGAATGAAAATAGAAGCAGGTGATGCACTCTGGCCAATCATGAAGGAACAATTCAAACTTCCAGCAGAATCAGACGTACACGCTTGGGAGTCAGGGCCACAGCTAATTGAACAACTCAGAGAGTGGGCCAAAGGCAGATTGGCAGGACAAGCCATGACATGAGCCAAGATAAGACAGATTCTGTAAAGAAGTTTCATTGCAGAGTAATGCAAGTATTCCAAGACTTGGGCTTCACCATTCATGATCAGATACACAGGCCTTTGGGCATGGACTGAGACAGCCAATCAGGAAACCACTGATAGTGGCTAGGCCTAGGAACAGGTCAATAGCAGTGGACTGACCCAGAAAAAATGTTTTATGTGCGCCTAGGAGACTGTTTATTGCCGATTGTCACCAAAACTGCCGCCATTATAGCACCACAAAGAGCGCGAAGAAGGAAACGGGTGCCGTGCTGCTGAGAACGCTCGAAGGGGAGCCAGAGGTGAAGACGCTGCAAAGTGCCGACCAACACACCACCAGAAGAACCGCTGCAGACTCCAGAGAGGAGACACCGACCTCAATAAGGTTAGCAAAGGGGAGAAGCTATGTCAGACCAGGGGTAAGAAGTGACGGCAGATGCAGCCGCAGCCCCTGTAACGCCCCAAGACCTTGGGTTGGATGCAGCCGCCGGTCTCATGGCACCCCGGGCCTCGTCACGAATGCACCTGCAGGCCCCGTCTTACCACCGCAGCTTCAATCAGCAGGCCGGACCCCGCTGCCGCTACAGTACCCATCATGCCGTTGTCCACAGTAGCCAAAAGGATTGAGTCTCAACCAGGGGTGCAGAAGACAGCCCCTCTCATGGTGACTACTGACCTGGAAGCGCAACCACCCTACAAAGACAGAAAAAGTGTCAAGTGTTACATCTGTGGCAAGTTTGGCCATTTCCAGAACCAGTGCAAAGCACTCATGCCCCCGAAGAGACTGGACCCATGCAATCCAAGAGTTGGTCCAGAGAAACAGGTCAAGGAGGAAGTGCAGAAAGCAGTGAAGTACCCCGTCCATAGGACAGAGGCAAGCAAGCCAGGTCTGCAAGACACTACGCTCCTGACATGTAAAACTTCATCTGCAAGACCAATACCTCAAATTACCCTTAAAGTGGATGGCGTTGTCAGATCCAAAGTGGTGCAGCCAGAAGTGTGATGACACCTGTGGAACTCGCTGATCCCACCTGCCTATCAGAATTCTCTGTGTCTCGCATGGGCATTGATGGTCAAGTCAGACATTCTCAGCTTACAAAGCCACTGAGCGTGTGCACTCAGCCAGGACACTCTATCCTGTCCCAGTTTGTGGTGTCAAGGAACTTCCACTCAACCTGCTGGGAGCGAACCTACTGCAGAAGCTGAAGGCAACCACAGTGTTCCACGAAGATGGGACAGTGACACTTTCTTCATCCCTGACCCAAGAAGAGTCATGCTGGCGGCCCTACAAGAACATTAAGCAACCAATGAGGCCTACTCAAGGAGGTACTGGACGTAGTACCAGAAAGTCTATGGTCTAAGGGACCCCAGCACATGAGAAAACCTCAAGTTGCCCCAGTACGGGTGTCACTCAAGCCATGTACCCCGTACCCTCGTAAGGCCCAGGCCAGGCCTAGAGTCAAGCTGCCTCTGACCAACTGAAGGTCTACCTGGAAATAGGAATCATTGTTCCTCGCACATCGCCTTGCAATACCCCGCTTTTCCCCATCAAGAAAAAGACTGTAAAAGGAGAGCCAGCCAAGTTCAGAATGGTATATAACCTGAGAGCTGTGAATGACGCCACAGTGTTTGAAACTGCAATTATGCCGAATCCGCACACTCTGCTCTCAAATGTGCCTGCCACAGCAAAAGTGTTCACAGTGAACAACCTGGCTAATGTTTTCTTCAGTGTTCCCCCTCATCCGGAAGACCAGTTCCTGTTTGCCTTAATGCACCAGGGGGGACACCACACATGGACAGTGATGCCACAGTGGGCCCAGAACAGCCCTTCACAGTTCACCAAAGCAATGTCCACAGTTCTCACCAACTGAGTCACAGAACAAGCAGAAGTAACCCTGCTACAATACATGGACAATCTACTCCTTTGTGCAGTTGACTTTGACACGTTTAAAGCCCATTCCTTGTATCTCCTACTCTACCTGGCGGAGCAGCACTGCAAGATCTCAAAGAACAAAGTCCAGTGGTGTCTGAAGCAAGTTACGTTCCAGAGACACTGTATTGCTCACCAGGTGAAATACCTGACAGATGACCGGAAGACCACAGTAGAGAAGATGGTCCCTCCGACAACTCCAAAGGTGCTACAGGCCTTCCTTGGTCTAGTTTCATATTGCAGAGCCTGGATCCCTGATGCTTCCGTCCTAATGCAGCCTCAGTGTGAATACGTCAGTGTGACCCCGTTCCTCCAGACAGATGTGGCCTTCAGTTCGTTCAAGAAGTTAAAAGGCTCTGTAGTCTCAGCGCCAGCACTAGGCCTATCCGACTACAAGAAGCCATTCCATCTCTACTTGATGAGAAAAGAAGGCCTTGCTACTGGAGTCCTGACACAGCTTCAGGGGGGAAAGCAGAGACTTTCGGACTACTTTTCAGCTTGCCTGGATCCAGTTGCAAGGGAAGCCTCTTCCTCCCGCATGAAGGCAGCAGTTGCAGCACACGCCCTCCTGGACAGGACTACTGACATCAGTGGAAAAACCATTGGAAATCCTGGCTCTGCATGACATCTCAGCAATCCTCAACCAAACCCAGCCAAAACATCTCTCCACCGCCAGGCATCTTCGCCTCCAGTGCTCTCTACTCCTGCCCGACAATGTCACCATCTCCAGATGCACAGTCCTCAATCCGCCCACTCTACTCCCACTCCCAAGGGGGGATACAGATACGGATCCTCAGATAAAAAGTCTGATCAAAATCTGCATGATACCTTCTGCAGGGATCTGAATTTGCTTCGGACGGATGACCATGATTGCTTCAGCATCATGCAACAGGAAACAGCAGGACTACCCAAGGTGGCAGAAGAGCCACTGACCAACCCAGAGTTGATCCTCTATGTGGATGGCTCCAGATTTGCAGATGATGAAGGAAGATTCCACACGGGAGGTGCAGCGACCAGCAATCAAGAGATCCTGTGGTCCAGAAGTCTGCCGCCCAGTCTGTCAGCCCAGGAAGCAGAACTGATAGCGCTGATGAAGGCCTACCAGATGGCAGAAGACAAGACTGAGAAAATGTTTACTGATTCAAGGTACTTGCATGGCATAGCACACGACTTCGGACCCATCTGGGCTGCAAGGGACTTCCTCACAGCAAGTGGAGCAACCGTGAAGCATCAATGGAGCCATTAAGGACCTGCTGAACACACTTCAACTTCCAAAAGTGGTGACAATGCTAAAAGTCAAAGCGCATGGAAAACTGAACACAGTAGGGGCACGAGGCAACAACATGGCGGATATGGCAGCCAAAGAAACAGTCAAGGAAAAACAATATGGACAAGTGGAAGAGGTCGTAGAGCCGGACGGCTACTACAGGACGGCTGAAGACAGGAAACCTGACAAGATGACATCCTGGGATCTGCTCAAAAAAGTTGCAAGAGCAAGCCCCAAAGGACAAGAAGGAATGCTGGATGCAGAAGTGAGCAACACATGAAGAAGGAAGGGTATACTAAATGGACTACAAACCCTGTTTACCCCGAAGCATGCACCCTATGGTGGTCCAGTAGGCACTTGGGCCCACACACAGATTAAAGACACAGATGAGTGATCCGATTGGTGCTTACTGGTTCGCTCCAGAAATCTCCACCCTAACAGCCAAGTTCATAAACAGCTGTCTGACCTGTGGCAAATGCAACCCTGGAAGAATGAAGAAAGTTCCCACACATCAACTTGCCAGACCACTGTACCCCCTTCCAGAGGATCCAGATAGACCACATCCAGATGCCGCCAAGTGGAGGATTCGAATATGCCCTTGTGGTCGCGGACGTGTTCTCAGGATGGCCAGAAGCTTTCCCAGTGAGGAACCAGTCAGCAAAGACTACTGCAAAGAAGCTACTCTCAGAGACGAGATATGCAGCTATGGGGTCCCAGAAGTGATAGAGAGTGACCAGGGACCTGCATTCACAGCAAACCTCACATGAGAGATCTAGTCAGCAGTAGGGTCAGACTTAGGCCTACACACTCCCAATCACACTACTCAGTGTTAGGCACACTCCCAGAGGCCCAGAAAAGCTGTTACCATATGAAATTTTGTTTGTGTCTAGTCCCAGGTTAGGGGTATCCTTTCCCTTAGCAGCTGATTATGCAATATGATACTTTGTCTGCTTATGTAATTGAAATCACCAAGAAACTTGCTAACATCCATTCTCGAGTTTTTTTCTTCATTGCCAGATCCAGATTCAGTGTCCGGTATGCACTCCTAGAAGCCAGGAGACCGGGTGTTGGTGAAAAAGCTTGTAAGGAGAACACCACTCGATCCCAGATTTGATGGTCCTGCTCAAGTGCTGCTGATGACACCAAACTCTGTGAAACTGGAGGGAAGACTCGCTTGGATCCACTCATCGCATGGCAAGAAAGTTCCCCTACCAGAAGATGACACCCAAGCCAGAATGATGTCGTGGATGCCCTGCCTGACCGAACAGATGACCTACCTGATAAAGACTGCACATCGCTCACTACACCTGCTATTGACTAAGAGACTGATTGCAACGAACCCCCGTTAGGGACAGATCTCCTGACCGCCCATTTGCGAAAAGTCTGTATGGAGTGGGGCACAGGCGTTAGGCTTGTGTCAGTTCGCCAACAGCACAAAAGAGTTGCAGCGCTTTGGGACAGGAGGCTAGGATTAGGGCAAGTGATATCTAAGGGGGGCTTGTGATAGAAATATATATATCATGTAGATCTCACTTGCATGTATACTCCTCTATAATCAAATATATACTTATATGCTCACAGCTAATATATATATTATAATCAATGGTTTAAAATGGCTGACAAACTGATATAAGCCAGACAGATTATATGGGGTTTTCCACCCCTAAAAGCAGAAGAGAGTCAGATGTTTGGTGACTGCTGGTCAGGTGTCTCCACTTTGTCCTAGACAGAGAACTCGAGTTTAGTTGCTTGATCAGCAGTCATATGAGCATTAATCACAATATTCCATATATGTTTAGATAACCAATGACAGAGGAGCTAGACAATATGATAATTAACTAACCACCCCTGACAACCCCTAACCACTCCTTTCTATGTGAAAATATAAAACTATGTATGTACAATAAAGTATCAGTATTGATGGAATGTTGTTCTGTCACAGTTGTGTACAGTCCATTCTTGATGAGCGCTCAAAATACTCAGTCTAATTGGGAGCGGCCACAGCACACACAGGGATATATTTATCCAACCCTAATATTTCCATAACAAGGGGAAGCAGAAGGGCGCGTCATGGGAGGAGACTACCAAAGCGGCGCCAAAAACAGCGACCACCCCCTCTGACTTCTGCTGCGAGATGACGACCTGCCCAGCAGCAGAGGAGAACCGCCCCCTAATTTGCAACGGCGGGAACGAGGTGAAGAGGGAGCTCGACCTTGGAGAAATGGCGGAGCCAGGTGCATGCGTTGCCACCGAATGCCGGACAGCGATGATGATCAGCAAGTGCCCGAGCGACGGCGAAGTGATCCCGGCTTGCCCTCACCCACCAGAGGCGGACCCGCGTCCACCGCAGCTGAAGGATCTGAACTCCTTAGAGCCGCCGGCGGAGGAGCCGAGCCTACCTATCCCGACCACGGAGCCATGGCGAGCGGAGCCACATCGGGAGGCCGCCTTGGAGGAGCCGCGGTCCGGGCTGCAGCCGACTCCAGTGTCCTTGTCAATGGAAAACATCGACATCGGTGGAATCACATCAGGCGCAGGTATCGAAGGCGCCCCTACTCCCCCGACCGATCCTGCTCCCCCGACCGATCCTGCTCCCCTGACCGGTCCCGCTCCCGCGACCGCTCCTCACCCCGACAATAACCATTTCCTCTCAGTGGAGCGGGTGGTGCTGACTCCAGACACGATGGGGAAACTGGTGCCTCCACTACCGACCAAGATGGGGGAACCCCTAGACGTGAGCTCAGATGGGGTGATCCTCCAGTGGGACACCCCCTGTATCGGGCCGGATGGAGCTCGGGAGGAAGGCCTCACCTTTGCTGTGCTCACTTGGGAACAATATAAACAATGCCTGATCTTACATTGGAAAAACCAAAAAGAGACAGAACAAACTGATGCGCCAAAGATACGACACCCAAAGCCTGCACGCGGCGGGAAAGATGTGGTAAAGCGGGGAACTGTGCTGGCCTTTCACCCAAAGCGGGGTTGGGGCTCCATACAGGAACCGGGACTACTGACTGACGTCTTCGTTACTAGTCACGATGTGAAGACTCCTTTCCGCAACCGATATGGTGATCCACTATTGCAGAGGGGGGATCAGGTGACCTACACCAGCCACCGGAGTGCACAGGGATGGTGCGCTTGGAACGTCCAACGATGTGGGCCGGAAGGGGTGTCACCTGTTACCTCAACCATGATTGAACCAGACTTGACGGTTCTTACTATTATCGCCACCGTACGCCTTGTTGCAGCTACTGAGCTGGTAGCTAGGGTTAGCCTTCGGATACAGACACCGGGTGACCTGACCGCACCCGAGAGACTAACCATTGACACTGATGCCACATCAGCCGGGGATCAGGGGCCGAAGCCTGCACGGTCAGGAGAGGTCCACCACCAGCTGATGTCTTACAATATACTATGAAGCCCTAATGCTCGACAAGGATGTAAATAGTTAACTGTTTGTCTTTTTGCTGTTTTGCTGCTATGACCCGATCAGGGTTACTCTTAAAGGGATCCCTTTGTTTACCCGGGATCCCTTCCTCTGCTTTTGCTTTTGTTTCCTGTTTTATCATTGTTAAAAGAACTGCTGGATCATGAACACTGCATGATTACAAACTCATTGTAAATAATTTGCACCTTCTTAAAGGTGCCCTCTACTGGTTTTACAAAAGAAAGGACTCTTTGCGAAGAAACTGTTCCTGGAAACAGCACCAGAGTCCTTACTGCATATGGACTTGCAGCTTGAGAAGTTGCACTACCTCATAGAGACTTGGTCTCCTGTTGTGAATTCTGTTCTCAAACTCCCTCCTGTGGTGATGAATGGTACTTCGGCGAGTTCTGTCCATGGACTCCCTCTGGTGGCTGTGAGTGGAGCTGCTGGTTCTGAGGTTCCTTCCTCAGCTGACCTCGTTTAGTCCTTGGCTGGCTGCTCTATTTAACTCCACTCAGATCGTTACTTGATGCCAGCTGTCAATGTCCTAGTACTGGTTCAGTTCTCTCTTGGATCTTTCAGATGACCTGTCTACTCCAGCAAAAGCTAAGTCCCTGCTAGCTTATTTGTTTACCACTGTTTTCTTGTCCAGCTTGCTGTCATGATTTTGCCTTGCTAGCTGGAAGCTCTGGGATGCAGAGTGGCACCTCCGCGCCGTGAGTCGGTGCGGGGATCTCTTTTGCACACTCTGCATGGTTTTTTGGTAGTTTTTTATGCTGACCACAAAGATACCTTTTCTATCTTCAGTCTGTTTAGTTAAGTCTGGCCTCCTTTGCTGAAACCTATTTCATTCCTGTGTTTGTGACTTCCATCTTAACTCACAGTCAATATGTGTGGGGGGCTGCCTTTTTCTTTGGGGAATTTCTCTGAGGCAAGGTAGGCTTTATTTTCTATCTTTAGGGGTAGTTAGCTCTTAGGCTGTGAAGAGGCGTCTAGGCAGAGTCAGGTACGCTCCACGGCTATTTCTAGTTGTTGTGATAGGATTAGGGGTTGCGGTCAGCAGAGCTCCCACTTCCCAGAGCTTGTCCTGTATTACTAGTTTGCTCATCAGGTCATTCCTAGTGCTCCTAACCACCAGGTCATCATAACAGTACAGCTGGCCCGTAAAGTGTTAATGCATCTCAATAGAGGGATAAGAGAAGTTCTGAGACCATTTTTTTTTTCCTCTGCAGCGTGTTTTGTTTTTCTTTTCCCCTAAATCTCTGGGTGGTTCAGGACACAGGTGTAGATATGGACATTCAAGGTCTGTCCTCTTGTGTGGATCAACTCACTGCAAGGGTACAAAGCATTCAAGGTTATGTAGTTCAGAACCCGATGTTAGAACCCAGAATTCCAATTCCTGATTTGTTTTCTGGGAATAGATCTAAGTTCCTGAATTTCAAAAATAATTGTAGACTGTTTTTTGCTTTGAAACCCCGCTCCTCTAGTGACCCCATTCAGCAAGTAAAAATCATTATTTCTTTGCTACGTGGCACCCTCAAGACTGGGCATCTTCCCTTGCGCCAGGAGATCCTGCATTGCGTAATGTAGATGCGTTTTTTCTGGTGCTTGGATTGCTTTATGATGAACCAGATTCAGTGGATCAGGCAGAGAAAATCTTGCTGGCTTTGTGTCAGGGTCAGGATGAAGCGGAGGTATATTGTCAGAAGTTTAGAAAGTGGTCTGTGTTTACTCAGTGGAATGAGTGTGCCCTAGCGGCAATTTTCAGAAAGGGTCTTTCTGAAGCCCTTAAGGATGTTATGGTGGGATTCCCCACGCCTGCTGGTCTGAATGAGTCTATGTCCTTGGCCATTCAGATCGATCGACGCTTACGTGAGCGCAAAACTGTGCACCATTTGGCGGTATCTTCTGAGCAGAGGCCTGAGCCTATGCAATGTGAAAGGACCTTGACCAGAGCTGAACGGCAAGAATACAGACGTCAGAATGGGCTGTGTTTTTACTGTGGTGACTCCACTCATGCTATCTCTGATTGTCCTAAGCGCACCAAGCGGTTCGCTAGGTCTGCCACCATTGGTACTGTACAGCCAAAATTTTTTTTGTCCGTTACTCTGATTTGCTCTTTGTCGTCCTATTCTGTTATGGCATTTGTGGATTTAGGCGCTGCTCTGAATTTGATGGACTTGGAGTTTGCCAGGCGCTGTGGTTTTTTCTTGGAGCCCTTACAGTATCCTATTCCATTGAGAAGAATTGATGCTATGCCTTTGGCCAAGAATAAGCCTCAGTGCTGGACTCAATTGACCATGTGCATGGCTCCTGCACATCAGGAGGATATTTGCTTTTTGGTGTTGCATAATCTGTATGATGTGGTCGTTTTGGGTTTGCCATGGCTACAGGTCCATAATCCAGTATTGGATTGGAAATCAATGTCTGTATCCAGTTGGGGTTGTCAAGGGGTACATGGAGATGTCCCATTGTTGTCAATTTCGTCTCCCCATCCTTCTGAAGTCCCTGAGTTCTTGTCAGATTACCGGGATGTATTTGATGAGCCCAAATCCAGTGCCCTACCTCCTCATAGGGATTGCGATTGTGCTATTAATTTGATTCCTGGTAGTAAGTTTCCGAAGGGCCGACTGTTCAATTTATCTGTGCCAGAACACGCCGCTATGCGGAGTTATATAAAGGAGTCCATGGAGAAAGGGCATATTCGCCCGTCGTCGTCACCATTGGGAGCAGGGTTCTTTTTTGTGGCCAAGAAGGATGGTTCTCTGAGACCTTGTATAGATTACCGCCTTCTCAATAAAATCACCGTCAAATTTCAGTACCCTTTGCCGCTACTGTCTGATTTGTTTGCTCGGATTAAGGGGGCTAGCTGGTTCACCAAGATAGATCTTCGAGGGGCGTATAATCTTGTGCGTATTAAACAGGGCGACGAATGGAAAACAGCATTTAATACGCCCGAGGGCCATTTTGAGTACCTGGTGATGCCATTTGGGCTTTCTAATGCTCCATCTGTGTTTCAGTCCTTTATGCATGACATCTTCCGAAAGTACCTGGATAGATTCATGATTGTATATTTGGATGATATTTTGGTCTTTTCGGACGATTGGGAGTCTCATGTGAAGCAGGTCAGAATGGTGTTCCAGGTCCTTCGTGCTAATTCCTTGTTTGTGAAGGGGTCTAAATGTCTCTTTGGAGTTCAGAAGGTTTCATTTTTGGGCTTCATTTTTTCCCCTTCTACTATCGAGATGGACCCTGTTAAAGTTCAGGCTATTAATGATTGGACTCAGCCTACTTCTGTGAAGAGCCTTCAGAAATTCCTGGGCTTTGCTAATTTTTACCGTCGCTTCATCGCTAATTTTTCTAGTGTTGTTAAACCATTGACTGATTTAACCAAGAAAGGTGCGGATGTGGTCAATTGGTTCTCTGCGGCCGTTGAGGCTTTTCAAGAGTTGAAGCGTCGTTTTTCTTCTGCCCCTGTGTTGTGTCAGCCAGATGTTTCGCTCCCGTTTCAGGTCGAGGTGGATGCTTCTGAGATTGGAGCAGGGGCTGTTCTATCTCAAAGTTCTGATGGCTCGGTGATGAAACCATGTGCTTTCTTTTTGCTAGAAAGTTTTCGCCTGCTGAGCGCAATTATGATGTGGGCAATCGAGAGTTGTTGGCTATGAAGTGGGCGTTCGAGGAGTGGCGACATTGGCTTGAAGGAGCCAAGCATCGTGTGGTGGTCTTGACTGATCACAAGAATCTGACTTATCTCGAGTCTGCCAAGCGGTTGAATCCTAGACAGGCTCGATGGTCGCTGTTTTTCTCCCGCTTCGATTTTGTGGTTTCGTACCTTCCGGGTTCTAAGAATGTGAAGGCTGATGCCCTTTCGAGGAGTTTTGTGCCTGATTCTCCGGGAGTTCCTGAGACGGCTGGTATTCTCAAAGAGGGGGTAATTTTGTCTGCCATCTCTCCTGATTTGCGGCGGGTGCTGCAGGAGTTTCAGGCTGATAGACCTGACCGTTGCCCAGCAGAGAAACTGTTTGTCCCTGATAGATGGACTAGTAGAGTTATCTCTGAGGTTCATTGTTCGGTGTTGGCTGGTCATCCTGGAATCTTTGGTACCAGAGATTTGGTGGCTAGATCCTTTTGGTGGCCTTCCTTGTCACGGGATGTGCGTTCTTTTGTGCAGTCCTGTGGGACTTGTGCTCGGGCTAAGCCCTGCTGTTCTCGTGCCAGTGGGTTGCTTTTGCCCTTGCCGGTCCCGAAAAGGCCCTGGACGCATATTTCCATGGATTTTATTTCAGATCTCCCTGTCTCTCAAAGGATGTCGGTTATCTGGGTGGTTTGTTATCGCTTCTCTAAGATGGTCCATTTTGTACCTTTGCCTAAATTGCCTTCCTCCTCTGATTTGGTTCCATTATTTTTCCAGCACGTGGTTCGTTTACATGGCATTCCGGAGAACATCGTGTCGGACAGAGGTTCCCAGTTTGTTTTAAGGTTTTGGCGGTCCTTTTTGCTAAGATGGGCATTGATTTGTCTTTTTCTTCAGCTTTCCATCCTCAGACAAATGGCCAAACCGAACGAACCAATCAGACTTTGGAAACATATCTGAGATGCTTTGTTTCTGCTGATCAGGATGATTGGGTGTCCTTCTTGCCTTTGGCTGAGTTCGCCCTTAATAATCGGGCCAGCTCGGCCACTTTGGTTTCGCCTTTTTCCTGTAATTCTGTTTTCCACCCTCGTTTTTCTTCAGGGCAGGTTGAGCCTTCGGACTGTCCTGGTGTGGATTCTGTGGTGGACAGGTTGCAACAAATTTGGACTCATGTGGTGGACAATTTGACATTGTCCCAGGAGAAGGCTCAACGTTTTGCTAACTGCCGTCGCTGTGTTGGTCCCCGACTTTGTGTTGGGGATTTGGTTTGGTTGTCGTCTCGTTATGTTCCTATGAAGGTTTCGTCTCCTAAGTTTAAGCCTCGTTTCATTGGTCCTTATAAGATTTCTGAAATTCTTAATCCTGTGTCATTTCGTTTGGACCTTCCAGCTTCTTTCGCCATCCATAATGTGTTCCATAGGTCGTTATTGCGGAGATATGTGGCTTCTATGGTTCCCTCCGTTGACCCTCCTGCCCCGGTGTTGGTTGAGGGGGAGTTGGAGTATGTGGTGGAGAAGATTTTAGATTCTCGTATTTCGAGACGGAAACTTCAGTACCTAGTCAAGTGGAATGGTCAGGAGGATAATTCCTGGGTGGTTGCCTCTGATGTTCATGCTGCCGATCTTGTTTGTGCCTTTCATTTGGCTCATCCTGATTGGCCTGGGGGCTCTGGTGAGGGTTCGGTGTCCCCTCCTCAAGGGGGGGGTACTGTTGTGAATTCTGTTCTCGAACTCCCTCCTGTGGTGATGAATGGTACTTCGGCGAGTTCTGTCCATGGACTCCCTCTGGTGGCTGTGAGTGGAGCTGCTGGTTCTGAGGTTCCTTCCTCAGCTGACCTCGTTTAGTCCTTGGCTGGCTGCTCTATTTAACTCCACTCAGATCGTTACTTGATGCCAGCTGTCAATGTCCTAGTACTGGTTCAGTTCTCTCTTGGATCTTTCAGATGACCTGTCTACTCCAGCAAAAGCTAAGTCCCTGCTAGCTTATTTGTTTACCACTGTTTTCTTGTCCAGCTTGCTATCATGATTTTGCCTTGCTAGCTGGAAGCTCTGGGATGCAGAGTGGCACCTCCGCGCCGTGAGTCGGTGTGGGGATCTCTTTTGCACACTCTACGTGGTTTTTTGGTAGTTTGTTATGCTGACCGCAAAGATACCTTTTCTATCTTCAGTCTGTTTAGTTAAGTCTGGCCTCCTTTGCTGAAACCTATTTCATTCCTGTGTTTGTGACTTCCATCTTAACTCACAGTCAATATGTGTGGGGGGCTGCCTTTTTCTTTGGGGAATTTCTCTGAGGCAAGGTAGGCTTTATTTTCTATCTTTAGGGGTAGTTAGCTCTTAGGCTGTGAAGAGGCGTCTAGGCAGAGTCAGGTACGCTCCACGGCTATTTCTAGTTGTTGTGATAGGATTAGGGGTTGCGGTCAGCAGAGCTCCCACTTCCCAGAGCTTGTCCTGTATTACTAGTTTGCTCATCAGGTCATTCCTAGTGCTCCTAACCACCAGGTCATCATAACAGTCCCCTCTTAAAGGGAACATTCACCCATAGCACTTAAAGTATAATGATGCCTTAAGAGAAATAGTGATAATGCTTACATGTAAAGTTATATGTAGTCAGACAGTTGATAGTAAGAAATGTTTAATGATGTGTCAGAGAATGAGGACAGGAAGTGGACCCGTACGGGGTTAGTCGGTGAGTCCTCTTAGGAGCCATACAGAGATGGCTCAGTGATCTTGAACTGAGAGATGGATGATACGCTCTATACTGTGTATAGTAGCAGAAAGGCAGTAGGCCCGGGCGGAAAGGGGTGGTCCTGCAACCGAACGAGAGGCAGTAGGCCTGGGGCAGATAGACAGGCGGTCTTGCAGATGTAAGGATGGAAAATGAAGGAAAAGTTGATTAGCCTTATAGTGTTTTATAAGAAGGTCTTTAGTGGATTCAGTGTGTACGTCCTTACAGGCAACGTTAAATTATTGTTAAAAAATTTGCACTTAGCAGAATACCCGGTTGGGTAGGAAAAGTTATTTATAGTACGTTATTTAAAGTATTTAACCATGTTTGTAACGTTCAAGTGTCCTCACCTCCCATAAAGGGAAGCTCTGTTCAAATTTGCTTATTGTTACTGTATTTCAAAATTGTATGTCTTTTTGCTGACATGTATTGTTGTTTTCTTCCCAGTCCAGGAGTACTGGATTTAACCGGGGGGGAGTGCAGCACCCCAGAGTCCTGGTCGTTGCAGTACTAATGCTCCGCCGCTAAGGGGGGCTATGGTACGTCTGATGGCACTGAAGGAGTTCACCTGACCAGGTATCACAGACACCAATACACTTCACAGTCTGGCCTCCAGGGGGAGCTAAGGGCGCTATGTATTAGGCCACTCCTCACAGTCTGGTAAAACTGGGGGTTGGATAGGAAGTTAGTCAGAAAGCTGACTGGGTTGGAACCAGGCAACATCCTGTGGCAGAGGGTGTTGCAGGGGAAGATTCAGGGGGGTCCCTGTCAGGGGTGGGATCCTGACAGAGGCCTAGCGAACTGAGAGAACGTTACGGGACCGCGCCTGCACCTGATCGCGGCGGTACCTTAAGAAAGGACAAGAAGCGAGGTTTATTGTGCTGAGTGAGAAACGAGATCAACGCAACAAGGAGAAACACCAGTAGGAGTCGTGCTGTAAGACGAGGCAACATCCTACTGAGGCGCGCAGCCGGTGGCCGGAACGCCGAGGAAGTATAGAGCTCCAGGCCTAACTTCAAACCTACGGCAGGACAGTCAGTTATAGGCGGGCTGTCTCACCCAAATCACCTAAGAAGACATAGGGGCAACAACAGGAGAGGGGCGACACTAGGGTCCAGGAAGAGCTCCGAGCCTACCCGTCATACGGGTGCGTCCTAGCCATATCATCTCGGGGACGAAGAAGAACATAATTGAGTTGTGAGGGAACTTCAGAAACAGACACAACAGTTGTGGGGACTATCCCGTAAGCACAGCAGGGGAGGACCACAACACACAAGCGCTAGAAGGTAGGCACAGATTTCCACCTGCAAAGGGAACTCTGGAGGTGCCATCGGACCGGCCAGACTCCCACAGCCTGGTTAACCGTATTCCGGACCGAGGATCCTGAAGCCTTCAGTAAAGAGGTAAAGAGACTGCAACCTGGTGTCCTCGTTATTTACTGCGACCTGCACCGCACCACTGCAGCATCACCACCCACACCTTTCATTGGGCGCTCCTCAGCAGGGTCACGGACCGGGTCTAGCCACCGTGACAACCCCAGAGCAGAGACTCAGAGGCCTGGTACCGGGTACCCCTCGGCCCTGCGGCAGTGGGGGCGCTACACATCCTAATGGTGAGTGTTCAACTGTAGTCAGGGGGCCCAAGCCACACAGCACACCGGGGACAACAGTGGAGGAAGAGCAAGACTTACGTTGTGTCTTCTGTTCCCTCCACTGTTCTCTTCACAGCAGGCTGAAGCATCTCAGAGAAAACTCATGAAATAGGCCTGGACAGAAATGATGGTACCCTTAACTTAATATTTTGTTGCACAACCTTTTGAGGCAATCACTGCAATCAAATGATTCCTGTAACTGACAATGAGACTTCTGCACCTCTCGACAGGTATTTTGGCCCACTCAAGAGCAAACTTCTCCAGTTGTCTCATGTTTGGAGGTTGCCTTTTCCAGACAGCATGTTTCAGCTCTTTCCAAAGATGCTCAATAGGATTTAGGTCAGGGCTCATATAAGGCCACTTCAGAATAGTCCAATGTTTTCCTCTTAGCCATTCTTGGGTGTTTTAGCTGTGTGTTTTGGTCATTATCCTGTTGCAAGACCCATGATCTGCAACTGAGACCAAGCTTTCTGACACTGGGCAGCACATTTCTCTCTAGAATCCCTTGATAATCTTGAGATTTCATTGTACCCTGCACAGATTCTAGACACCCTGTGCCAGATGCAGCAAAGCAGCCCCAGAACATAACAGAGCCTCCTCCATGTTTCACAGTAGGGGCAGTGATCTTTTCTTGATATGCTTTATTTTTTAATCTGTGAACATAGAGCTGATGTGCCTTGCCAAAAAGTTCCATTTTGTGTCTCATCTGTCCATAGGACATTCTCCCAGAAGCTTTGTGGCTTGTCAACATGTAATTTGGAAAATTCCAGTCTGGCTGTTTTATGATTTTTTTTTCAACAATGCTATCCTCCTTGGTCGTCTTCCACAGAGATTGTCTTATAACTTTTATCTTTAGCATGTTTGTCTGTAATTTTCTTTCTAATCTCCTGAGTAGTGTTGAGCATTCCGATACCGCAAGTATCGGGTATCGGCCGATACTTGCGGTATCGGAATTCCGATACCGGTATTCCGATACTTGCCGCGTATCGGATACCGGAATCGGAAGTTCCCAGATTCAAAATGCACAAATTCATCCAATGAGAATGTTTGCTGACTGAGGGCCAGTTTAGAGATAGCGATTTGCTTCTTTGTGCTTTGCAAAGGCTAATTTAGCAACCGCTGTGTTCACCTACTATTCACCTTGCTTTTGCCTTGTAGCGCTGTTTTCACAGCGATCTGCAAGGTCTGTGTGTGTGTGTGTGTGTGTGAGTGCAGCCCACTCTCTAGTCTGAGTGCAGCCACATAGGCCATCCATAGCTGGTTGTATTCAGTTCAGGGAGGGTGGTTCATTGCCTCATACTGTTCTTTTTTTTTTTTTTTTTCCAAGTAGTGTAGTCTGCTGCTAATTTTTAACAAAAAATCCTATTAGTGTCTTTCCACCCGTCTCCAGCTAATTTGTGGAAAAACACTACATAGGATAACGTAGAGGAGGGTTTTTGGGCCTTGCAGCGCCGTTTACGGCTGTCTGCACGGTCTCCGTGTGACTGCAGCTCGCCCTGTAGTCTGTGAGCAGCCATAGCCTGGTTGTCTCCAGCTCAGGGTTGTTCACTGCGTCATACCGCCAAATCAATTTTCATTTTGTTTTAAGTAGTGCAGGCTGCTGCACATTTTTTCAAAAAATTCCTATTAGTGTCTTTCCACCCGTCTCCAGCTAACTTGTGGAAAAACACTACATAGGATAACGTAGAGGAGGGTTTTTGGGCCTTGCAGCGCCGTTTACGTCTGTCTGCACGGTCTCCGTGTGACTGCAGCTCTATCTGTTGTCAGTAGTGTTGAGCATTCCGATACCGCAAGTATCGGGTATCGGCCGATACTTGCGGTATCGGAATTCCGATACCGGGATTCCGATACTTGCCGCGTATCGGATACCGGAATCGGAAGTTCCCAGATTCAAAATTCCGAAATTCAGCCAATGAGAATGATTCCAAGTGTGGGCACATCCTGTTTAGCATGGAGGGCATGAAACTACTGGCAAGGCTGTGATTGGCTGCTGAAATGATGTCATGATGCAGTTTAAAAGTCGCTGGCGCCATTTTGCGATCACTCTGCTGTGAATTCAGTTAGTGACAGGACGCTGTTTGCTGACTGAGGGACAGTTTAGAGATAGCGATTTGCTTCTTTGTGCTTTCCAAAGGCTAATTTAGCAACCGCTGTGTTCACCTACTATTCACCTTGCTTTTGCCTTGTAGCGCTGTTTTCACAGCGATCTGCAAGGTCTGTGTGTGTGTGTGTGTGTGAGTGCAGCCCACTCTCTAGTCTGAGTGCAGCCACATAGGCCATCCATAGCTGGTTGTATTCAGTTCAGGGAGGGTGGTTCATTGCCTCATACTGTTCTTTTTTTTTTTTTTTTTTTTTCAAGTAGTGTAGTCTGCTGCTAATTTATTCAAAAAAATCCTATTAGTGTCTTTCCACCCGTCTCCAGCTAATTTGTGGAAAAACACTACATAGGATAAAGTAGAGGAGGGTTTTTGGGCCTTGCAGCGCCGTTTACGGCTGTCTGCACGGTCTCCGTGTGACTGCAGCTCGCCCTGTAGTCTGTGAGCAGCCGTAGCCTGGTTGTCTCCAGCTCAGGGTTGTTCACTGCGTCATACCGCCAAATCAATTTTATTTTTTTTTCAAGTAGTGTAGTCTGCTGCTAATTAATTTAAAAAAATCCTATTAGTGTCTTTCCACCCGTCTCCAGCTAATTTGTGGAAAAACACTACATAGGATAAAGTAGAGGAGGGTTTTTGGGCCTTGCAGCGCCGTTTACGGCTGTCTGCACGGTCTCCGTGTGACTGCAGCTCGCCCTGTAGTCTGTGAGCAGCCGTAGCCTGGTTGTCTCCAGCTCAGGGTTGTTCACTGCGTCATACCGCCAAATCAATTTTATTTTTTTTTCAAGTAGTGTAGTATGCTGCTAATTAATTTAAAAAAATCCTATTAGTGTCTTTCCACCCGTCTCCAGCTAATTTGTGGAAAAACACTACATAGGATAAAGTAGAGGAGGGTTTTTGGGCCTTGCAGCGCCGTTTACGGCTGTCTGCACGGTCTCCGTGTGACTGCAGCTCGCCCTGTAGTCTGTGAGCAGCCGTAGCCTGGTTGTCTCCAGCTCAGGGTTGTTCACTGCGTCATACCGCCAAATCAATTTTATTTTTTTTTCAAGTAGTGTAGTCTGCTGCTAATTAATTTAAAAAAATCCTATTAGTGTCTTTCCACCCGTCTCCAGCTAATTTGTGGAAAAACACTACATAGGATAAAGTAGAGGAGGGTTTTTGGGCCTTGCAGCGCCGTTTACGGCTGTCTGCACGGTCTCCATGTGACTGCAGCTCGCCCTGTAGTCTGTGAGCAGCCGTAGCCTGGTTGTCTCCAGCTCAGGGTTGTTCACTGCGTCATACCGCCAAATCAATTTTAATTTTTTTTCAAGTAGTGTAGTCTGCTGCTAATTAATTTAAAAAAATCCTATTAGTGTCTTTCCACCCGTCTCCAGCTAATTTGTGGAAAAACACTACATAGGATAAAGTAGAGGAGGGTTTTTGGGCCTTGCAGCGCCGTTTACGTCTGTCTGCACGGTCTCTGTGTGACTGCAGCTCTATCTGTTGTCAGTTCAGCCCCCAAAAAAGAAATAAATAATAAAGTTCACCAAACACACCAGTTACACCACTTTACATTTCTGTAGGCCACATTAGCTCATATTAAAGTCTAGTCCACACTTTAGAAAATTAGTGTTTCTTATACCTGTTAGGAGGAGTTGCTCAGGAATAAGCACACAAATCTGTTAGTACTTTTCTGCTTATCTTTATCAGTCAACCAAGATGAAGAAGGCAGTGAGTAAGGCACGTGGGCGTGGGCGTGGGCGCGGAGCAGGGAGGGGACGTGGGGATTCTGTGCCTGCTGCGGGCACCGGTGACTCATCAGCACCCACTTTCACCAGGCAACAGTCGTTCATGCGCAGCTTTGTGTCAGAGCGCCGTACACCGCTGCTGCGTCAAGACCAAATTGAAGCTGTTGTCGGATGGATGGCAGCTAATGCATCAACTTCCATTAGTGCCACATCCTCTCAGACACAGAGCACTGGAGAGCAGCCATCTGTCTCTTCACCACCTGCCAAATTGCCCAGGCAGACAGAGAGCCCAGGACAGGAGCCGTCTCTACTTCTGTTCTCTGAATCTCTTGGCTTGGAAACAGGGGGCCAGCCAAGCAGCATTGGAGAAATGGAAGAAGAGGCAGGGTGCAGTGATGCCCAACAGCTTTTTCTGTCTTCCTCTGAAGAGGCGGGTGGGCCAGTGGCTCCGGTCACCACATCGCAGGCCGCATCAGCTGATGATGACACTCAGGTGCCACTTACTGGTGCGTGCTCTGCTGCTGAGACTACCCAGGAGGAGCAGTTGGGGGCAGAGGGTAGTGTAGATGATGAGGTCCTCGACCCATCTTGGCGTGAGGGACAGGAAGGTGGTGGGAGCAGCTCTGAGGAAGAGATTCCCCGTACGGCCCAAAGAGGGAGAGGGAGGGGGAAGACTGCGGATCCTGCAGCCTCCGCTTTGGCACCCGTTAGGAGCATGTCTCTTCCAAAAGCCAAAAAGGGCGCTCCCAAGACTTGCAGTGCCTGGTCCTTTTTTGACACAGTTGCAGATGACATTTGCTATGTCAGATGCAACGTGTGTCATCAAAAAGTCAAAAGAGGTCGAAATGTCAGCAACCTCAATACCTCCAACATGTGGAAACATGTGCGCAACAGGCACCCGGCGGAGTTAGAAAAACACACTGAAGAGGTAGGCCAACCAACAGCGGCAGCTACCACCTCTTCAGCTCGTGTTGCCTCTTCCTCTAGCTCACACGCAGCTGGTTCGGCTTCCTCCCAGGATCGCCGTGGAAGAACCTCTGGCCCTGTTGTCCAGAGACCCGCTGTAATTCCACCCGCAGCACCACTTTCCCAGTCATCCACACACTCCCAGCCCAGTCTACAGCCATCGGTAGTACAGGCATGGGAGAAAAGGTGGCCTTTCTCGTCAAACCACCCACGAGCACAGGCTCTGACTGCAGGCATTGCCAAACTGCTGTCACTGGAAATGCTGTCATTCAGGCTGGTGGAGACTGACAGCTTCCGTGACTTGATGTCATTGGCAGTCCCACTGTACAATGTGCCCAGCCGCTTTTACTTCAGCAGGCAAGCCGTCCCTGCCCTGCACAAGCATGTGGAGGGACACATAAAACACGCGCTTCTGAACGCCGTCAGTAGCAAGGTCCACCTCACCACCGATGCGTGGACCAGTCAACATGGACAGGGGCGATACCTTTCCCTCACTGCCCATTGGGTTAATGTCGTTGAGCCAGGTACAGACCGTGCGAGTGGCGCAGGACGTGTCCTGCCCACTCCAAGGATTGCAGGAATCCATTCTGTACGCATTGACTCCTCCTCTTACACCAGTTCCTCAGAATCATCGCTGCAGGAGCCGTCACAGTCCACCTCCACATGGACCCGTGATGAACGTGTACCTGTTACGACCGACATGAGCACAGCCGTGGCCAAACGTCAACAGGCCGTGTTGAAATTAATTTTTTTGGGGAATCGTAGCCACACAGCGCAGGAGCTCTGGAATGCCATCAAGCAGGAGAGCGATGTGTGGTTTGTGCCAGCGAATCTCCAGCCAGGCATGGTAGTGTGTGATAATGGCCGAAATCTGGTGGCAGCTCTGGGCCTCGGCAACCTCACTCACATCCCATGTCTGGCACATGTGCTCAATTTGGTCGTGCAGAGCTTTTTGAGGGACTATCCGGATCTTGATGCACTGCTGCACAAGGTCCGCCTAGAGTGTGCTCACTTGCGGCGTTCCAGCACGGCAAAAGCGCGCATTGCGGCTCTGCAGCGCCGACACCGCCTGCCGGAACATCGCATCATATGTGACCTACCTACCAGGTGGAATTCCACGTTACATATGTTGGAGCGGTTGTGTGAGCAGCAGCAAGCTGTAATGGAGTACCAGCTGCTTCAGGCGCAAAAAAGTCGCAGTCAGCGCCGTACAGACTTCACAACCACAGAGTGGGCCACTATGAATGACGTCTGCCAGGTTTTGCGTCCCTTTGATTATTCCACGCGGATGGCGAGTGCAGATGATGCACTAGTCAGCATGACTGTCCCCCTTATCTGCCTGCTTGAAAAATCACTGCAAGCGCTAAGGGATGATGTTGTGGAAGAGGTGGAGGATGAGGATTCACCATTTCCATCATCTTCTGGACAGTCAGCGCCACGTGGTTCCTCACAAACGCGTAGGCAGGGGACAGTTTGTGAGGAGGATGAGGAGGAGTCAATGGAGGAGGAAGACGTCCGTCCAGAGGAGGGAGTTACCGAATTGTCCAGTACTCAGTGTGTACAGCGAGGGTGGGGTGATGACGAGCAGGCAGAGATCACGCCTCCAGCAGGGGACAGCGTTTCTTGGGCAGTTGGCAGTCTGCAGCACATGGTGGATTACATGCTGCAGTGCCTGAGAAACGACCGCCGCATCGCCCACATTCTCAACATGTCTGATTATTGGGTGTTCACCCTCCTCGATCCTCGCTACCGGGACAACGTAGAAAGCCTCATCACACCGTTGAACCGGGAGCGAAAAATGCGGGAGTACCAAGACACACTGGTCAATTCCATCATCTTCTCCATTCCAACTGAGAGAAGTGCTGCTAGTGCATTACAAAGCAGCTCAGTGCGTCCAGGCAGTGGAGGAGGCTCTGTACAAAGAGGGAGCAGAAGCAGTGCCTCTGCCCAAGGCAAGACCAGTATGGCCCAACTGTGGCACAGTTTTCTGTGCCCCCCACAAAATTCTACACCATCACAGACGGCTCCAGTCAGCAGGAGGCAACGGTTCCGTCAGATGGTGACAGACTACATGTCTTGCCCTCTTGCTGTACTCCCAGACGGCTCTTCCCCTTTCAAGTTTTGGGTCTCAAAGCTGGATACATGGCCAGAGCTAAGCCAGTATGCATTGGAGGTGCTGTCTTGCCCTGCGGCCAGTGTATTATCGGAACATGTCTTTAGTGCTGCAGGTGGTGTACTAACTGACCGTCGCATGCGACTATCCTCCGATAACGTTGACCGGCTTACTTTCCTGAAAATGAACAAGGCCTGGATCTCGCAGGAATTTGCCACTCCTCCTCCTGATTAAATAATTAGGTCACTGTAGACGTTATCCAGGTCTCCTGTTGTGTTCATCTTTCTACCACCTGAACTTAAATTCCTGTGCTCCAACACCGCCAGTTGAGGCTCAGAAGTGCCGTCTGCACAGTCAAAACATACGACCCAGTGTTATTGGGTTTCAGTAACGTCAGCTGATCCCCAGCTGTGTAGCCGGCAATGTGTCATGCGACCGCCACGCTGACACAACAACTGAAATGTAAGGGAATCTGTCCCCCCCCCCCAAGGCGTTTGTTACTGAAAGAGCCACCTTGTGCAGCAGTAATGCTGCACAAGGAAAAGGTAGCTATTTTTGTTTAGCTCCTTGCACACGCAGAACTTAACACTTATAAAATGTGTCCACTGATACCGTAAAACCGTCCCGGAGGTGGGACTTTCCTTCGTAATGTGACGCAGCACAGCCGTCATTCCTACCCCCCCGGCGCCGCGCACCGGCTCCTCAGCGTTGTTTTATTCCGTCCCGGAGCCTGCGCTGTTATGTTATCCCGTGGCCAGGCACACTTAGCGCTGCCCGTCTTCTGGCATCATTTGGTGTCAGGATGGCTGCGCCTGTGCGGCCGCGCTGGCAGAGAGCCCGCCTCGCAGTGTCTTCTGATTTAATCCCACTGGGGGCCTGGGATCCATGGACATGCGCAGTGCATATCTGAACCTCCACCTCTCACTCATTTCCCTATGGCTTCTTCAGACTGTTCGGTGTCAGCTGGTCCCTAATAGCATGCCACGGCCGTGACACCGCACAGTCTTAAGAAGCCGTAGGGAGGGGAGTGAGAGGCGAGGATATGCACTGCGCATGTCCATGGATCCCAGGTCCCCAGTGGGATTAAATCAGAAGACACTGCGAGGCGGGCTCTCTGCCAGCGCGGCCGCACAGGCGCAGCCATCCTGACACCAAATGATGCCAGAAGACGGGCAGCGCTAAGTGTGCCTGGCCACGGGATAACATAACAGCGCAGGCTCCGGGACGGAATAAAACAACGCTGAGGAGCCGGTGCGCGGCGCCGGGGGGGTAGGAATGACGGCTGTGCTGCGTCACATTACGAAGGAAAGTCCCACCTCCGGGACGGTTTTACGGTTGCAGGGGACACATTTTATAAGTGTTTAGTTCTGTGTTTGCAAGGAGCATGATGAAAAGAGCCACCTTTTCCTTTTGCATCTTTTGTGCTGCACAAGCTGGCTCTTTCAGCTACAAACGCCTTGGGGGGGGGGTTAAAGGTTCCCTTTCGACTTTCTCAGGCTTCGGCCTACATTGTGTTCCTCTGCTTTTCCACCTGTCCCTGGGCTCCAACACCGCCAGTTGCCGTCCAGAAGTGCTGTACGCACAGTCAACAGTCCCTCCTCTGTTATTGGGGTTCAGTAACGTCAGCTGTTCCCCTGCTGTGTGTGTGGCAATCCCTCCTACCTCCTCCAACCTCCTCCTCCTCCACCTGTCCCTGGGCTCCAACACCGCCAGTTGCCGTCCAGAAGTGCTGTACGCACAGTCAACAGTCGCTCCTCTGTTATTGGGGTTCAGTAACGTCAGCTGTTCCCCTGCTGTGTGTGTGGCAATCCCTCCTACCTCCTCCAACCTCCTCCTCCTCCACCTGTCCCTGGGCTCCAACACCGCCAGTTGCCGTCCAGAAGTGCTGTACGCACAGTCAACAGTCCCTCCTCTGTTATTGGGGTTCAGTAACGTCAGCTGTTCCCCTGCTGTGTGTGTGGCAATCCCTCCTACCTCCTCCAACCTCCTCCTCCTCCACCTGTCCCTGGGCTCCAACACCGCCAGTTGCCGTCCAGAAGTGCTGTACGCACAGTCAACAGTCCCTCCTCTGTTATTGGGGTTCAGTAACGTCAGCTGTTCCCCTGCTGTGTGTGTGGCAATCCCTCCTACCTCCTCCAACCTCCTCCTCCTCCACCTGTCCCTGGGCTCCAACACCGCCAGTTGCCGTCCAGAAGTGCTGTACGCACAGTCAACAGTCGCTCCTCTGTTATTGGGGTTCAGTAACGTCAGCTGTTCCCCTGCTGTGTGTGTGGCAATCCCTCCTACCTCCTCCAACCTCCTCCTCCTCCACCTGTCCCTGGGCTCCAACACCGCCAGTTGCCGTCCAGAAGTGCTGTACGCACAGTCAACAGTCGCTCCTCTGTTATTGGGGTTCAGTAACGTCAGCTGTTCCCCTGCTGTGTGTGTGGCAATCCCTCCTACCTCCTCCAACCTCCTCCTCCTCCACCTGTCCCTGGGCTCCAACACCGCCAGTTGCCGTCCAGAAGTGCTGTACGCACAGTCAACAGTCCCTCCTCTGTTATTGGGGTTCAGTAACGTCAGCTGTTCCCCTGCTGTGTGTGTGGCAATCCCTCCTACCTCCTCCAACCTCCTCCTCCTCCACCTGTCCCTGGGCTCCAACACCGCCAGTTGCCGTCCAGAAGTGCTGTACGCACAGTCAACAGTCGCTCCTCTGTTATTGGGGTTCAGTAACGTCAGCTGTTCCCCTGCTGTGTGTGTGGCAATCCCTCCTACCTCCTCCAACCTCCTCCTCCTCCACCTGTCCCTGGGCTCCAACACCGCCAGTTGCCGTCCAGAAGTGCTGTACGCACAGTCAACAGTCCCTCCTCTGTTATTGGGGTTCAGTAACGTCAGCTGTTCCCCTGCTGTGTGTGTGGCAATCCCTCCTACCTCCTCCAACCTCCTCCTCCTCCACCTGTCCCTGGGCTCCAACACCGCCAGTTGCCGTCCAGAAGTGCTGTACGCACAGTCAACAGTCCCTCCTCTGTTATTGGGGTTCAGTAACGTCAGCTGTTCCCCTGCTGTGTGTGTGGCAATCCCTCCTACCTCCTCCAACCTCCTCCTCCTCCACCTGTCCCTTGGCTCCAACACCGCCAGTTGCCATCCAGAAGTGCTGTACGCACAGTCAACAGTCCCTCCTCTGTTATTGGGGTTCAGTAACGTCAGCTGTTCCCCTGCTGTGTGTGTGGCAATCCCTCCTACCTCCTCCAACCTCCTCCTCCTCCACCTGTCCCTGGGCTCCAACACCGCCAGTTGCCGTCCAGAAGTGCTGTACGCACAGTCAACAGTCCCTCCTCTGTTATTGGGGTTCAGTAACGTCAGCTGTTCCCCTGCTGTGTGTGTGGCAATCCCTCCTACCTCCTCCAACCTCCTCCTCCTCCACCTGTCCCTGGGCTCCAACACCGCCAGTTGCCGTCCAGAAGTGCTGTACGCACAGTCAACAGTCGCTCCTCTGTTATTGGGGTTCAGTAACGTCAGCTGTTCCCCTGCTGTGTGTGTGGCAATCCCTCCTACCTCCTCCAACCTCCTCCTCCTCCACCTGTCCCTGGGCTCCAACACCGCCAGTTGCCGTCCAGAAGTGCTGTACGCACAGTCAACAGTCGCTCCTCTGTTATTGGGGTTCAGTAATGTCAGCTGTTCCCCTGCTGTGTGTGTGGCAATCCCTCCTACCTCCTCCAACCTCCTCCTCCTCCACCTGCCCCTGGGCTTCAACACCGCCAGTTGCCATCCAGAAGTGCTGTACGCACAGTCAACAGTCCCTCCTCTGTTATTGGGGTTCAGTAACGTCAGCTGTTCCCCTGCTGTGTGTGTGGCAATCCCTCCTACCTCCTCCAACCTCCTCCTCCTCCACCTGTCCCTGGGCTCCAACACCGCCAGTTGCCGTCCAGAAGTGCTGTACGCACAGTCAACAGTCGCTCCTCTGTTATTGGGGTTCAGTAACGTCAGCTGTTCCCCTGCTGTGTGTGTGGCAATCCCTCCTACCTCCTCCAACCTCCTCCTCCTCCACCTGTCCCTGGGCTCCAACACCGCCAGTTGCCGTCCAGAAGTGCTGTACGCACAGTCAACAGTCCCTCCTCTGTTATTGGGGTTCAGTAACGTCAGCTGTTCCCCTGCTGTGTGTGTGGCAATCCCTCCTACCTCCTCCAACCTCCTCCTCCTCCACCTGCCCCTGGGCTTCAACACCGCCAGTTGCCGTCCAGAAGTGCTGTACGCACAGTCAACAGTCCCTCCTCTGTTATTGGGGTTCAGTAACGTCAGCTGTTCCCCTGCTGTGTGTGTGGCAATCCCTGCTACCTCCTCCAACCTCCTCCTCCTCCATCTGTCCCTGGGCTCCAACACCGCCAGTTGCCGTCCAGAAGTGCTGTACGCACAGTCAACAGTCGCTCCTCTGTTATTGGGGTTCAGTAACGTCAGCTGTTCCCCTGCTGTGTGTGTGGCAATCCCTCCTACCTCCTCCAACCTCCTCCTCCTCCACCTGTCCCTGGGCTCCAACACCGCCAGTTGCCGTCCAGAAGTGCTGTACGCACAGAGCCAAACACCTCGCCAATGTGTTAGTGGGGTTCAGCACCGCCAGCTGTTCCCCTGCTGTGTATACGGCAACGTGTACTGCGACCGCCACGCAGGCACAACAAGTTAAATTTAAGGGAACCTGTCCCCCCCCCCCCAGGCGTTTGTTACTGAAGGAGCCACCTTGTGCAGCAGTAATGATGCAAAGGGAAAAAGTGCCTCTTTTCGTGGTGCTCCTTGCAGATGCTGAACCTAACACTTATGAAATGTGTCCCCTCACAGCGTTCAACCGTCCGGTAGGTGGAACTTTCCTTTGTCATGTGACGCAGCACAGCCGTCATTTTTACCCCCTTGTCGCCGTGCGCCGCTTCCTCAGCGTTGTTTGAATCTGTCCCGGAGCCTGCGCTGTTAGGTTACCCCTTGGCCATGCACACATTTTGCGCTGCCCGTCTTTTGACATCATTTGCTGTCAGGCTGGCTGCGCCTGTGCGGGTGCGCTGTCCGAGATTCAGCCTCGCGGTGTCGTCTAATGTAATCCCACCGCGGGCCTGGGATCCGTGTCCATGCGCAGTGCATATCCTCGCCTCTCACTCCCCTCCCTACGGCTTCTAAAGACTGTTCAGTGTCAGCTGATCCCTAATAGCATGCCACGGCCGTGACACCGCACAGTCTTAAGAAGCCGTAGGGAGGGGAGTGAGAGGCGAGGATATGCACTGCGCATGGACACGGATCCCAGGCCCGCGGTGGGATTACATTAGACGACACCGCGAGGCTGAATCTCGGACAGCGCACCCGCACAGGCGCAGCCAGCCTGACAGCAAATGATGTCAGAAGACGGGCAGCGCAAAATGTGTGCATGGCCAAGGGGTAACCTAACAGCGCAGGCTCCGGGACAGATTCAAACAATGCTGAGGAGGCGGCGCACGGCGACAAGGGGGTAAAAATGACGGCTGTGCTGCGTCACATGACAAAGGAAAGTTCCACCTACCGGACGGTTGAACGCTGTGAGGGGACACATTTCATAAGTGTTAGGTTCAGCATCTGCAAGGACCATAATTAAAAGAGCTAAGTTTACCTTTTCCAGCATTAGTGCTGTACACGATGGCTCTTCCAGCTACAAACGCCTGGGGGGGGGGTTAAAGGTTTCCTTTCAACTTGCTCCAGTGCAGGCTTCGGCCTACACTCCGCTCCCCCTGCTCCTCCTGCTGACCCTGGGCTCTAACACCGCCAGTTGGGGCCCGGTACTGCTAGCTGCACAGAGAAAAACACCTCGCCAATGTGTCAGTGGGGTTCAGCACCGCGAGCTGTTCCCCTGCTGTGCAGCCGGCATCGTGTCCTGCAAAAGCCACGCAGACACCAGAACTGAAATTGAAGGGAACCTGTCCCCCCTCCCCCAGGCGTTTGTACGTTTTTAAGGCCACCTTGTACAGCGGTAATGCTGCATGTGTGCAAGGTGGCTCATAAACGTATTCTCCTCGCACATGTGGAACGGAAAACACGTCTAAAATGTGTCCTCTGTGTGACCATTTAACCGTCCCGGTGGTGTGACTTTCCTTTGTAATGACACGCTGCAACCCCCTTGGTAGCGCTGCCCGTCTTCTGGCATCATTGTTTGGCTGCCTGCGCCTCTGCGGCCGCCCTGACCCACACAACGCCCCTCGGTGTCTTATTTCTTGGGACTGCGAGGGTGTGTTTGATGGGCATGAGCAGTGCATCAGTTCGCCTGTCCCTCATCTCCTTCCGCCTTCTTCAGACTGTGCGGCTTCATGGCCGTGGCATGCGATAAGGGATCAGATGACGCCGCACAGTCTGAAGCGGGTGTAAGAACCCAAGCGAGAGGCGAACATATGTACTGCGCCAGGCCATGAATCCCAGCCCCGCAGTGTTTTAACTATGTCAATACACTGCGGGGCTGTGATTCATGGGCATCGCGAACCGCACCAGCCAACATTAAATGAGGTCAGAAGATGGGCAGCGCTAACAGCGCTAGGCCAGGGGATAACACGACAGCGCAGACTCCTGTACAGCAAATAACAACGCTCAGGAGGCTGCACCCAGCACCAAGGTGGGATTCTTGACATCTGTGCTGCGTCTCATTACAAAGGGAACTCGCGCCTCCAACACAGTTTGACTGTATAAAGGGCTAAATGTTATACGTGTTCCATTCAGCGTGTGCAAGGAGCCAAATTAAAAGAGCAACCTTTGACTTGTGCACCACTACTGCTGCATAAGCTGTGGCTCTTCTACTTTGTAACCCCTGAGGGGGGGTTAAAGGTTACCTTTGAAATTGGTTCGATTAGGCTTCGGCCTACACTCTGCTACCCCTGCAGAGCCCAGGCTCCAACACCGCCAGTTGGGGCCCGGTACTGCTAGCTGCACAGAGAAAAACACCTCGCCAATGTGTCAGTGGGGTTCAGCACCTCCAGCTGTTCCCCTGCTGTGCAGCCGGCAACGTGTCCTGCAACAGCCACGCAGGCACAACAGACCCAAAGCTGCCGCCAGTGCAGGCTTCGGCCTACACTCTGCTCCCTCTCCTCCTCCTGCTGACCCCGGGCTCCAACACCGCCAGTTGGGGCCCGGTACTGCTAGCTGCACAGAGAAAAACACCTCGCCAATGTGTCAGTGGGGTTCAGCACCGCCAGCTGTTCCCCTGCTGTGCAGCCGGCATCGTGTCCTGCAAAAGCCACGCAGACACTTGCTCTTGTACCTTCTGCTCCCCATCCTGGTTCCAGTACCGTCAGCTGGTTCCGGGCAGAGCCTTTGGCTTAGGTGCCTCCCTCTGGGTATCCGAGTTCCACCAACGTCAGGTGGTCCTTGGTAGTGCTTTCAGGCACGGGTACCTCCTGCTTAGTAACCGGGTTCCAGTAACGTCAGCTGGTCCTCGGTAGTTCCATTGGCTCTTGGACCTTTGGGTAGCCATCCGAGTTCCAGTTCCATCAGCTGGTTCTCGGCATTTTCTCAGCCTTCTTGTACCTTCTGCTACATTTCCAAGTTCAAGAGACTAAACACGATGACCCGGAAGAACACCCCTAAGATGACGACGACACCAGAGACGACAACCACCGTGATGACGACGACCCTGGAGACGATGACCCTGAAGACCACCGTGATGATGACGACCCCGGAGACGACGACCCTGAAGACCACCCCGATGACGACGACCCGGGAGACGACGACCCTGGAGACGACGACCCTGGAGACGACGACGACCTGGAAGACCGAGAAGCAGAAGAACAAGAGGCTGCAGAACAAAGAGCAGAAGAACATTAAGCATAACACTAAATATCAGAGCAAAAAATATTATCTAAATTATAAGCAGAAGAAGACTAAGCAGTGTATGGGGGTGAGTCCGTTCCTCGTCGTGGTGCCCCTGGATAAAGCCTGATGCTGCAGGCCAAACTGAACGCGGACAAATGTAACTGTTTTGTGACAGGCAGAACGGAAGGTGTAATCTTCAAACTTTTATAGATAACAACTACAGGAATGCCTGTCACAAATAAGAATATGATGAAGAAGTAGAATATGATGAAGATAATAGTAAAATAAAAAGAATATGAACAATGTAACCCAAAAAATAATAGGTAGAAGATGAAGAAGAAGATGAATAAGGTGAAGAAGTTGATGTCAAAGAAGCTGATGATGAGGATAATGAAGAAGAAAGCGTGGGAGAAGAAAAAAAGAAGGTGAAGGGCGTTGAAGTAGTGAAACATCAATATGTGGCATAAAAAAAAAAAAAATTAACATAGTCAAATTCTTTCTAACGCCGAACGTCATCCAAAAAAAAAAAAATCCTGCTATTCTATTACATTGGGCTAAACCTCTGTGCCTTTAATGTCTCCGCCACGTCCCCCAATACATCCTACATTATTCTTAGTTGTTTTCCTTCATGTAGAATGAACCTACAAGTGTATAAAGGGTTTATTTTAATTCCGATATTTTCGTCCCATTGACTTGCATTGGGATCGGGTATCGGTATCGGATTGGATCCGATATTTTGACGGTATCGGCCGATACTTTCCGATACCGATACTTTCCGATATCGGAAAGTATCGCTCAACACTAGTTGTCAGTTCAGCCCCCAAAAAATAAATAAATAATAAAGTTCACCAAACACACCAGTGACACCACTTTACATTTGTGTAGGCCACATTAGCTCATATTAAAGTCTAGTCCACACTTTAGAAAATTAGTGTTTCTTATACCTGTTAGGAGGAGTTGTTCAGGAATAAGCACACAAATCCGTTAGTACTTTTCTGCTTATCTTTATCAGTCAACCAAGATGAAGAAGGCAGTGAGTAAGGCACGTGGGCGTGGGCGCGGAGCAGGGAGGGGACGTGGGGATTCTGTGCCTGCTGCGGGCACCGGTGACTCATCAGCACGCACTTTCACAAGGGAACAGTCATTCATGCGCAGCTTTGTCGCAGAGCGCCGTACACCGCTGCTGCGTGAAGAACAAATTGAAGCCGTTGTTGGATGGATGGCAGCTAATGCATCAACTTCAATTAGTGCCACATCCTCTCAGACACAGAGCACTGGAGAGCAGCCATCTGTCTCTTCACCACCTGCCAAATTGCCCAGGCAGACAGAGAGCCCAGGACAGGAGCCGTCTCTACTTCTGTTCTCTGAATCTCTTGGCTTGGAAACAGGGGGCCAGCCAAGCAGCATTGGAGAAATGGAAGAAGAGGCAGGGTGCAGTGATGCCCAACAGCTTTTTCTCTGTTCCTCTGAAGAGGCGGGTGGGCCAGTGGCTCCGGTCACCACATCGCAGGCCGCATCAGCTGATGATGACACTCAGGTGCCACTTACTGGTGCGTGCTCTGCTGCTGAGACTACCCAGGAGGAGCAGTTGGGGGCAGAGGGTAGTGTAGATGATGAGGTCCTTGACCCATCTTGGCGTGAGGGACAGGAAGGTGGTGGGAGCAGCTCTGAGGAAGAGATTCCCCGTACGGCCCAAAGAGGGAGAGGGAGGGGGAAGACTGCGGATCCTGCAGCCTCCGCTTTGGCACCCGTTAGGAGCATGTCTCTTCCAAAAGCCAAAAAGGGCGCTCCCAAGACTTGCAGTGCCTGGTCCTTTTTTGACACAGCTGCAGATGACATTTGCTATGTCAAATGCAAGGTGTGTCATCACAAAGTAAAAAGAGGTCGAAATGTCAGCAACCTCAATACCTCCAACATGTGGAAACATGTGCGCAACAGGCACGCGGCGGAGTTACAAAAACACACTGAAGAGCTAGGCCAACCAACAGCGGCAGCTACCACCTCTTCAGCTCGTGTTGCCTCTTCCTCCAGCTCACACGCAGCTGGTTCGGCTTCCTCCCAGGATCGCCGTGGAAGAACCTCTGGCCCTGTTGTCCAGAGACCTGCTGTAATTCCACCCGCAGCACCACTTTCCCAGTCATCCACACACTCCCAGCCCAGTCTACAGCCATCGGTAGTACAGGCATGGGAGAAAAGGCGGCCTTTCTCGTCAAACCACCCACGAGCACAGGCTCTGACTGCAGGCATTGCCAAACTTCTGTCACTGGAAATGCTGTCATTCAGGCTGGTGGAGACTGACAGCTTCCGTGACTTGATGTCATTGGCAGTCCAATGTGCCCAGCCGCTTTTACTTCAGCAGGCAAGCCGTCCCTTCCCTGCACAAGCATGTGGAGGGACACATAAAACACGCGCTACTGAACGCCGTCAGTAGCAAGGTCCACCTCACCACCGATGCGTGGACCAGTCAACATGGACAGGGGCGATACCTTTCCCTCACTGCCCATTGGGTTAATGTCGTTGAGCCGGGTACAGACCGTGCGAGTGGCGCAGGACGTGTCCTGCCCACTCCAAGGATTGCAGGAATCCATTCTGTACGCATTGACTCCTCCTCCTACACCAGTTCCTCAGAATCATCGCTGCAGGAGCCGTCAGAGTCCACCTCCACATGGACCCGTGATGAACGTGTACCTGTTACGACCGACATGAGCACAGCCGTGGCCAAACGTCAACAGGCCGTCTTGAAATTAATTTATTTGGGGAATCGAAGCCACACAGCGCAGGAGCTCTGGAATGCCATCAAGCAGGAGAGCGATGTGTGGTTTGTGCCAGCGAATCTCCAGCCAGGCATGGTAGTGTGTGATAATGGCCGAAATCTGGTGGCAGCTCTGGGCCTCGGCAACCTCACTCACATCCCATGTCTGGCACATGTGCTCAATTTGGTCGTGCAGAGTTTTCTGAGGGACTATCCGGATCTTGATGCACTGCTGCACAAGGTCCGCCTAGAGTGTGCTCACTTGCGGCGTTCCAGCATGGCAAAAGCGCGCATTGCGGCTCTGCAGCGCCGACACCGCCTGCCGGAACATCGCATCATATGTGACCTACCTACCAGGTGGAATTCCACGTTACATATGTTGGAGCGGTTGTGTGAGCAGCAGCAAGCTGTAATGGAGTACCAGCTGCTTCAGGCGCAAAGAAGTCGCAGTCAGCGCCGTACAGACTTCACAACCACAGAGTGGGCCACTATGAATGACGTCTGCCAGGTTTTGCGTCCCTTTGATTATTCCACGCGGATGGCGAGTGCAGATGATGCACTAGTCAGCATGACTGTCCCCCTTATCTGCCTGCTTGAAAAATCACTGCAAGCGCTAAGGGATGATGTTGTGGAAGAGGTGGAGGATGAGGATTCAGCATTTCCATCATCTTCTGGACAGTCAGCGCCACGTGGTTCCTCACAAACGCGTAGGCAGGGGACAGTTTGTGAGGAGGATGAGGAGGAGTCAATGGAGGAGGAAGACATCCGTCCAGAGGAGGGAGTTACACAATTGTCCAGTACTCAGTGTGTACAGCGAGGGTGGGGTGATGACGAGCGGGCAGAGATCACGCCTCCAGCAGGGGACAGCGTTTCTTGGGCAGTTGGCAGTCTGCAGCACATGGTGGATTACATGCTGGAGTGCCTGAGAAACGACCGCCGCATCGCCCACATTCTCAACATGTCTGATTATTGGGTGTTCACCCTCCTCGATCCTCGCTACCGGGACAACGTAGAAAGCCTCATCACACCGTTGAACCGGGAGTGAAAAATGCGGGAGTACCAAGACACACTGGTCAATTCCATCATCTTCTCCATTCCAACTGAGAGAAGTGCTGCTAGTGCATTCCAAAGCAGCTCAGTGCGTCCAGGCAGTGGTGGAGGCTCTGCACAAAGAGGGAGCAGAAGCAGTGCCTCTGCCCAAGGCAAGACCAGTATGGCCCAACTGTGGCACAGTTTTCTGTGCCCGCCACAAAAGTCTACACCATCACAGACGGCTCCAGTCAGCAGGAGGCAACTGTTCCGTCAGATGGTGACAGACTACATGTCTTGCCCTCTTGCTGTACTCCCAGACGGCTCTTCCCCTTTCAAGGTTTGGGTCTCAAAGCTGGATACATGGCCAGAGCTAAGCCAGTATGCATTGGAGGTGCTGTCTTGCCCTGCGGCCAGTGTATTATCGGAACGTGTCTTTAGTGCTGCAGGTGGTGTACTAACTGACCGTCGCATGCGACTATCCTCCGATAACGTTGACCGGCTTACTTTCCTGAAAATGAACAAGGCCTGGATCTCGCAGGAATTTGCCACTCCTCTTCCTGATTAAATAATTAGGTGACTGTCTACAGTATCCAGGTCTCCTGTTGTGTTCATCTTTCTACCACCTGAACTTAAATTCCTGGGCTCCAACACCGCCAGTTGAGGCTCAGAAGTGCCGTCTGCACAGTCAAAACATACGACCCAGTGTTATTGGGTTTCAGTAACGTCAGCTGATCCCCAGCTGTGTAGCCGGCAATGTGTCCTGCGACCGCCACGCTGACACAACAACTGAAATGTAAGGGAACCTGTCCCCCCCCCCAAGGCGTTTGTTACTGAAAGAGCCACCTTGTACAGCAGTAATGCTGCACAAGGAAAAGGTAGCTATTTTTGTTTAGCTCCTTGCACACGCAGAACTTAACACTTATAAAATGTGTCCACTGATACCGTAAAACCGTCCCGGAGGTGGGACTTTCCTTCGTAATATGACGCAGCACAGCCGTCATTCCTACCCCCTTGGCGCCGTGCCCCGGCTCCTCAGCGTTGTTTGATTCCGTCCCGGAGCCTGCGCTGTTAAGTTATCCCTTGGCCAGGCACACTTAGCTCTGCCCGTCTTCTGACATCATTTGGTGTCAGGATGGCTGCGCCTGTGCGGCCGCGCTGGCCGAGAGCCCGCCTCGCAGTGTCTTCTGATTTAATCCCACTGGGGGCCTGAGATCCATGGACATGCGCAGTGCATATCTGAACCTCCACCTCTCACTCATCTCCCTACGGCTTCTTCAGACTGTGCGGTGTCAGCTGGTCCCTAATAGCATGCCACGGCCGTGACACCGCACAGTCTTAAGAAGCCGTAGGGAGGGGAGTGAGAGGCGAGGATATGCACTGCGCATGGCCACGGATCTCAGGCCCGCGGTGGGATTAAATCAGAAGACACTGCGAGGCGGGCTCTCGGCCAGCGCGGCCGCACAGGCGCAGCCAGCCTGACACCAAATGATGTCAGAAGACGGGCAGCGCTAAGTGTGCCTGGCCAAGGGATAACATAACAGCGCAGGCTCCGGGACGGAATCAAACAACGCTGAGGAGCCGGGGCACGGCGCCAAGGGGGTAGGAATGACGGCTGTGCTGCGTCATATTACGAAGGAAAGTCCCACCTCCGGGACGGTCACACGGTATCAGGGGACACATTTTATAAGTGTTTAGTTCTGTGTTTGCAAGGAGCATCATGAATAGAGCCACCTTTTCCTTTTGCATTTTTTTGCTGCACAAGCTGGCTCTTTCAGCTACAAACGCCTTGGGGGGGGGGTTAAAGGTTCCCTTTCGACTTTCTCCAATCAGGCTTCGGCCTACATTGTGTTCCTCTGCTTCTCCTCCTGTCCCTGGGCTCCAACACCGCTAGTTGTTGCCTGGTAGTGCTGTACGCACAGTCAACAGTCCCTCCTCTGTTATTGGGGTTCAGTAACGTCAGCTGTTCCACTGCTGTGTGTGTGGCAATCCCTCCTATCTCCTCCACCTCCACCTCCCCCTCCTGTCCCTGGGCTCCAACACCGCTAGTTGCCGTCCAGTAGTGCTGTACGCACAGTCAACAGTCCCTCCTCTGTTATTGGGGTTCAGTAACGTCAGCTGTTCCCCTGCTGTGTGTGTGGCAATCCCTCCTATCTCCTCCACCTCCACCTCCCCCTCCTGTCCCTGGGCTCCAACACCGCTAGTTGCCGTCTAGTAGTGCTGTACGCACAGTCAGCAGTCCCTCCTCTGTTATTGGGGTTCAGTAACGTCAGCTGTTCCCCTGCTGTGTGTGTGGCAATCCCTCCTATCTCCTCCACCTCCACCTCCCCCTCCTGTCCCTGGGCTCCAACACCGCTAGTTGCCGTCCAGTAGTGCTGTACGCACAGTCAACAGTCCCTCCTCTGTTATTGGGGTTCAGTAACGTCAGCTGTTCCCCTGCTGTGTGTGTGGCAATCCCTCCTACCTCCTCCACCTCCCCTTCCTGTCCCTGGGCTCCAACACCGCTAGTTGCCGTCCAGTAGTGCTGTACGCACAGTCAACAGTCCCTCCTCTGTTATTGGGGTTCAGTAACGTCAGCTGTTCCCCTGCTGTGTGTGTGGCAATCCCTCCTATCTCCTCCGCCTCCACCTCCCCCTCCTGTCCCTGGGCTCCAACACCGCTAGTTGCCGTCCAGTAGTGCTGTACGCACAGTCAACAGTCCCTCCTCTGTTATTGGGGTTCAGTAACGTCAGCTGTTCCCCTGCTGTGTGTGTGGCAATCCCTCCTATCTCCTCCACCTCCACCTCCCCCTCCTGTCCCTGGGCTCCAACACCGCTAGTTGCCGTCCAGTAGTGCTGTACGCACAGTCAACAGTCCCTCCTCTGTTATTGGGATTCAGTAACGTCAGCTGTTCCCCTGCTGTGTGTGTGGCAATCCCTCCTATCTCCTCCACCTCCACCTCCCCCTCCTGTCCCTGGGCTCCAACACCGCTAGTTGCCATCCAGTAGTGCTGTACGCACAGTCAACAGTCCCTCCTCTGTTATTGGGGTTCAGTAACGTCAGCTGTTCCCCTGCTGTGTGTGTGGCAATCCCTCCTATCTCCTCCACCTCCACCTCCCCCTCCTGTCCCTGGGCTCCAACACCGCTAGTTGCCATCCAGTAGTGCTGTACGCACAGTCAACAGTCCCTCCTCTGTTATTGGGGTTCAGTAACGTCAGCTGTTCCCCTGCTGTGTGTGTGGCAATCCCTCCTATCTCCTCCACCTCCACCTCCCCCTCCTGTCCCTGGGCTCCAACACCGCTAGTTGCCGTCCAGTAGTGCTGTACGCACAGTCAACAGTCCCTCCTCTGTTATTGGGGTTGAGTAACATCAGCTGTTCCCCTGCTGTGTGTGTGGCAATCCCTCCTATCTCCTCCACCTCCACCTCCCCCTCCTGTCCCTGGGCTCCAACACCGCTAGTTGTCGTCCAGTAGTGCTGTACGCACAGTCAACAGTCCCTCCACTGTTATTGGGGTTCAGTAACGTCAGCTGTTCCCCTGCTGTGTGTGTGGCAATCCCTCCTATCTCCTCCACCTCCACCTCCCCCTCCTGTCCCTGGGCTCCAACACCGCTAGTTGCCATCCAGTAGTGCTGTACGCACAGTCAACAGTCCCTGCTCTGTTATTGGGGTTCAGTAACGTCAGCTGTTCCCCTGCTGTGTGTGTGGCAATCCCTCCTACCTCCTCCACCTCCCCTCCTGTCCCTGGGCTCCAACACCGCTAGTTGCCGTCCAGTAGTGCTGTACGCACAGTCAACAGTCCCTCCTCTGTTATTGGGGTTCAGTAACGTCAGCTGTTCCCCTGCTGTGTGTGTGGCAATCCCTCCTTTCTCCTCCACCTCCATCTCCCCCTCCTGTCCCTGGGCTCCAACACCGCTAGTTGCCGTCCAGTAGTGCTGTACGCACAGTCAACAGTCCCTCCTCTGTTATTGGGGTTCAGTAACGTCAGCTGTTCCCCTGCTGTGTGTGTGGCAATCCCTCCTACCTCCTCCACCTCCACCTCCCCCTCCTGTCCCTGGGCTCCAACACCGCTAGTTGCCGTCCAGTAGTGCTGTACGCACAGTCAACAGTCCCTCCTCTGTTATTGGGGTTCAGTAACGTCAGCTGTTCCCCTGCTGTGTGTGTGGCAATCCCTCCTATCTCCTCCACCTCCACCTCCCCCTCCTGTCCCTGGGCTCCAACACCGCTAGTTGCCGTCCAGTAGTGCTGTACGCACAGTCAACAGTCCCTCCTCTGTTATTGGGGTTCAGTAACATCAGCTGTTCCCCTGCTGTGTGTGTGGCAATCCCTCCTATCTCCTCCACCTTCACCTCCCCCTCCTGTCCCTGGGCTCCAACACCGCTAGTTGCCGTCCAGTAGTGCTGTACGCACAGTCAACAGTCCCTCCTCTGTTATTGGGATTCAGTAACGTCAGCTGTTCCCCTGCTGTGTGTGTGGCAATCCCTCCTATCTCCTCCACCTCCTCCTCCTCCACCTGTCCCTGGGCTCCAACACCGCTAGTTGCCGTCCAGTAGTGCTGTACGCACAGTCAACAGTCCCTCCTCTGTTATTGGGGTTCAGTAACGTCAGCTGTTCCCCAGCTGTGTGTGTGGCAATCCCTCCTATCTCCTCCTCCACCACCTCCTCCTCCTCCTGTCCCTGGGCTCCAACACCGCTAGTTGCTGTCCAGAAGTGCTGTCCGCACAGAGCCAAACACCTCGCCAATGTGTTAGTGGGGTTCAGCACCGCCAGCTGTTCCCCTGCTGTGTATACGGCAACGTGTACTGCGTCCGCCACGCAGGCACAACAAGTTAAATTTAAGGGAACCTGTCCCCCCCCCCCAGGCGTTTGTTACTGAAGGAGCCACCTTGTGCAGCAGTAATGATGCAAAGGGAAAAAGTGCCTCTTTTCGTGGTGGTCCTTGCACATGCTGAACCTAACACTTATGAAATGTGTCCCCTCCTACCGTGATACCGTCCGGAAGGTGGAACTTTCCTTTGTGATGTGACGCAGCACAGCCGTCATTCGTACCCCCTTGGCGCCGTGCGCCGCCTCCTCAGCGTTGTTTGAATCAGTCCCGGAGCCTGCGCTGTTAGGTTAGCCCTTGGCCATGCACACATTTTGCGCTGCCCGTCTTCTGACATCATTTGGTGTCAGGCTGGCTGCGCCTGTGCGGCCGCGCTGGACGAGAGCCCGCCTCGTAGTGTCTTCTGATTTAATCCCATTGGGGGCCTGAGATCCATGGACATGCGCAGTGCATATCTGAACCTCCACCTCTCACTCATCTCCCTACGGCTTCTTCAGACTGTGCGGTGTCAGCTGGTCCCTAATAGCATGCCACGGCCGTGACACCGCACAGTCTGAAGAAGCCGTAGGGAGATGAGTGAGAGGTGGAGGTTCAGATATGCACTGCGCATGTCCATGGATCTCAGGCCCCCAGTGGGATTAAATCAGAAGACACTACGAGGCGGGATCTCGTCCAGCGCGGCCACACAGGCTCAGCCAGCCTGACACCAAATGATGTCAGAAGACGGGCAGCGCAAAATGTGTGCATGGCCAAGGGCTAACCTAACAGCGCAGGCTCCGGGACTGATTCAAACAACGCTGAGGAGGCGGCACACGGCGCCAAGGGGGTAAGAATGACGGCTGTGCTGCGTCACATCACAAAGGAAAGTTCCACCTACCGGACGGTATCACGGTAGGAGGGGACACTTTTTATAAGTGTTAGGTTCAGCATGTGCAAGGACCATAATTAAAAGAGCTAAGTTTACCTTTTCCAGCATTAGTGCTGTACACGATGGCTCTTTCAGCTACAAACGCCTGGGGGGGGGGTTAAAGTTTCCCTTTCAACTTGCTCCAGTGCAGGCTTCGGCCTACACTCTGCTCCCTCTCCTTCTCCTGCTGACCCTGGGCTCTAACACCGCCAGTTGGGGCCCAGATGTGCTAGCTGCACAGAGCCAAACACCAGCCAATGTGTCAGTGGGGTTCAGCACCGCCAGCTGTTCCCCTGCTGTGTAGCCGGCAACGTGTCCTGCAACAGCCACGCAGACACAAGAACTGAAATTGAAGGAAACCTGTCCCCCCTCCCCCAGGCGTTTTTACGTTTTACAGCCACCTTGTACGACAGTAATGCTGCATGTGTGCAAGGTGGCTCAGAAACTTATTCTCCTTGCCCATGTTGAAGTGAACACGTCTAAAAATGAGTCCTCTGCGACCATTAAAACGTCCCTCAGGTGTGATTTTCCTTTGTATTGACACGCAACAAGCTCCTTGGTAGCGCTGCCCGTCTTCTGGCATCATTGTTTGGCTGCCTGCGCCTCTGCGGCCGCCTTGCCCCACACAACGCCCCTCGGTGTCTTATTTATTTGGACTGCGAGGGTGTGATTGATGGGCATGAACGGTGCATTTCTTCGCCTGTCCCTCATCTCCTTCTGCCTTCTTCGGACTGTGCGTCTTCATGGCCGTGGCATGCGATAAGGGATCAGCTGACGCCGCATAGTCTGAAGCGGGTGTAAGAACCCAAGCGAGAGGCGAACATATGTACTGCGCCAGGCTATGAATCCCAGCCCCGCAGTGTTTTAACAATGTTAAGACACTGGGGGGCTTGGATTCATGGTCATCGCAAACCGCAACAGCCGACATAACATGATGTCAGAGGATGGTCAGCGCTAACAGCACAAGGCCAAGGGATAACACAAAAGCGCAGACTCCTGTGCAACAAATAACGATGCTCAGGAGGCCGCGCAAAGCA
The DNA here is from genome assembly GCF_051348905.1 of Ranitomeya variabilis. NCBI lineage: Eukaryota > Metazoa > Chordata > Amphibia > Anura > Dendrobatidae > Ranitomeya > Ranitomeya variabilis. The sequence goes on from NC_135234.1 coordinate 174,974,545, forward strand.
CCAAGGTGGCATTTTTGCCAGCTGTACTGCGTCTCTTTACGAAGGGAACTCACGCCTCAAAATCAGTTTGACTGTGTAAGGGCCTAAATGTTATACAAGTTCCTTTCAGCGTGTACTTTGTAACCCCTGAGGGGGGGTTAAAGGTTACCTTTGAAATTGGTTCAATTATGCTTCGGCCTACACTCTGCTCCCCCTGCAGAGCCCGGACTCCAACACCGCCAGTTGGGGCCCGGTACTGCTAGCTGCACAGAGAAAAACACCAGCCAATGTGTCAGTGGGGTTCAGCACCGCCAGCTGTTCCCCTGCTGTGCAGCCGGCAACGTGTCCTGCAACTGCCACGCAGGCACAACAGACCCAAAGCTGCCGCCAGTGCAGGCTTCGGCCTACACTCTGCTCCATCTCCTCCTCCTGCTGACCCCGGGCTCTAACACCGCCAGTTGGGGCCCGGTACTGCTAGCTGCACAGAGAAAAACACCAGCCAATGTGTCAGTGGGGTTCAGCACCGCCAGCTGTTCCCCTGCTGTGTAGCCGGCATCGTGTCCTGCAAAAGCCACGCAGACACAAGAACTGAAATTGAAGGGAACCTGTCCCCCCTCCCCCAGGCGTTTGTACGTTTTACAGCCACCTTGTACAGCGGTAATGCTGCATGTGTGCAAGGTGGCTCATAAACGTATTCTCCTCGCACATGTGGAACTGAAAACACGTCTGAAATGTGTCCTCTGTGTGACCATTTAACCGTCCCGGAGGTGTGACTTTCCTTTGTAATGACACGCTGCAACCCCCTTGGTAGCGCTGCCCGTCTTCTGGCATCATTGTTTGGCTGCCTGCGCCTCTGCGGCCGCCCTGACCCACACAACGCCCCTCGGTGTCTTATTTATTGGGACTGCGAGGGTGTGATTGATGGGCATGAGCAGTGCATCAGTTCGCCTGTCCCGCATCTCCTTCCGCCTTCTTCAGACTGTGCGGCTTCATGGCCGTGGCATGCGATAAGGGATCAGCTGACGCCGCACAGTCTGAAGCGGGTGTAAGGACCCGAGTGTGAGAGGCGAACATATGTGCTGCGCCAGGCCATGAATCCCAGCCCCGCAGTGTTTTAACAATGTTAAGACACTGCGGGGCTGGGATTCATGGTCATCGCGAACCGCACCGGCCGACATTAAATGATGTCAGAAGATGGGCAGCGCTAACAGCGCTAGGCCAGGGGATAACACGACAGCGCAGACTCCTGTACAGCAAATAACAACGCTCAGGAGGCTGCACCCAGCACCAAGGTGGGATTCTTGACATCTGTGCTGCGTCTCATTACGAAGGGAACTCGCGCCTCCAACACAGTTTGACTGTATAAAGGGCTAAATGTTATACGTGTTTCATTCAGCGTGTGCAAGGAGAAAAATTAAAAGAGCAACCTTTGACTTGTGCAGCACTACTGCTGCATAAGCTGTGGCTCTTCTACTTTGTAACCCCTGAGGGGGGGTTAAAGGTTACCTTTGAAATTGGTTCAATTAGGCTTCGGCCTACACTCTGCTCCCCCTGCAGAGCCCGGGCTCCAACACCGCCAGTTGGGGCCCGGTACTGCTAGCTGCACAGAGAAAAACACCAGCCAATGTGTCAGTGGGGTTCAGCACCGCCAGCTGTTCCCCTGCTGTGCAGCCGGCAACGTGTCCTGCAACTGCCACGCAGGCACAACAGACCCAAAAGCTGCCGCCAGTGCAGGCTTCGGCCTACACTCTGCTCCATCTCCTCCTCCTGCTGACCCCGGGCTCTAACACCGCCAGTTGGGGCCCGGTACTGCTAGCTGCACAGAGAAAAACACCAGCCAATGTGTCAGTGGGGTTCAGCACCGCCAGCTGTTCCCCTGCTGTGTAGCCGGCATCGTGTCCTGCAAAAGCCACGCAGACACAAGAACTGAAATTGAAGGGAACCTGTCCCCCCTCCCCCAGGCGTTTGTATGTTTTACAGCCACCATGTACAGCGGTAATGCTGCATGTGTGCAAGGTGGCTCATAAACGTATTCTCCTCGCACATGTGGAACTGAAAACACGTCTGAAATGTGTCCTCTGTGTGACCATTTAACCGTCCCGGAGGTGTGACTTTCCTTTGTAATGACACGCTGCAACCCCCTTGGTAGCGCTGCCCGTCTTCTGGCATCATTGTTTGGCTGCCTGCGCCTCTGCGGCCGCCCTGACCCACACAACGCCCCTCGGTGTCTTATTTATTGGGACTGCGAGGGTGTGATTGATGGGCATGAGCAGTGCATCAGTTCGCCTGTCCCGCATCTCCTTCCGCCTTCTTCAGACTGTGCGGCTTCATGGCCGTGGCATGCGATAAGGGATCAGCTGACGCCGCACAGTCTGAAGCGGGTGTAAGGACCCGAGTGTGAGAGGCGAACATATGTGCTGCGCCAGGCCATGAATCCCAGCCCCGCAGTGTTTTAACAATGTTAAGACACTGCGGGGCTGGGATTCATGGTCATCGCGAACCGCACCGGCCGACATTAAATGATGTCAGAAGATGGGCAGCGCTAACAGCGCTAGGCCAGGGGATAACACGACAGCGCAGACTCCTGTACAGCAAATAACAACGCTCAGGAGGCTGCACCCAGCACCAAGGTGGGATTCTTGACATCTGTGCTGCGTCTCATTACGAAGGGAACTCGCGCCTCCAACACAGTTTGACTGTATAAAGGGCTAAATGTTATACGTGTTTCATTCAGCGTGTGCAAGGAGAAAAATTAAAAGAGCAACCTTTGACTTGTGCAGCACTACTGCTGCATAAGCTGTGGCTCTTCTACTTTGTAACCCCTGAGGGGGGGTTAAAGGTTACCTTTGAAATTGGTTCAATTAGGCTTCGGCCTACACTCTGCTCCCCCTGCAGAGCCCGGGCTCCAACACCGCCAGTTGGGCCCGGTACTGCTAGCTGCACAGAGAAAAACACCAGCCAATGTGTCAGTGGGGTTCAGCACCGCCAGCTGTTCCCCTGCTGTGCAGCCGGCAACGTGTCCTGCAACTGCCACGCAGGCACAACAGACCCAAAGCTGCCGCCAGTGCAGGCTTCGGCCTACACTCTTCTCCATCTCCTCCTCCTGCTGACCCTGGGCTCCAACACCGCCAGTTGGGGTTCTAGGAAGACAAGCTTGAATAGGTCCCCATCCTGGTTCCAGCACCGTCAGCTGGTTCCGGGCAGAGCCTTTGGCTTAGGTGCCTCCCTCTGGGTATCCGAGTTCCACCAACGTCAGGTGGTCCTTGGTAGTGCTTTCAGGCACGGGTACCTCCTGCTTAGTAACCGGGTTCCAGTAACGTCAGCTGGTCCTCGGTAGTTCCATTGGCTCTTGGACCTTCGGGTAGCCATCCGAGTTCCAGTACCATCAGCTGTTTCTCGGCATTTTCTCAGCCTTCTTGTACCTTCTGCTACATTTCCAAGTTCAAGAGACTAAACACGATGACCCGGAAGACCACCCCTAAGATGACGACGACACCAGAGACGACAACCACCGTGATGATGACGACCCTGGAGACGATGACCCTGAAGACCACCCCGATGATGACGACCCCGGAGACGACAACCACCGTGATGACGACGACCCTGGAGACGATGACCCTGAAGACCACCCCGATGACGACGACCCCGGAGACGACGACCCTGGAGACGACGACGACCTGGAAGACCGAGAAGCAGAAGAACAAGAGGCTGCAGAACAAAGAGCAGAAGAACATTAAGCATAAGACTAAATATCAGAGCAAAAGATATTATCTAAATTATAAGCAGAAGAAGACTAAGCAGTGTATGGGGGTGAGTCCGTTCCTCCTCGTGGTGCCCCTGGATAAAGCCTGATGCTGCAGGCCAAACTGAACGCGGACAAATGTAACTGTTTTGTGACAGGCAGAATGGAAGGTGTAATCTTCAAACTTTTATAGATAACAACTACGGGAATGCCTGTCACAAATAAGAATATGATGAAGAAGTTGAATATGAAGAAGATAATAGTAAAATAAAAAGAATATGAACAATGTAACAAAAAAAATAATAGGTAGAAGATGAAGAAGAAGATGAATAAGGTGAAGAAGTTGATGTCAAAGAAGCTGATGATGAGGATAATGAAGAAGAAAGTGTGGGAGAAGTAAAAAAGAAGGTGAAGGGCGTGGAAGTAGTGAAACATCAATATCTGACAAAATAAAATAAAAAAAAATAACAGTCAAAATCTTTCTAACGCCGAACGTCATAAAAAAAAATAAAAATCCTGCTATTCTATTTGATTGGGCTAAACCTCTGTGCCTTTAATGTCTCCGCCACCTCCCCCAATACATCCTACATTATTCTTAGTTGTTTTCCTTCATGTAGAATGAACCTACAAGTTTATAAAGGGTTTATTTTAATTCCGATATTTTCGTCCCATTGACTTGCATTGGGATCGGGTATCGGTATCGGATTAGATCCGATACTTTGACGGTATCGGCCGATACTTTCCGATACCGATACTTTCCGATATCGGAAGGTATCGCTCAACACTACTCCTGAGACAACTCTTTCCTTCGCTTCCTCTGGTCCATGTTGAGTGTGATACACACCATGTCACCAAACAGCACAGTGAGTATCCAAAGCCTTATATAAAGGCCCACTCACTGATTCCAAGATTGTAGACACCTGTGATGCTAATTGATTTAACATGTCCCTTTTGTCACATTATTTTCAGGGGTACCATAATTTCTGTCCAGGCCTATTTCATGAATTTTATATATATTTTTTTTAATTCTGTGGAAGAATGGTTGAAAAGTAGTGTCTGACTTTCTTTTGTTCATTTTCATAGATCTTTTATTTATTATTACTTTTGTCAGATTCATGTTATTTCTGTGACCATTGTGGGTTTCTCTGTCATTAAAAGAGGCGTACCAACAATTTTGACCACGTGTGTATTTGTTTTCGGTTCATGTATGATACAGTAATTGTAAAGAATAGATTAATTAACCTGGCTCTTTAAAGGGTTTTTCATCAAATAATGAAGTTATCCCTGATCCATCGGATTCAGGATAACTTGATGATCACTGGGGATTCGACTACTAGACCCCACAGAGATTCTGAGAACAGGGGTCTGCAGTCTCGTCCTGGATGGAGCAGAGTTGTGCATGCTCGGCCTCTGCTCTATTTATATCTATAGAGCTGCTGCTCTGCTGCGCTCAGCTATGTCCGTCAGTTCCATAGACAATGAATAAAGTAGATACCAGTTGATACAGATACCAGACATATAATGTAATATAATAAATACATGGTCGGCCTCTGCCGATTCCAGCAGTTATCACATAACCACAAGTCTGCGCTTTGCCCACTTGCTGTCATGTGCCAACTAGAGAGTCAGCCATGTCTGCAGTGTTCTATTCACTTCAAAAGTCAAACAGCTGCACTCTCAATTTGTGATGCTAATAGATACTTAAGAAGCAGAGTAGTGACACCATGTAAAACGATTTTTCACATAGAAGGCACAGAATCAAGAAGCGTGACGTTTCGACCCTTTGAAGAGTCTTTTTCAAACAATGCTAATTGTAGATTCCGTATGGCCCACAGGGTAATAGATGTGCAGTGCTGTCACGGAGCTCGTGTTGCAGCGCAGCTGATATGGCTGCACTCCCTTACTTCAACTTTTTTTTTGCATATTTTGTGCTTCTGCACTGCACATCTATTACCCTGTGGGCCATACAGAATCTACAATTAGCGTTGTCTGAAAAAGACTCTTCAAAGGGTCGAAACGTCACGCTTCTTGATACTGTGCCTTCTACGTGAAAAATCGTTTTATATGGTGTCACTACTCTGCTTATTAAATATTCACTAGCATCACAAATTGAGAGTGCAGCTGTTTGACTTTTCATCTGACTTATTCTGGTTCAGCTTGCACCTCGCCCTTCTCAGCTGTGTGCCTCCTTATTTCTTCTGTGTTCTATTCACTGACATAGCGACACTAGTTGCCACCTGACTGCATGTATAACTGCGATGGAACCAGCAGAACCGAATGCTAACGGGGATATATATCTCTCTATTTCAGTGAAAAAAAATATATATATATTTTAGAGGTGTGGGGGCCCAAATAGAACTTTTGCTATGGGGCCCGGTGATTGCTATGTACGCCCCTACTTGCAGGGCAGTAATAATAAGAGCAATCTGGCCTGTTGCTCAAAGCCCGAGGCTCTGGGGGTCCCATTGTCAGATAGCCCTCATCATAAGCAGCGTACCGGGCAGGGAGGGGGGCCCAGACACATTTCTTGCACAGGGGCCCCAAGCGGTCAATGTCTGCCCCTGTCTTAGAAGGTGTTGAGTTAAACTTTTCTGCATTGGGATATATTGCTGCATTGTGATTTTTTTTTTTTTAAAAATGCAACATACCAAGTTGGAAGCGCTAGTTGAACGAAAATGGAGGATAATGTGCAATGTGGCACTAAGCGATGAAGGATTGTGGTGATTGTGAAATTCAACGCATTAGTGTGAGTGTAGTCTTCAACATGTAAATATTATTTGTAGATTTTATGGGGCATGTTGGTATTTGCTTTGTGTTTGAGTATTGGAAGTGTGGTATTTGTGTTAGGAAAATGTGAATGCTTTGTGTTACTAGTGCTGGGAAAAGGCAGGATCTCAGTCTAATTCATAAAACCTAAAAATGTCAATGCCACGGTGTCAATTATAAATGTGGCACTGAATATTTATTAATATAAACGCCAACATATACTGTAACTTCTGAATTGTTCCTTCTATACTGTATCGTCACTTTACAATGCAGTCAGACATATATGAACAGAATGGAAGTGCAAAAAGTCTGGCCTCATCTACATTAATAGTACGATGCAGTGAGCCCTATGAAATCCCATGTAAGAGATCTTAACAGGAAGAGGAAGACATTTTTGAGGGATGATATTTAAAACTTGTGGGAATACTGGCAAATCAACAGATGTACGAAAATTACCATTTGCATTTTTTTTCCTAGTTTTGTATCCACGCAGCAATTTAAGGTTTGTTATTTATTTATTTTATTAAGAATAAGGTGTTGCTTTCAATTATCTGTTGTCCCGTATGTCATTGAGACATGTTTGTTTTTGGTCATCAAAATTCCTCATAACCGTCCATATTTCTGAGAAAATCACAGACAGCACACATACAGGTCCTTCTCAAAAAATTAGCATATAGTGTTAAATTTCATTATTTACCATAATGTAATGATTACAATTAAACTTTCATATATTATAGATTCATTATCCACCAACTGAAATTTGTCAGGTCTTTTATTGTTTTAATACTGATGGTTTTGGCCTACAACTCCTGATAACCCAAAAAACCTGTCTCAATAAATTAGCATATCAAGAAAAGGTTCTCTAAACGACCTATTACCCTAATCTTCTGAATCAACTAATTAACTCTAAACACATGCAAAAGATACCTGAGGCTTTTAAAAACTCCCTGCCTGGTTCATTATTCAAAACCCCCATCATGGGTAAGACTAGCGACCTGACAGATGTCAAGAAGGCCATCATTGACACCCTCAAGCAAGAGGGTAAGACCCAGAAAGAAATTTCTCAACAAATAGGCTGTTCCCAGAGTGCTGTATCAAGGCACCTCAATGGTAAGTCTGTTGGAAGGAAACAATGTGGCAGAAAACGCTGTACAACGAGAAGAGGTGACCGGACCCTGAGGAAGATTGTGGAGAAGGACCGATTCCAGACCTTGGGGAACCTGAGGAAGCAGTGGACTGAGTCTGGTGTGGAAACATCCAGAGCCACCGTGCACAGGCGTGTGCAGGAAATGGGCTACAGGTGCCGCATTCCCCAGGTAAAGCCACTTTTGAACCATAAACAGCGGCAGAAGCGCCTGACCTGGGCTACAGAGAAGCAGCACTGGACTGTTGCTAAGTGGTCCCAAGTACTTTTTTCTGATGAAAGCAAATTTTGCATGTCATTCGGAAATCAAGGTGCCAGAGTCTGGAGGAAGACTGGGGAGAAGGAAATGCCAAAATGCCTGAAGTCCAGTGTCAAGTACCCACAGTCAGTGGTGTGGGGTGCCATGTCAGCTGCTGGTGTTGGTCCACTGTGTTTCATCAAGGGCAGGGTCAATGCAGCTAGCTATCAGGAGATTTTGGAGCACTTCATGCTTCCTGGCACCTGCTCACAGTGCCACTGGTAAATGGTTTACTGACCATGGTATTACTGTGCTCAATTGGCCTGCCAACTCTCCTGACCTGAACCCCATAGAGAATCTGTGGGATATTGTGAAGAGAAAGTTGAGAGACGCAAGAGCCAACACTCTGGATGAGCTTAAGGCCGCTATTGAAGCATCCTGGGCCTCCATAACATCTCAGCAGTGTCACAGGCTGATTGCCTCCATGCCACGCCGCATTGAAGCAGTCATTTCTGCCAAAGGATTCCCGACCAAGTATTGAGTGCATAACTGAACATTATTATTTGATGGTTTTTTTGTTTGTTATTAAAAAACACTTTTATTTGATTGGACGGGTGAAATATGCTAATTTATTGAGACAGGTTTTTTGGGTTATCAGGAGTTGTATGCCAAAATCATCAGTATTAAAACAATAAAAGACCTGACAAATTTCAGTTGGTGGATAATGAATCTATAATATATGAAAGTTTAATTGTAATCATTACATTATGGTAAATAATGAAATTTAACACTATATGCTAATTTTTTGAGAAGGACCTGTATACCACCCTTGTCCAAGCCACGTGTTGCCTGTTTCTGTTGTTTTGCAATTTTTTTTGGAGGGGGCACACTAGAAAATCATTGGTGGTAAAGATGAACATGCTAAACAAACATTCATGAAAATCTGGTCCAACTCACTGATGGAAATTGGTCCCTTTTTTCAAGTATAAAGAAAAACAACATTCTGTAAATGAGGCCTAAGTATTAGTCATATCCATTTTAAAACATCCTGACCCCAGTTTATCAAAGTTTATATGCCAAAAAAAACAGCGTTATCAGTTTTGAACAGTCACAAAATGTTTGGCTGTGCAAAAATGATGATACTTTTGGTGTTTTTATGCCATTTTCATGCAGATTCAAAAAAGTGAGCAGAGCAAGGGCAAGAAAAGGCATGAAAAGGGCTTTATGGACTGTGGAAATGCTTCCTCATGAAATTCATCCTGAGTGGTGGTGCTATATATGACACAAATGTCACTGCAGTCAATGACTGGAGTAAGATAATTGGCAAGGTGTACATGGAGGCGTACACTATTTCTCGAGTCTGTTTCATTAAGGCCGGTTTCACACGTCAGTGGCTCCGGTACGTGAGGTGATAGTTTTCTCACGTACCGGAGACACTGACACACGTAGACACATTCAAATCAATGTGTCTCTGCATGTCAGCGTGTTTTTGCGGACCGTGTGTCCGTTTGAAAAACACGGAGACATGTCAGTGTTCGTGGGAGTGCACGGATCACACGGACCCATTAAAGTCAATGGGTCCGTGTAAATCACGTACCGCACACGGATGTTGTCCATGTGCAGTCCGTGTGCCGTGCAGGAGACAGCGCTACAGTAAGCGCTGTCCCCCCAGCATGGTGCTGAAGCCGCCATTCATCCGTTCTCTCCAGCAGCGTTCGCTGGGGAGAAGGGATGGATGAAAAATCTTTTTTTTTTGTTTATTTTGGGTTTATAATAAACTTTCGGGCATCCTCCCCCCTCCCACCCCCTGTGCGCCCAGCTGCCGGCATTAAAATACTCACCCGCCTCCCTCGACGCTTGCTCTCCGCCCCGCAGCTTCTCCTGTATGAGCGCTCACGTGGTGCCGCCCATTACAGTCATGAATATGCGGCTCCACCCCTATGGGAGGTGGAGCCGCATATTCATCAACTGTAATGGGCGGCACCACGTGACCGCTCATACAAGAGAAGCTGCGAGGCGGAAAGCAAGCGTCGAGGGAGGCGGGTGAGTATTTTAATGCCGGCGGCCGGGCGCACAGGGGGTGGGAGGGGGGAGGATGCCCGAAAGTTTATTTTAAACCCCAAAAAACAAAAAAAAAAGATTTTTCATCCCTTCTCCCCAGCGAACGCTGCTGGAGAGAATGGATGAATGGCGGCTTCAGCACCACACAGGGGGACAGCGCTTACTGTAGCGCTGTCTCTCCTGCACGGTCCGTGTGGTACCCAGTCGGCACACGGGCGGCACACGGCTGCCGCACGTGTGCCACACTGATGTGCCACGTGCGCTCACGGACACACGGACACGGATAACTCCGGTACCAATTTTTCCGGTACCGGAATTATCTGGACGTGTGAGACTGGCCTAAGAGATGTACGCCTATTAAACAAATCAAGTGCATTGCACTCAACGACGCCCCTTTGTCAATACCGACAAGAAACATGCCGATCTTCATGAATCGGGTCCTAGTCTTTTACTTTGCTAGGAGATTGCAGAAAAACCTGTTTGAACAAGTAATGAGACCCTGTCAGTATCTAGTCCTGGAATCTGTTTCTCTTGCCCTTAGACTTGCCCTTAGTTAACATGGATCTTGATGTTTCACGTCGGCCATCTTGCTTCCTGCCAAAGTTGTATATAAAGCCAGCACCTGCTCTGTTTCATTGCTTGTGTATTATGTTTTGGACCTTGTTCCTCTGCAGTCCCAAGCCTGGACTTATGATCCCTGTGGGTCCTTTCCTAACGGCGGAGTCCTCTGCCAACCTGCACGTCTGGATCCCTGCCTGCTGACCAAGTGATTGCTAAACACCTGACTTCAGAAACCTCTGCCTGACCATACCTGCGGTGAAGTAAGAACTCCAGCCAGCTAGTGTGTTCCTCTGCTCTGCAAAAGACTGTGTCTTGTGCACTCATTGCTCAGTGACTTTGCATGCTGTGTCGCAGAGTATCGGCTCTGCTATTACTGTTTATCAGATTGACTGAACATTTATCTGGACTTACATGCTATATTGCATTCAGATCACAAATACAATCTTGCTTGTTCAAACCATTGTGTCTGCAGTCTCTTTGACCTAGCCACTGGTGTCCAATTGTATCCACTAGTATCGTGACAGACCCATTTGCTGTCAGCGTGGATGTCGCAGAGGTTGGATTCCCAACCATTAAGCAAACATTAACTTCTTCAAGCACCCTACCCTACATGTACTTCATGGTCAGGGAGCATGTGTATGGCGCTGGCTTCATACATTCATGGCTGTAGTACTAGTAGTGTAGCTGGCATTGGCACATAACAGCAGCAATTGACACTAGCTGAGATCTCTGCTGTTTAGCTATTTAAATGCTGCTGGCAAACTCTGAAAATTGCATGTAAATAGCTTCCATTGACCCCCAGAAAACAGTGTCATGTAGTGTCAATGGGTTCCCATAGCACCCAGGGCCTGCTGAAGGCACCTGTTGCAACCAGTTTGGTACTCCTTTGAAGCTCAGCAATAGGCTGATCTTCAATGGAGACGGTTATTTATACTACATACTGCTTCCATCACCCCCCTGCAACACTGTTATGTGCCAGTGGATTACTATAGCATTCAGGGACTTGCTGAAGGCCCCATCGCTGCCAACTTAGAAATTCTAAGAAACTCAGCTGAGCTTCAAAGGAATCCACAATTTATACTATACTAGATTGTGGCCCGATTCTAAAGCATCGGGTATTCTAGAATATGCATGTCCCCGTACTATATGGACAATGATGATTCCAGAATTCGCGGCAGACTGTGCCCGTCGTTGATTGGTCGAGGCAACCTTTATGACATTATCGTCGCCATGGCAACCATTATGACATCTACGTCGATACTGTGCCCGTCGCTGATTGGTCGAGGCTGCCAGGCCTCGACCAATCAGAGACGCGGGATTTCCATTATGACATCATCGTCGCCATGCTGTGCCCGTCTCTGATTGGTCGAGGCCTGGCGGCCTCGACCAATCAGAGACGCGGGATTTCCAGGACAGACAGACAGACAGACAGACAGACAGACGGAAAAACCCTTAGACAATTATATATATAGATAGATAATGCCATATGGAGCGCCCGCTTGGACCCTGGGGTATTTGGGCCAGGTCCGGTGGTCACTAAAGGGGTAGTCACGGTGGCAGTGACCCGGTCCGTGGCCCTGGGCGTCCAAGATAAAGGAAAGGTCTTTAAAGGGGTTGTTGTGAATAAAGAATGTTCGTGACGCCACCTGTGGTATTCGGTCAGGGATGACCGACGCTGCTTAAAGGGGTCTACTGGGGATGATGTTATTGTAGCAGGGATGGTATGGCTTCCCACCGGTGAAGCTTAGTCCTCAGGGCTCCCAGTGTAGTAGGCAAAGATGACAGATGGTGTGGTGCCAGAAAGAATTAGAGGACACAAGTTGCAGTCTCTTTACATTTTACTGGTAGCATTCTACTGGTAGTATGCAGCCACAGTCCAGGGTACCAGTAACAGATGAGTAAGGTCCGGCCAGCCTGGAAGAGATTCGGAATCCCCCTAGCCAGTTGGGGTTGGAAGCCTTCCTTACTGCGCTGTGTTGTAGTCCCTTGCTGCCTAAGGCTTCACACAAGGTCCTCAACTTTCTCATTGTCCTATTAATAGGACAATATCCGTATGGCAGGCAACTTGAGCCTTTTTACAGGTGTCCCTACTTGCAGCGACTCCGGGCTCTATATGCTGCTGAGCCTTCAGATGTAATGGTGGACAGGCAACTTGAAATCTACTGCCCGCCGATTTCTGCTGTGGGGCATACAGTTACCCCCACAATCTCGGAATTCCAGCGTCTGGTTTCTTGGGCTGATTCTGGAGTGAGCCCTCTCGCAGCTCCACTCCCAGTATTTTTCCTCTCCTTCGCCTCTTCTCCCCTCACAGTCTGCTCTGACAGGAGCTGCATAACCTCGTGTATGCAAGGCACCAGCTCTCTTGCTGACTGACTCCCTAACTCATCCTCCAGCCAGAATATATAGGGAAGTTACCCTGAATCCAAGTCTAGAGCTCCCCCTTCTGGCCTGGAGTCAGAACAGTGTTGTGAGTACATGTTACCTGTTAAAGGGATCACTGTCGCTTCCAGGCATGGCATCACCCTCCCAGTGAGGAAGGCAATACCACTGTAACAACCGGCTTCCTTGGGTGTTACATTTCCCCCCGTTAAATCCAGTACTCCTGGACTGGGAAAACAAAAACAATAAATGAGTTAAGGACATACAAATTTTTTAAATGCATTACAACAAGTAAAATAACTCTGCTTCCCTTTATGGGAGGTCACTGTCTTGCACATTACACAACACAAGTGCAAACATTTTTCAAGTGCACAACATTACATTAATAACACTTTTACTTCTTGTTCCAGGGCAGGTCCTCAGGCCTGCATCCTCCTGGACTGGAGGCCAGCTGGATCTTCTTCTTTGGGGCACTTGCATGGACTGCACAATTTTGGTTAGTGTAGCCACACTTTTGGTCAGTTCCTGGACTTGGAGACGCAGTTCTGCAGAGGGGTCAATATCCAGGGTCTGAGCATCGGCTTCCACATGGGTCTGTGGGAAGGATGCCGCTTCCTGGTGGTATGTAATTTCTGGACGCCTAGGGGGCACTGTGTGGCTGGAATTTGGTTCATGCAGCATCCGGATGGCCCTATCTTTAAAGTGTGCAAAGTCCAGGTCAGGGTTTTTCAGGGCTAAAATGCGCAGCTGTGTCCTGTGGGTGCTGGACAGGAGCCCCTCAATAAACTGCTCCTTTAGTAATCTGTCTCCATCTTGCACTCTGTCAGGATCAATCTGCTTAATGGCCCACAGTGCCTCCTGGAGATTAAGGGCATAGTCCCATATACTGTCCTGCACCCTTTGTTTACATCCAAAGAATCTCATTTTTATTTCTGCTGCAGTGCGAGTGTCAAAAGTGTCCTTCAGCCCGGCCAAGATTTGTTTGACAGTCTCTTTATCAGCGTTCGGCCAGAACTTTACTTCCCTCTGAGCCACACCGGTTAACTGACCAATGAGGATGTTGACTTTTTGCTCCTCAGACAGGGGGTACACTTCAAACAAACTGCAGAGTCTCTCCTTAAAATCGCTCAGGGAGTGCGACTCCCCTGAGTACTGCGGTAACCAGGCTGCTCCCGGTATGTACATTATGAGGACTGCAGCTGCCACTGAATTTTGCTGCATCATGGGGGCTGCAGCGGCGGGTTCCAGATTTTGCTGCTCTCTGGAGGCTGTGACTCCGTCTGCTGCTGGATTCTGCTGCACTATGGGGGCTGCGGCTGCATCTGCTGCTGACTCTCTATCTGAGCTGGACAGGTTCCTCCCTCCTTAGTTAACCTCAGCCAGGCCCTGCATTTTGTTACCTTGATCAGTGGCTGCTCCAATGTCAGGCTGAGAGAACTCCTTCCGGTCTGCAAGTCGGGACTTCCTGCTTTCTACCTGCTCACATCAGAACGCGCCAGAGCTTCACTTCGCACTCTTTCTTCTGGGTGCCACCCACGATTGCATGCCCCTTTTGCTTCCTGAGCGTTGTGTGGCACTGCAATGGCAGCAGTTTTCAGTCCAATGATTTCTCAATTAAGCACAGTCTCTTAGGCGCACAAGACCCAGTTTGCTGGGTCGGTCCACCCTGTTCGTGACGCCAAGTTGGAGCGCCCGCTAGGACCCTGGGGTACTCGGGCCGGGCCGGTGGTCACTAAAGGGATAGTCACGGTGGCAGTGACCCGGTCTGTGGCCCTGGGTGTCCAAGTTAAAGGAAAGGTCTTTAAAGGGGTTGTTGTGAATAAAGAATATTTGTGACGCCACCTGTGTTATTCGGTCAGGGATGACCGACGCTGTTTAAAGGGGTCCACTGGGGATGATGTTATTGCAGCAGGGATGGTATGGCTTCCCACAGGTGAAGCTTAGTCCCCAGGGCTCCTGGAGTAGTAGGCAAGATGACAGATGGTGTGGTGCCAGAAAGAATTAGAGGACACAAGGTTGCAGTCTCTTTACCTTTTCCTGGTAGTATGCAGCCAGAGCATTCTGTTACCCCCACAACCTCGGAATTCCAGCCTGTGGTTTCGTGTGCTGATTCTGGAGTGAGCCCTCTCGCGGCTCCACTCCCAGTATTTTTCCTCTCCTTCGCCTCTTCTCCCCTCACAGTCTCTCACAGACTGCTCTGACAGGAGCTGCAGAACCTCGTGTCTGCATGGCTGCAGCTCCCCTGCTGACTGACTCCCTAACTCCACCTTCATCCAGAATATATAGGGAGTTACCCTGAATCCAGGTCTAGAGTTACTACAGAATTACAGAATGCTGTAGATAAGCCCCTGATGCTGGTGGGCTTAGCTCACCTTCGATTTTGGGGGTGACAGGTTCCCTTTAAAGGGGTACTTTCATGTTACTATACTGCCTTATTTAGACAGAGTGAAAATAAGCAAGTTTGTAATTTACTTTTTTTACTGCTGTCATTTTCATAGTATACAGATTGTTGGCACAGCAATTGACATTCAGATCCTGGACAATTTAGTGTAGTAGTTATATTTTAGGGAAGGAGTTAACCCCTAACATCCCAGCCACCTTTCTCCAGCCCATTGATTTCTATACAACAGTTTGCTGCTCATCTCCCTTCCCATCCCAGGAGCTCTTGACTGAGCTACTCTGAAAAATATTCACAAGTCACTATCCGGATCCCAGTCATCTGTAGTTTCCATAGTAGTTTTCCTAATCAGGGCTTTAACTTTTCTGAGCAATTACCTTGTTCAAACGCACTATTATCTATGTATGCAAAAATGATGATAACAGCATAGACTTCAGAGCAATCACAGTTGAAGGATACTAACCAGAACTGTCACTCAAGAAAGGTGCCCCCCAACTAGGAAGTAAGGGGGCTGCACAGCTGTGAGCTGCTCAAGAGGCAACTTGAGAATACCACTTAAAAGGGTAAATGGTAATAGAAACATTTTAGTCCTCCATTAATAGTTGAAATAAACATCTAAAATTGACAACGGTCTATGGAAAAAAGTAAGTCCTCCTGTTAGGCGCACTAGGTAAGGTGGATCCTCTATGCCTTAGATGCCGGTGGGCATACAGATCCCAAACGTTGATGCAGAGAGAAGGAAGGCACATGGGTAGTGAGGACATGACACACACAGGAATCTCAGGAGCTGCAGAATGGATGGAGTGGAATCCAGCAGGGATGAAGGCAAGTGGAAAACATAAACACAAAAGCACATATGGTGGAGCACACCAAACACATAACTAGAGTCTCAATCCCAAGACACAGGTGTGTGTCAAAATGGGCATCAAATAGGTCTAGAGAGATGTAATTCATCCACAACAGGTAAACTGTAAGACTTGACATGGAGCTCAGCAGAGGGCAGGGGACCCAGGGGAAGGAAATATAGCACAGGATACCTTGGATATGAGTGTAACATTTCTTTTAGGCTTAAAGAGTACCTATCAGCAGGTCAAAAGTGGCCAGTTTTTGCTTTTATTTCTGTGTTTTTTCTTTTTAAAATTTCACAATATTGTTCCAGATGTATGGGCCTTTTATATTTAGTATGCCCAATATGATTTTTATAGTCTTTACAAATGGAGAATTGCCCACAGGGTAGTGCTGCAGAGTACCCCTTGTAACTGGAAAGCTAACTGGAGCCATATCCCTTGTAACTGGAAAGCTAACTGGAGCCATATGAAGGAATCTTAAAAATAAGAGTGGAGTAACAGAACAAAATAATAATAAAAAGCGCAAACTTTGATATGGTGACATGTCCTTTTTAAAGAGGATGAACTTTAGAGTGCATTACAAAAAAAAATTACCATAACGTTTATAGCTTCTGATACCTTCCAAATGTTTGCCTCTAAACTCATACCGTCATTCCTCTGTTCAGACTAATTACCATTTATGTTATATTTGTGGGCATCAGAAAATAATTCCCAATCCATCAAAAATTTACATAGAGACATTGCCAAATCTCAAGCAGATGTAGTTATATGACAAGCATAGACAGAGTTAATTGCAACTCCAATTCTGGAGAAAAGCTGCTGCATGGTTCTGAATAAGTAATCCCCTGAAAGATAATCCTATTTAGTGTCAGATGGAAGACTTTCCTTTAAAGTGCATGATGTCCTTTTTTCACAGTCAAAGGGCCGTCACAGAGAACTGTCTCCTTTCCTCCATCTCACTGGGGTGTTTTTCTGATGGATATGCTCTGCTGATGTGTCAACAACATATGATCCTAATTCCCTAAGTCTGCTCTTACTACAATACTAAGACATTTGCTGCAGACAATACGGTACTTTTGTATTTTATCACTGCAGAGATAGAGAAAACATGACATAAACTTCTATTCAGTCTGTATATAGATTGTAGGAATGTGGCTACTGTGTGTGTATCTTATGTAATATGTCACACTACAACTAGTAGAATCTGCATTCGCCAAATATAGTTCTAGGCCTCAAAATGACCCAAATATAGTTCTAGGCCTAAAAATCCCCCAAATATATTTCTATAGCCCTAGGCCTAAAAATCTCCCAAATATAGTTCTAGGCCTAAAAATCACCCAAATATACCATATTTTTTCGCACTATAGGATGCACCGGACTATAAAGACGCACCTAGGTTTTAGAGGCGGGAAATAGGTAAAAATATATTTGAAGCAAAAAATGTGGTAAAATATTTAATAACATAAATAACATACTATTATATGTGGTGTTATTATATATAATAGTATGTTATTATGTTGGAAGCTACGGGTAGAAGATGGTGCTGCGGGATCAGTGTGGTGTCTGTAAAGTACTATATGAAGATGCTGGAGGGTGAGTATAAGAATGGGGGCACAGGGCTTATATATAAAGCACCACTCCAGCACTGAAAAATAACACTGGAGTGCTGCTTTAAGATCCCATGAAGAACTATAAGTCCCAGCATGTCCTGCAGATCCTATGGCATGCTGGGAGTTATAGTTCACCACAGGAGTGGCAGAGTGCTTTTTACATGCTGTAATTACTAACCTTTCAATAAATTCTTTCTTGTACAGGCTGTGCTCAGTGCAGATCCTGCAGCCAGCCATGACCACACAGTGCCCTCCCTCTTATGACCTCACCACAGATCATGTAAGAGGAAGCTGCACTGTTTGTAATGAGATGACTTTGTTACCTGTGATGACATCATGAAGAGGGAGGGTTTTGTGCGGTCATGTGATGCTCCAGGCCGCCCTCTTCATGACCTCAGCACAGGTTCTCCACAGAGCATTCAGCATGGCATCAGCGCTGTCAGGTGTGCAGCATCCCTCCCTCCTGTGGAACTCTGCTCCTGCACCCTCCTCCACCGGACACATATCTCCCCAGCTGCTGCAGGAATACGAAGCTGGGGAAACCATGTGGGTCCGCTGTTTGAATGAAGGAATATTCATTTGCTGCTCCCTGATCACTTCTCGGTGCTGACAGGTGGGCGGGGAAGCGGCTAATGAATATTCACCTCACTTTAAGTATCGGGACCACGTGGTTTCCCCAGCGGTGGATTCCTGCAGTGTTGATATTTTCCTCTGTCCTGCGATCCCACTCCGCCGCTGCCCCCTCCCCACATGCTACATTCCGACCATAAGACGCACCCACACTTTCCTCCCAAATTTGGAGGAAAAAAGTGCGTCTTATGGTCTGACAAATACGGTAGTTCTAGGCCTAAAAATTATTCAAATATAGTTCTAGGCCTAAAAATCACCCAAATATAGCTCTAGGTCTAAAAATCACTCAAATATAGTTTTATAGTTCTAGGTCTAAATATTTCCAAAATATAGTTCTAGGCCTAAAAACCACCCAAATATAGCTCTAGGCCTAAAAACCACCCAAATATATTTCTAGGCCTAAAAATCATCCAAATATAGCTCTAGGCCTAAAAATCATCCAAATATAGCTCTAGGCCAAAAAATCACCCAAATATAGTTCTAGGCCTAAAAAATCACCCAAATATAGTTTTATAGTTCTAGGTCTAAACATTTCCAAAATATAGTTCTAGGCCTAAAAAATCACCCAAATATAGCTCTAGGCCTAAAAATCCCCTAAATATAGCTCTAGGTCTAAATATCACCCAAATATAGTTCTAGACCTAAAAATCGTCCAAATATAATTTTAGGCCTAAAAATCGCCCAATATAGTTCTAGGCCTAAAAGTTGCCCATTTATAAAAACAGCTGAAATGTTATGGCTGCAATCACATAAATAAACACTGTTTAACGCCACAGGATTTCTCTTAGCTGTTGTAGCCTGGAAACATGCAGCCCACCAAACATGATTTGCTGTTACAGAGACAATATATTGTAAAAGTGTGACTGTTATTTAATTTTTTGTTATAAATCAATAGTACAATCAACTTTGTAATATATCTGATAGGAGAATTTTGCTTCTTTCTCCTTTTGTATTGATCTTTCACTCTCAATTTTAGGGTAAAATCTGTATTCGGTGAAGACAGATTTTTCCATTACTGAGATAGGAGACAACAGTTGATGTTTTTAAAATTCTATTAGGGAGAAAGGAGTTAGAGATAAACACAGAAATTCTACTGCAAATTCTGCTGACATGAAAGTTACAGTTCTCCATAGACCTTTATGAGCACCAACTGTCATCTCCTATTTTAGGTAAAATCTGTATTCCCTGAATCAAGATTTTACTCATGAATTTTGAGAACAAATCTTAAGCTCAGGAAAAAAAAAGCAAATTTCTCTAATTAGATATATTGAAAAGTTTCTTAATTTCACGGGTACTACTGAGTGATGATAAAAAAAAATAAAAATAAAATGACTATTACTTTTTATATAACGCCATTCAAATGAATGAATACCCATCTAATTAATCTGCCAATATCTTGAAAATTGTAATTTTGCCACAGTGATCTTGGCAAAATCAACTAAATATATACTTTTGATACTGGCTTCATTTATCAAAACTGTCTTATATAAAAAATCAGAGCTCACCTTTCATTTTTTTAAACAGCTCTGGTAAAATTAAAACTGATCTGTGATTGGTTGATAATTTTTCTTTAGACAGTTTTGATAAATCTGCCCCACTGTGCTATTCCTACAGTTGGACATGAGAGACAATGACCGGCATGAAGACTTTTTTGTGGTTCTTTAAATCCTTGCACCGCACATTGCCCCTCACTAGCCCTAACCCAATTTTTTTTTTGAACCACATATATTTGATAATACAGCAGTCCTTGATGGTGAACTGACATATTTTAGAATGTAATTGTAGCAGATCTATAAAATAATTTGATTTCTTTTGATATTAATTGAATTATCAGGTAGAAAACTGGCTATATGGGTATGACAACTGTATTGTCAGTGACTTTGCCTTCATATAATAATAGATAATTAAGGGAGCTAAGATCATGAGAGCATAGCTGAAATGTTTCAACCTGTAGTCGTCATTCCTTTTACAATTTTCCTATACAATAAGTATTTTATAACCATATCAAAGTTTCAGGTTTTTCTTTTATGGGAGCATCTCTCCCAGTAATATAGGCTGAATTTCAGCGCTGTGTATATCCAGTGTGCTGCTGTTTTCATTAGTTCATATCAGCACGGCTTCTATCTTCGATTTCTATCATTTTCTATAAACAATTTTCTTGCCCTCCTTGAGATATTTCTTCCCCCTGTGAAAGCTGCATAGGTCTGTGTCCAACTCTGTCCCTTTACTCACTGTCTAATTTTGTTACACATGCTGTTATTACTGATAAGTGAATGGATTCAATGCTAATCTAAGCTGTGTTGAATTTTTGGAAAATGGCTGAACACACCAAATCTGAACAATTTGCAATTTGCTTCCCAAAAATCGTCAAAAGCTATCACATCGCATAGTATAGCAAACCTAAGATGGCCTGTTATAGCCTATATAAAAGCTGAGGCAAGGAATGCAGCAACCACAGCTCACATCATAGGAATAGAGATAGGGATAGAAATTACAAAAACACTGAATAAACAATACAGATGATGTGTGACAGTACATCAGTGAAGAACAGTTACCATATGTGAACTTAACTCTATTAACCTGCAGATATGGGGATAATCTGCAGGTTAATAGTGTTCTTAAAATGCCCGGTGCCCATACTTTGAGCCTCGCTGCTGGGAGGAATCAAACTTTATTCCCCTTAGAAGTATTGGGTGTTCAGTCATGAGGATGGTGCTGGTTCAGTCACTGCTCTATGTATAGAGTGGTGGCTGTAACCTCCCAGTACTGACTGACCATCGGATCTACTGATGAACCTGTCGTCAATCATTGTAGGGGGTGTGACTACAGAAACCTCTTCCTATACACAGAGTGGTGACTGTACCCACATCAGCACCACCCTCATGACTGGACGTAGATTGCTGCTGGGGGATATAAAGTTAATTTCCTCCCGGCAGCAGGGTTCAAAGTGCGGAGCCAGGCAGGGTCAGAACGCTATTAACCAGCAGAATAACCCCATATACGCAGGTTTATAGCATTTTTTCAAGTCACAGGTTCTCTTTAAGAGCTTGTCTTTTTAGATTAAAGCAAAGAACTTGCAATTTGCCAAGAATTTAATTTTTGCCAAAAATTTGTTGAAGATGGGGAGTTTGAATTTGAAAAGAATCTCTTCTCTCTGGTGCTTTTCTTCAATGGATGGAGAAGTCCACGGTGCTGTTCACATATGCATTTTTTTTCTTTTGCGGAGATGCCCAATTTTGATCCCAGTTTAAGTAAAAATGATTGATTCAAGTCAATAAATTCATGAAAAAACTGATATCACATGGATGTCATCCTTGTGAAAATTATATGCTGTCTTTTAACATTTAATGGGTTTGCGTAGTATGAAAAATGAGGGTTTCTTTTGCATACCAACGAAGTTGATGGTAAAAATGTACACACTGACAAAAAACTGCAGAAAATCTGATTCTGCACACTGATGGAAGATGGTAAGTTTTTTTTTTTTAATTGGGAGAGGGTAGCAGAGGCAAAAGCCCTGATGGATTTGTAACATTTCTGCAGGACACCAAGGTAAAGGACAGAGCCATAGACAGCTAGGTAAAAAGGACATGGAGAACTTTTTTTTTAATGAAGGTTAATTTGAAAGATATTTAACTTTCCATTTAGGAAGCAAATAAAGCTTACAAATATTCTGCCATAAGGTGTACATAGCCTTTAATTCACATTTGTTGCTTGATCAGAAGCAGGAAATAAGAGTATTTACAGCATATTAACCATTAAGGCCGATAAAGAAATATATATAAAAGGAAACAACATCTGTAAAAGAGCCATGAATTTTATTGTCCATAATATCATAATATGTGTGTATATGTATACATATATATATATCAACAGAAGACAGCCTGGAATATTTTTCTTACCACCAGAATGTGCAAAATCGTAACGATTTCTGAAAATCCATTGAAATGTTGAAATTAGATTAAAACTTAAACATTAGTAAGTATAAGGTAAAAGATGCGTGTAATTATTGTAGATCCTGAGGCTGACCAATATGTAGATGTAACAGTGTTTTGAAGTAGAGTTGTAGTTGCAGAAATTCCACCATTTTACCATGGCTTGCATTTGCGGTGTTGACCAATCTTAAAAGAGGTTATTCCCAAAATATTAAAATATCCCATATCCTTAAGACAAATGATAACTTACCTCTCGCTAGGTGTCCTCACGATCTGAAGATAGGAACCCAGGAATGAGGCTCTGCAGACCTATCTTTCTCAGCCCCATAGATAATAAAAAGAGCGGAGATCATGGATGCGCACTTCCACTCCTTTAAAGACAGGTTTCTGCAGAGCCCGAATCCAAGGTTCCAGTGCCAGACCTGTCCCATAGCCTACAGAATTTGGATAATTTAATAACACAACATTTTGCAACTATTTAATGTTTATAATAATACGAAGAAGAAATGTGGCACTCACCAAGTTGAGAAAAATTCCAGTGTCCTTTATTTCACCATGTGCGGCTTGAACATCCTGGATCCTTTTAAGCGATCACACGTAGTCCTTTCTCCCAGCATGCCTCCTTAATCTGTATGTCCGACCCATTGCCCAAGCCGCACATGGTGAATTAAAGGACACTGGAATTTTTATCAATCTGGTGAGTTCCACATTACTTCTTCAAATTGTTTAGATACACTTGTGTTTTTCATGCACCGCATACCAGTTGAATTTTTCCGCCTGGCTTCAGTAAAATAGGATCAATCATCTCCATGTGTGTTGATCATGTTCCACTGGTGCCGTTCACTTTTTCCTTTGTTTGAAAAAATATTTAATGTTGATGTCCATTTCAATATGAGATTGTGTTTTAAAGAAGGGTGTCTACTACTTGGGCACCTTCTTCTCATACCCCTCACTTGGCCCCCATAAAATAATGAAGCTTATACTTACCTCCCGTTCTGGTGTCGTTCCCGCAGTGTCGCCACTCCATTTCCCAGGGCTTCCATGCTGTAGTTGTGACACGTGTCACCGGGGCCCAATCAGAGCTGGCATCACTGTCCCCGCCTCCTGTCAAATTGAAGAGGAAGTCCTAGATCATTTGCAGCCCGGACTTGCTCTTCATGATCGATTTGTCCTATGGCGGACACAGTGATGCCAGCGCTGAGTGGACATTACATGTCACGGCAACCATACACGAGCCCCAGGACTACGAGTGTTGACACCGCGGGAATGGTGCCGGCACGGGAGGTGAGAATAGGCTTTATTTTTTTATCGGCGCCAAACATTTTGATCAAGAAGGGGTTGTCCTAGTAGTGGAAAACCCCTTTAATATATAGTGATTTCTAAGCTTACTGTATATTTGTACAGTTCTTTTATTGCTCTTCATCATGTAGGCATTATTAAACATTGTGGCTGATCACACATGGTTCATTGTGTGAAAGATCTGTTTTCATGCATATCTGTACACTTGTCATTTTTTATTCGACATCAACACAAAAATCATCTGAATGTTCACATTATTCAGGTCTAAATTGCACCAGTATAGGATGAGGTCTAATAAATAGAAACCATGTACGGTAGTTTATGGAGCAATATAGAAAGTTTAATGATGCACATCTATTTCACAGATCAAGAAGAGGGATATTTAATAGGAAAAGAGGGTTAGAAGGACTTGGGTCCTTCCAAAAGAGGGACGCTTGGGGGGTATGACATACATTCTAGACATTCAGGCTTATAGTATAATATCTTAAGAACTGGAATGTCCCTTGAAGGAATCCAACTGATGTCACAACTATAAGCCTTGGATAAACATTTAACTTGGGGCAAAGGCCGAGCGTGCCTGCAAGGAAAAGAGGAATTTTGGCAATAACAGTAATTTAGACATACATCGGTAGACACAAGTGCTTAGAATCCAGAAATGGCATTTAAAAATAATTTTGCACTTCACAGTTTCACAAGGACAAGTTTAGTTATTACATTTGTGTCTATTTTAAACCAAAGCTCTCTAACGTCTGTATTTTTAACTTGTATTTACACCTTTATTACAGCGTTAACTCTGCAGAAACCAATTAATACCTGGATCACATGCAATCTGACATAGACAAGTCACATGCCAATGTTATAAACGATTGTGATATATTATTATGGTGCTTACACATCAGAGCAATTGTATGGGTCAATGCACATAATGTGTTTTTTATACTTTCTTTTTCACATAAAAAAACGAAGTGAAAAATGCCCGAGAATCCGCAAGTAAAATGTACATCAATTATTGTTAATTTTGATGCTTTCTTTTATCACAGATTTGCATTTTGTTGCATTTTTTTAATTAGTTTTTCCTCACAGTGTTTTTTCTTGCATTTTATTTTGGTGGTCATACTTGATTCCCTCATACAAAATGATGTCTGTATTGGGAAAAACACTGCAAGAATCCAGAAACAATGGACATGGTAAGCAATGTGTGAGATTTTAAAAGAAAGCAGTTACTTTTCTAAAACTATTTTCTGCCCTATTTTTTCAGCATGAAACTAAGTGCAGAAAAAAAAGCAGCAAAAACGCATTGTGCTCATTGATCTTAAGAATTCAAACAAATCGTTTCAGTTTACTCCCCAATCTCAAAATATAAGGGTTGAACGCTTGGAAAATAAAAAAAAAAATTACAGCAGTTTATAAAATAAATATTTACCAGTTACTAATATACTTGTGTTAAAAGAAGTTTCTTGATCTCAAGATATCAATGCCGGTATTGGGTCACGGCAGGTCTACTTTTGGCTTGTGTTTTACACAGGAGAGGGCTTCCTATATTGGCATGTGAACAGTGCCGTTAGTAAAGTTAGCTGGCCAATTGGCACAATAAATGGCTAAGCCAGTCTTTTCGAATTTGTCCTCGTAATTTCACACATAAACTATTTATATGCACATGTTGCGCCTTTAAAGACAAGTCCAGCAATACCTTTTCATGGCCAGTCCAATCCACCATTACTGAAAAATCAGTATTTCAACTGATATGCAAATGAGGGTGTAGATCTGAAGCCTCTGTCACTCCAGCTCTATTCCCTGTACAGTACCACAACCTCCTTCTTGACTAGATGCCTCTATGCTATTTGTCTTCAGGCAAAAGAGCTATCAGACAGGCACGAGGCGGCACTGGGTGGGAAATAGAGCCAGAGTGACTGAGGCTTCAGATCTACAGCCTAATTCACATATCAATTCAAACGCTGATCTCTCAGGAATGGAGGAACAGATTGGCCATTGAAAGGTATTGCTGGATTTGTCTTTGAAAGCGCTATTTGTGAATATATTTTTTTTGGGGGGGAATCCTGCTGACAGATTCCCTTTAAGCCCCATACAAACACAGAGAAGCTTAGCAATTGTGATGAGTCCATGCCAACACAGGATGCACCCAACTGTGTTGAACACAAGCTATAAGTGGTGCTGCCAGAATTGGCGATCTCATATCTTCAGATCGGAGTACACCTTTCTAAATACAGGTATGATAACAACATATATCCGAAAAGCAGAAGCAAAATTCAATTTCCTCATCAAGTTCTACTCTAGAAGACTAACATACAAGCCAAACACATTTCACACAGCTACTGTAATACAGTATGGAATCACACGACAGTTTACAGCCTAACACTCTACATATCCAACTCTCAAATAAATACAACATTCTACATTGTGGCAATCTAATCAGAAAAAAATATGAAAAAGCCTAAACAATGGCCACCGACAGTGATAGTTATATTCTGTAGAATAATTTCTTGTAAGAGAAATTTAGATTTAGGTAGACCCAAATTTCTTATTCCTCCACCTTGTATTTATAGAGTCTAATGAAAACACATGGCATGTTGCCTACAGAAACCAATCAAACGTCAGCTTATATTTTTTAAGCTGTATTGAAAAAAAATAGACAATTTTGAGCACTGAGGGACAGTGCATATTGCATATTTTTGGCAACTGTTTCTCATCTTGTGGCAAAAACCTGGTAACCTTATTTCAGTGCCATTGCAGGAAACCAATGTTTTTTTAATGCATAGAAGACATGTAAACTGCAGACCTAAAATATCTGCCATGTTGAACTTCAGTTCCATATTTAATAAGACCATGTCATGATTGCACGCGCCGGTTCAGGGGAGGGGAAGTGACCATACTTTGTTCTGCACTTGGCAAGGTTGAGAGGGGTATGTTTTCAGTGCACGGTTTCCCCAAGTCCTAACATTTCCACATTTCCATATTTTCATTTAATATATTATCAGTTGAAGTGGAACTGATTGCTTCTTGTGATAACCAGAACCGCTATCGGCACTGGAGATATTGTATTTTCAATGATGATTCATCTCCTAAGCAGTTAGGAAAGAAAAGACTCGTTAAGATGAGCTGATAAACACCCAACTAACGAGCAAAATAGTCATTGGATCCTTCAAGCTGGCATTAAAATCATTGTTAGGTTCCATTTAGACATTAGTTTTCTTGAGTATGAGTTTGAATCATGTTTTTCTATGGGATTGTTCAAATGTTCATGCATTTTTGTGAACCAAGAGGTCCACACAAGAGTATGGAAACTTGTCCGATTTTGATCTGAGTCATGGACCAAAGTCGCCAATACAAGTCTATGGGTCAGTGAACAAAATGGAATGAACTTTGATGTCATCTGTTTTTCCCGAACTGTTTGATAGAAGAAACTTGGGAAACCTATCTTATTTCATACAAGAAAAGCTGATGAAACTCTGATGGTAAGGAATGACACTCCGATGAAGATCTGATCCAAAACATTGATGAGGCTCGGACAGTTTTTTTGTGTTTGAGAAAAATCATTGACAGCTGAATGAGCCCTTAGTGGCACCACATCATTCTGTGTAGACAGGAGATACGCTGCTGATCATGATATTCTATGTGCACTTAATTGTATTGGCGATCTTTCTATGTGCGTAGAATTCTGTCTGCACTGTGTAAATTAGCCATTACACCCCAGCCGATTGGCTTGAATATAGGCAATCAGATGATTAAAGGTTGTCGTTGGCACCTGTAAGCTGGCCATGAACTTTATGTAACTATTCGCAGATCCTTTTCACCCCCCTTATAAATTGACAGTGTGCATATGGTCAGAAAAGACTAATATAATGGGAGCTAGATACTGAGAACACCCCTACAAGAACAAAAGGATTAGGCATGCTGAAATTCATTATGCCCAACTCTTTTTTCACCCAACATCAGCCATTAAGGATGAGTTGGGACAGCACTATATAAATTAGATGATCAACCGGTCTTGTCAATATTGCCTGGTTTACCTTCATTTAATGAGCATAGACCTCTTTTTCTCTGATACCAAGCTAATGAAGATCCTATAAATAAACACAAGCTACCTGATACCAAAAATTGCCTTATTGGTCATATTTATTTCACTATTAAAATATTTAATTTTGACAAGATTTTCTTTAACATCACAAAGAATACAAAACTGTCCAGGTCAAAGGAAATGACATAGCCTAACCCTAATGGAAAGCAGATACGTTAAAAAAGGTGACACCTTGTGAAAAATGGTGTACTGTACCATAGTGAAGTGAGATGAGTGAGATGAGGGTCTTATTTTGTCTGATATGTATTTGAGCATAGAAACCTAAGGGAATCTGCAGTAGATATTATGGTGAGAGGATGATCAATCACAACATTACGAGTATAAAATTCAAAACTTTGTTTTTGTCCATGGTACATGATCAGATGATTGGGTGTAAGTCACACACATAGGAATTAGGCTTCTACCCAACATACATACATTGCATCACAAGTGCTACTGTTGGGTAGATAGAGTGCAAGTACACAAAACAAAAAGCACCTTGTATCCAGTTCTCATGCCTTGCTCCTGATCTAACACATGTCCATGCTTCCATAGATTAAGCAATTGTATATTTAGTCATTTCAAGTTACTTTATTTCTTGAGATGCAGAGACGATACCAAGATATGATAGGCCTTGAGGTAATTACCGGACAGACCAGTCCAGTCATAGATTTAGTAGGAATTTCACTTGCTTTCAGCATTGACAAAACAACAATGACCTTTCTTTTTCCTTTTAGCAATACGATATAAAAATAGACTTTCTTAAGCCATATGATGCAAGAAGATATCCCGGCAGTAAAGGTTCAAGGCTTTAGGAGACATCATTTCTTATGGCTCGTATTGAGAAGTTTGGGATTAGTGTAAATAACTGGCAATTTACATTGTTCTGTAATTGCACTAAATTAATTGCTGAGGCTCATAATTGCCCGATACCTGATTTTTCTTCAATCCATGAAGCAATGTGCAAGTCTATTTTAAGCAGATTGTCAAAAATATTTTTGTAGTAGTTCAAAGAGAAGAACACAGTAGACCGAAAAAAAGAGACACCTGAGTACCAAGAACCAGCTTGGCCTTCTAGATGTCTATGGTAGTTTTAATATGTGAAGCCTACAAGATAAAAATCAAAACCTTTGAATGAAAAAAAGGTATATGGAAACAAATCAAGTAAACACAACACCAGTGATTCTTATGGATATGCATTGAAAGGTTTCATCTTAAACCCAAACGGCTGTGTTCATGTCAAACCCTGTATACACGGAATTTCCTTGTTTCTGGTCTTTCTTGGCACTTACTATAAAGCTTTTGCCATCACTTCTGCTTTGTTTTTCAGTTTTACTTTTAAAGTCATTTGCTGACGGGAAATAAAAAACGTTTTTTGTTTTACTCGGTTTCTTGCTTCTCTTATAGATCTGAGGTTTTTGTTCTTCAAAACTTGGCCAACCAGGTTTTTCTTTGAGCAGCTTATCTCGGTCTGGACGAACGCTTCGTAAAAACTTTTTGAAAAAATTGGCTGTCAGGGAAAACTTTTTGTAAATTTCATGCGATCTGCTGATGCTTAAAAGGCTTTCACAGTTTTCTCCCTTTTTCTCCATCTCTGGTAGATCTAACCAGTTTCCAACAAGATCTGCAAAAATGTTGTCACCCAAGATAAGGGGTTGTCTGTTCCGGCTCTGTGACATAAGAGAAGATGTCCAGTCATTGGCTTCATCACATATAAAATCCTCAGAACTGCGTTCAATGTCAGAGTTAGTATTATCATGAAGGAAATGGTTATGAAAGCTGGAAGACGTAGACTGTGAGTCACATTTTGGCCACCTGTCCACTGAAGGCAATATGGGCAAAGAGGTGTCAGTCTCTGCTATTCTTTCCGACAATACCTGATGACCTTGTTTCATACTTGGAATGGAGACAGAGCTAACTGTGCTAACAGCCCATGACCCTCGGCTAGGAGCCAACGAGCTATTGTCTAGACTCTTTCCACCTGCCCATATATTCTCAGCCTGCTTTCTGGACTCATGCCTGACCTCCATAGCCTCGTGTACACTTTGGCAATATGGATTCACTCTCATAGTTTGAAGCCGGTTCCGCTCCCCAGAAATTTCCAGCTGCTCAAGAGCTGTCTGAACCTGGAGCAGTTTCAGTTCCTGGAGTGCACCCATCATAGAGTTCATCTGCTCCTGTAAATCTTCTCCAACTTCTCTCATTGACACCTGCAAGCAGAAGAAAGAAGCTCGAGTTAAGAACAGATCAAACAGTTACAAATATAAAACAGAGTTTTTGGATTAAGCTATTTAGCTTCGCTGTCTACTTAGTCCAATGTAAAGATATCCTATATGTCCTATATAAAGTATCTCAATGGGAGAATCTGTGCCATGTGTTTAAAGGGAATTAGCTCTTTGCTACCCAATCTGAAAGCAGCCTGCTGTAGGGGCAGAGACGCTGATTAAAGGGACGTGTCACCTATTTTACTGTGTGATCCACTTTTGATCAAAAACTGTTTTATCTGCTAAAGGTCTACTAGCTCTCTGAATGCTGATTGGCAGCTTTGTATTAACTCTGTGCATAGGCAGAAGCTGCCAATTAATGGTGGGAGTGTGGTTGGACTACCTGGCAGCAGGACAATGCTGATGAAACAATGATTTTATGAAAAAAACTACAGCAAGGATCCCAGTAAGTGACACATTGCTGAAATCGGGGTCTCTGTCCCAACATTAGTCTGCTCTCAGATTAGGTGGAAGAAACCTGTTGACAAATCCCCTTTAATATTAATTGTAAGTGAAAAAAAGATCATAATAAAAACACATTACTATTATAACTCAATGAGACCCAGGGTTTCACTTTTTAGGGTTATTCCATATTGTAATAAAATAATACTGCCATACTGAAAACATCCCTTGTCATTTCTGTATGAAGTATTTGCCAAGCACATTATATGCAGCACGTTATATGCAGCACATTATTTGCCTTATATAAAATATACAAAGTGCATTGGGCTTTACGTTAACTGACTGCATAATACCAGAATATACAAGGAGATTCAACGTCTTGAATTATGGAGAGTTAAAGGGGTTGTCCAGGACTGAACAACTGATAGCAAAGATAAAGCGCAGTACTTGACAGCAACCACTAGGCCATGTATGGAGCTGTTGTGTACCGCCGCACACATCACGTAGCTCCAGCTGCTCCCAGAGCAGTTTTCAGCTGATCAGTTTGGTGGCGGGTTTCAGATTCCCACCGATCTTATACTGATGACCTATCCAACTGTTCGGTAGTGGACAAACCCTTTAATATTAAGAAAACAAAATGTACAAAACTGTATTGAAAACTGTATCCTGACCTCTGTATAGCATATCAATTATATAACATGTGGGTGCAGCGCCCCAGAGTCCTGGTCGTTGCAGTACTGTGGCTCCGCCGCTAAGGGGAGCTATGGTACGTCTGATGGCACTGAAGGAGTTCATCTGATCAGGTATCACAGACACCAATACATTTCACAGTCAGGCCTCCGGGGGGAGCTAAGGGTTCTATTCACTAGGCCACTCCCCACCATAGTGGGTAAACTGGGGGTCAGGCAGGAAGTTAGATCAGAAAGCTGACTGGGTTGGAACCAGGCAACACCTTGTGGCAGAGGGTGTTGTGGGGGAAGATACAGTAGGGTCTCTGCCAGGGGTGGGATCCTGACAGAGGCTTGGCGAACTTGAGCGAACGTAACGGGACCGTGCCTGCTCAGGATAGCGGCGGTGCCCAAGGAAGGATCAGAAGCGAGATAGATTGTGCTGAGTGAGAAACGGGATCAAAGCAATAAGGAGAATACCAGTAGGAGTCGTGCTGTAAGACCGAGGCAACATCCTACTGAGGCGCACTACCGGTGGCCGGAACGCCGAGGGAGTATTATAACATTCAGCTTCAAGCAATACTCTAAACAGCGGCAGGACAGTCAGTCTAAGGCGGGCTGTCTCACTTAAATCACCTATGCAGTCTTGGGGGGCAACTTGTGGAGAGGGGCGACTCTAGGGTCCCGGAAGAGCTCCGAGCCTACCCGTCAAACGGGTGCCGTCCCAACCAGAACATCAGGGAGGGACGGAGGATTAGCAGAACATCATCTAATCGAGTTGTGAGGGAACTTAAGAAACAGACACAACAGTTGTGGGGACTTTCTGTAAGCACAGCAGGGAAGGACCACAACACATAGCGCTAGGGGGGAAGGCACAGATTTCCACCTGTGAAGAGAACTCTGGAGGTGCCATTGGACCGGCCGGACTTGCGCAGCCTGGTGAACCGTATTCTGGACTGAGGACCCAGAGACCTTCAGTAAAGAGGTAAAGAGACTGCAACCTGGTGTCCTCGTTATTTACTGCACCGCACCACTACGGCCTCACCAGCACCACTATCCGTCATAACTATCACCGTACGCCCCACGGCAGGGTCACGGGCCGGGCCTAGCCACCGTGACAACCCCAGAGCAGAGACTCAGAGGCCCGGTAACGGGTACCCCTTGACCCTGCGGCAGTGGGGGCGCTGCAATTTTGGCGTCACGAACAGGATCTACTTAAGCCTGAAGAATCAGGTCATGTGTGCCTTGGAACTGTGATTTATTGTGCTTGGACTGTACTTTATTGCAAGGACTGTGCTGCGCCATTTGCCGCCAAAATCCGCCGCCATTACAGCGCTGAGGAGAGCGCGGGAAGAGAGAAGGGGCGTGGAGTGGGCATAGACAAGTTGGAGAGCGCGAAGGACAATGGCCGCCCAGTCTAAATATTTCTGTGTCCTGAGGACGTGTCCGTCAACAGCCGAGGTCCGCCTCCTGATCCTGTTTGGAGGGTGGAGACCATGGAGACGGTGCCGCCCACGAAAGAGACCGCGGGAAGAAGACGCTGGGGAAGAGAAAAAGATGGCGACGCCAGGAGCGCCGCATGGGGATGACCTGCCTCGGTTTAGAGCTGCATCACCGGACACAGCCTCGGAGACGCCATCGTTGAGGGGCCTGACCCTCACGGAACCACTGATGGGTCGACCCAACTGGCCGCCGTCCGAGGAGTGTGTGGCCGCAGCTGAAGCCCGGCAGATAGCGCGCCACCTGGAGGCGGATGCCCATGTGCTTGCGCGGCTGGGCCAACCTACGGAGATCCACCTGTCGGCAGTGTTCCCCGCTCCTCCCAACCCGGCCGCGGCTGAAGGTGCGCTGCGGACGCAGGGCCTGAAGATCGTGCCAGAGGCCGAACACCTGCGGCGCTTGATGGCTGCATGGCGAGACCGACCACAACCGGCAACCCAGGTTGATCTGACCAACGTCGCAGAGGTCCCATCATCCCACTGGGGTGTAGTGGTCTCCTTCAACTCCCAACGCGGAAGGGGAGTTATACAGGAGATCGGGGAGCCCTTGCAAGTCCGTGTGGACCGGGAGGAAGTGGAGCCCTGCGGGAGGGGGTTCGCCCGTGACCTGGAGCCGGGTGACGCTGTGACCTACACCAGGTGGAGGAGGGAAAGCGGTGAGGCCGGCTGGATAGCTCGGGGCGTCCAGCGGTGCGTCGCCCTCCAAGCCGCTGCCGGAGCATCAGAGGATGAACCTCCTGCTGCAAAAGCCACAGAACCTGTCCCTGCGGAGCGGCGGGGAACCCGGACCCACCATGTACCTTGGGGGCGTGCTGGTTCATCAGTGAGAAGAACATCCCGGCGAGGGATCCTGTCGTTGCTGGGGCGGGACCCGCTCCTTGAATCGGCAGCACGACCCGTTGGTCTGGTGAGGCCCGGGAGGGAACCACCTTCTGTACCGAAAGATGAGTAAGATAATACTACTCTTAAAATATGTACATAGTTTCTTAACTGTTTGTTTGTTTCCTGATTTTGCTGCTAAAACCCGTCTAGGGTTAACTTTTAGAGGGATCCCCTTGTTGACCCGGGGTCCCTATTGCTTTTTGGTTGTTTTTCCACTTTTTGTTCCCTGTTGAAAAGAACTGCCGCAATCATGAACAGTGCATGATACAAACTTTTTGTAAATAGTTTGCACCTTATTAAAGGTGCTCCCTACTGGTTTTACTTCAAAAAGGACTCTTTGTGAAGATACCACACTGGAACCTTTGCTGAGTACGGACTGGTAGTTTGAGAAGATATGCTACCTCATAGAGACTTGGTCCCCTCTTAAAGGGGATGTTCATGTGTTGCACTTAAGAGAATAGTATTGCTTCAAGACTGAGAGATAGCCATAATGTTCTGATAAAGAGAACGTGATGATAATGTTTGTGTGAGAAAGTTATATGTATCCAATTAGTTAATTGTAAAGAAATGCTGATGATGTTCCCTGAAAGAAAGTGAAAGCTAGAAGAAGGATGCAGTGGGCCCATAGGGGTAGACGTGATGTCCAGCATACATGTCAGTAAGAAAAATAATGAGAAGGTTTAATGTTTTATAGAAAATGTTTGATAATGTTGATAGATAATGAGGATAGAAGGTGAACCCTGAGTCCTCCTATGAGTCATGTAGAGATGGCTCGGTGCTCTTAAACTGAAAGTAATGTTATGTTCTATACTGTGTATAGTAGTTGAAAAGACAGAAGGCTCGGGCTGAAAGGAGCGGTCCTGTAAGAAAGGAGAGGCAGCAGGTCTGGTGCCGTTAGGACAGGCGGTCCTGCAGATTTAAAGAAGGAGAATGTAAAAGTTAAATTGCCTTATAATGTGATTATAAGAAGGTCTTTAGCGGATTCAGAGTGTACGTCCTTAAAGGCAATGTTAAATTATTGTTCAACAATTTTGCACTAAGTAGAATACCCGGTTGGGTAAAAGGAAGTTAGTTATAGCATGTTGCTATAATATTTAACCATGTTTTGTAACGTTCAAGTGTCCTCACCTCCCATAAAGGGAAGCCTGTTTAAATATGCTTACTGTTATTGCACTCACAAAAATTGTATGTCTTTTTGCTAACCTGTATTGTTGTTTTCTTCTCAGTCCCGGAGTACTGTGTATAACCAGGGGGGAGTGCAGCACCCCAGAGTCCTGGTCGTTGCAGTACTGTGGCTCCGCCGCTAAGGGGAGCTATGGTACGTCTGATGGCACTGAAGGAGTTCATCTGATCAGGTATCACAGACACCAATACATTTCACAGTCGGGCCTCCGGGGGGAGCTAAGGGTTCTATTCACTAGGCCACTCCCCACCATAGTGGGTAAACTGGGGGTCAGGCAGGAAGTTAGATCAGAAAGCTGACTGGGTTGGAACCAGGCAACACCTTGTGGCAGAGGGTGTTGTGGGGGAAGATACAGTAGGGTCTCTGCCAGGGGTGGGATCCTGACAGAGGCTTGGCGAACTTGAGCGAACGTAACGGGACCGTGCCTGCTCAGGATAGCGGCGGTGCCCAAGGAAGGATCAGAAGCGAGATAGATTGTGCTGAGTGAGAAACGGGATCAAAGCAATAAGGAGAATACCAGTAGGAGTCGTGCTGTAAGACCGAGGCAACATCCTACTGAGGCGCACTACCGGTGGCCGGAACGCCGAGGGAGTATTATAACATTCAGCTTCAAGCAATACTCTAAACAGCGGCAGGACAGTCAGTCTAAGGCGGGCTGTCTCACTTAAATCACCTATGCAGTCTTGGGGGGCAACTTGTGGAGAGGGGCGACTCTAGGGTCCCGGAAGAGCTCCGAGCCTACCCGTCAAACGGGTGCCGTCCCAACCAGAACATCAGGGAGGGACGGAGGATTAGCAGAACATCATCTAATCGAGTTGTGAGGGAACTTAAGAAACAGACACAACAGTTGTGGGGACTTTCTGTAAGCACAGCAGGGAAGGACCGCAACACATAGCGCTAGGGGGGAAGGCACAGATTTCCACCTGTGAAGAGAACTCTGGAGGTGCCATTGGACCGGCCGGACTTGCGCAGCCTGGTGAACCGTATTCTGGACTGAGGACCCAGAGACCTTCAGTAAAGAGGTAAAGAGACTGCAACCTGGTGTCCTCGTTATTTACTGCACCGCACCACTACGGCCTCACCAGCACCACTATCCGTCATAACTATCACCGTACGCCCCACGGCAGGGTCACGGGCCGGGCCTAGCCACCGTGACAACCCCAGAGCAGAGACTCAGAGGCCCGGTACCGGGTACCCCTCGACCCTGCGGCAGTGGGGGCGCTGCATGGGTATCTGTAATAATAAGCAATCTGTAATAATAGTACATATAGTCATGTTTCTCCATAGCGGCCATTTGTACCTTGTAGATATTTTGCAGCAGAGTGTAAAGCGCTGCATGTGTTTTGCATCAGTGCAATGATGTTAGCAGGCTGTCTAATGTATGGCATTACTGCAGTCTAATGCTCACACGCTCTTGTCTTCTCTCTTCTATGCCCATATCTGATTGGATATCAGGTTTCCCACATTGGATGGACGGACGCATGATGATCAATACACCATGACAGCTGCCTGTGGTTTACTATTGAAGCCTTTCCAGCAAGATCTTTATGTGCAGGTCTGATACATTTCAGACGTCCTACCCCCTAATATTCTTCATTCACACGCAAAGGATCACTCACTGCTGAATGGATTAACCCCTTCACTAAAGTAGCAATAACCAGCTGAATGGGAAATGACGAGGGAACGGGATGGTATCTCCAGTGTATACCATTTACGCTACTATCTTACGCCTCTTTTAGTTTACCCGGCTACATTATGATTTTTTACATTTTTTTTCCGTATATTCCAGACATCACAGTGCCAACTTCTTTAGCTGTCATTTTTTGGGTCACACTCAGGGTCTTCATCTGTGGTATGCCTTATGATTGTGGCCTGCTTGCATTCTGCCCTCTACCATTACATTGAGTGGATCATTATGTGTGTCTAGGTTTGTAAGGTTTTGCATTGTTTCTGTGTTCAATAAATTTTGACCTTTACGGTGTGCTCACCACTACTGTATTGGATTCTTTCTTTGAAAACAAGGTTTCTTTTGATACATGATATAGCAGCCTGCTATATATTTTGGGGGAGCACCATTTTTCTCTTTTTTTGTGTCTAGTGCCAACCTGAAGTGTCGCAATTCACAAAACACATAGTAATAATAATGCTGTAAATGATGATGTAAAAATAGAGCATAGATTACAGGGGTTGTGAACTACTTGGACAACCCCTTCTTAAACTAAATGTTCGGCTCCAATAACATAATAAAGCCCATAATCACCCCTCGTGCCGGCGCCATTCCAGCGGTGTCAGCACTCACTGTCTCGGGGTTGTGAATGACACGTGATGCCCAGCGCCCAATCAATGCTGGCGTCACTGTTTCCGCCTATCTATCTATGCAATATATATATACATACTGTATATAATGTATATATATATGTGTGTGTGTCACTGACATCTATATCTATGTATTCTGTGTGTATATATCAATTCTATTCTAACCTGTCAGTGTGATTTTACTGTACGCGCACACAACATGTGTGTATACATATAAATACAGCTCTGGCAAAAATTAAGAGACCACTGCAAAATTTTCAGTTTGTTTGATTTTTTTCTTTATAGGTATATTTTTGAGTAAAATGTAAATTGTTCTTTTATTCTATAAGCTATTCACAACATATCTCTGAATTTCCAAGCAATATATTTTGTATTTATTTTCTGAAAATGAGAAATGTTCAAAATAACAAAAAAATACGTTGCTTGCAGACCTCAAATAATGCAAAAAAAACAATTTTCATAATCATTTAGAAACAACAATACTAAGGTTTTAACTCAGGAAGAGTTCAGAAATTAATATTTTGTGGAATAACCATGATTTTTAATCACAGCTTTCATGCATCTTGGCATCCTTTCCACAAGTCTTTCACACTGCTTTTGGGTGACCTTATGCCACTCCTGGTACAAAAATGTAAGCAGTTCTTCTTTGTTTGATGGCTTGTGACTAGTGTTGAGCATTCCAATACCGCAAGTATCGGCCGATACTTGCGGTATCGGAATTCCGATACCGAGTTCCGATATTTTTGTGGTATCGGAAATCGGAATCGGAAGTTCCCAGTGTATGGTTCCCAGGGTATGGAGGAGAGGAGACTCTCCTTCAGGCCCTGGGATCCATATTCATGTAAAAAATAAAGAATTAAAATAAAAAATATGGATATACTCACCCGTCCGGCGGCCCCTGGACCTTACCGATTGTAACCGGCAGCCGATTGTAAGTCGCAGCTTGTGATTGGTCGCGTGAGCGGTCACATGAGCGGCACGCGACCAATCACAAGCCGCGACGTCATCGAGGGTCCTAAACTCCTCATTCTTAGGAACGGAGGCTGCCGGTTACAATCGGTAAGGTCCAGGGGCCGCCAGACGGGTGAGTATATCCATATTTTTTATTTTAATTCTTTATTTTTTACATGAATATAGATCCCAGGGCCTGAAGGAGAGTTTCCTCTCCTTCAGACCCTGGGAACCATCCAGGATAGCTTCCGATACTTGTGTCCCATTGACTTGTATTGGTATCGGGTATCGGTATCGGCGATATCCGATATTTTTCGGGTATCGGCCGATACTATCCGATACCGATACTTTCAAGTATTGGAAGGTATCGCTCAACACTACTTGTGACTATCCATCTTACGCTTGATTACATTCCAGAGGTTTTCAATGGGGTTCAGGTCTGGAGATTGGGCTGGCCATGACAGGGATTTGATGTGGTGATCCTTCATCCACACCTTGATTGACCTAGCTGTGTGGCATGGCGCATTGTCCTGCTGGAAAAAACAGTCCTCAGAATTTGGGAACATTGCCTGAGCAGAAGAAATCATCTGTTTTTCCAGGATAATGTTGTATGCGACTTGATTCATTCGTCAACAACAACCTGCCCAATTCCAGCCTTGCTGAAGCATCCCCAGGTCATCACCGAACGTCCACCAAATTTCACAATGGGTGTAAGACACTGTGGCTTGTATGCCTCTCCAGGTCTCCGTCTAACCATTAGATGACCAGGTGTTGGGCAAAGCTGAAAATTAGACTCATCAGAGAAGATTACCTTACTCCAGTCCTCCTTGGTCCAATCCTTATGGTCTTTGGCAAACTTCAGCCTGGCTCTCCTTTGTTTCTCATGGATGAAAGGCTTTTTTCTAGCTTTACATGACTTGAATCCTGCCTCTAGGAGCCTGTTATGAACTGTTCTTGCCATGCACTTCACCCCAGCTGCCATTTGCCATTCCTTTTGTAGGTCACTTGATGTCATCCTGCACTTGCTGAGTGACATTCGAATAAGATGACGGTCATACCGGTCAGTGGAGAGTCGTTTTTGCCCTCAGCCGGTCTGTAGCTTTGTTGTCCCCAATATCTGCTGCTTGACCTTGTTGTAATGGGCAGTCTTAGACATTTTAAGGATGGAGGCAACATGATGCTCATTGCTTTTAATCTTGTTACTCTTACTGATTTCGGGGACATATCCCCCAACCCCGGTCCCCCATCCCCCAACCTCAACCGCTACCCTACCTCATATCAAAACCATACTAACCTTATTAATATTACTTGCACTCCCTCATCTCTCCCTTTCAATTGTGCCCTTTGGAATCCACGGTCTGTATGTAACAAGCTTCCTTTCCTGCACAACTACTTTCTGAACAACTCTCTGAATCTGTTGGCCCTCACTGAAACCTGGATCCATGACTCTGACACTGTCTCCCCTGCTGCCATTTCCCATCGTGGCTTACAATTCTCCAATTCTCCCATTCCCCAAGACCCACTAACAGAACTGGTGGTGGAGTCGGCATACTCTTGTCCCCCCAATGCATGTTCCAGGTTATACCCCCAGTTCCTTCACTTTCATTCCCTTCTTTTGAGGTCCACACCATCAGGCTCTTCCGTCCCCTCTCCCCCAGAGTAGCGGTCATATACCGGCCCCCAGGCTCACCCACCCACTTCCTGGACCACTTCTCAGCCTGGCTGCCACACTTCATGTCCTCAGAACTACCAACCCTTATCCTGGGAGACTTCAACATTCCCATTAACAGCCCCACTTCCACATCTGCATCCCAGCTTCTATCACTAACCACTTCCCTAGGCCTCTCACAGCTCTCAACCTCTGAAACACACAAAGACGGTAACACCATGGACCTGGTCTTTGCCCGGCTCTTGTTCAATCTCTTACCTAGATAACTCACCACTTCCCCTCTCTGACCACAACATTCTCTCCTTCATACTCACAACTCCTCGCCCACCCCAGCACCCTCCTACCTACCACACATTCAGAAATCTACATGCCATTAACCCTCATACACTTTCAGACTCCTTACTCATCACTGTCCCCAATCTCCTCTTGTTCCTGTCCTGATCTGGCTGTACATCACTACAATGACACTCTTAGAAGCACCCTAGACCAAGTAGCTCCCCTCACCCTCAGAACCTCCAAACACAGAGTGAAACAGCCCTGGCTCACATCGCAAACCCGATTTCTCCAGCGATGCTCCAGGTGTGCTGAACGCTTATGGAGGAAAACTCGCACCCCAGAAGACTTCATACACTTCAAATTTATGTTAAGGACCTATAACTCTGCCCTTCACCTTGACAAACAGACCTACTTCACCACTCTGATCTCATCACTATCCAACAACCCCAAGAAACTTTTTGACACCTTTCACTCCCTCCTCAGGCCAAAAGCACAAGCCCCTATGACAGACATTTGTGCTGGTGACCTGGCCTCCCACTTTATAGAGAAAATAGACAATATCCGTCAGGAAATCCGCTCCCAGACACCAAGTGCAATGACTCCCATTCCTCCCTGCATCTCCCCTGGCTCATTCTCCACATTCGATCCCATCACAGAAGAAGAAGTCTCCAAGCTCCTCTCCTCTTCTCGTCCGACTACATGCACCACCGACCCCATTCCCTCACACCTCCTCCAGTCTCTCTCTCCAGTCGTCACAACTCACCTAACTACAATCTTTAATCTCTCCCTATCCTCTGGCATTTTCCCCTCCTCCTTCAAACACTCTATCATTACTCCATTACTAAAAAAAACCACCCTTGACCCATCATGCGCAAACAACTACAGACCGGTCTCCAATCTCCCCTTCATCTCAAAACTCCTGGAGCGCCTAGTCTACTCCCGCCTTACCCATTACCTCTCCACTCATTCCCTCCTAGACCCTTTACAGTCCGGGTTCCGCCCCCTACATTCAACAGAAACTGCACTCATGAAGGTGACCAATGACCTTCTGACAGCAAAATGTAACGGTGACCACTCTCTGCTCATTCTCCTCGATCTTTCTGCAGCTTTCGACACTGTTGACCACCCTCTCCTACTCTCTAGGCTCCAGTCACTAGGCATTAAGGACACTGCTCTCTCCTGGTTCTCTTCCTATTTTTCTGAACGCTCCTTCAGTGTTCTGTTCTCCGGCTCCACTTCATCTCCTCTTCCTCTCACTGTTGGGGTACCTCAG
The DNA here is from genome assembly GCF_051348905.1 of Ranitomeya variabilis. Lineage (NCBI taxonomy): Eukaryota > Metazoa > Chordata > Amphibia > Anura > Dendrobatidae > Ranitomeya > Ranitomeya variabilis. The sequence continues at coordinate 175,015,590 of NC_135234.1, forward strand.
GGCTCAGTCCTTGGCCCCCTTCTCTTCTCCCTCTACACAGCCCCAATTGGAGAGACCATCAGCAGATTTGGCTTTCAGTACCATCTTTATGCTGATGACACACAACTATACACGTCAGCCCCTGACCTCACCCCTGCTGTACTACAGAACGCCACTGACTGTCTGTCTGCAGTCTCTAACATCATGTCCGCTCTCTATCTGAAACTCAACCTCTCCAAAACTGAACTTCTTCTGCTCCCGCCTTCTACTAGCCTCCCTAAATCTGACATTTCCCTCTCCGTGGGTGGCACCATAATAACGCCTAGGCAGCAGGCACGCTGTCTGGGTGTTATGTTTGAATCCGATCTCTCCTTCACCTCCCACATACAATCTCTTGCCCGCTCGTGCCGCTTACACCTAAAGAACATCTCTAGAATCCACCCTTTTCTCACCATGGAGACAACAAAAACTCTCACTGTCGCCCTAATCCACTCCCGTCTGGACTACTGCAACTCTCTATTAATTGGCCTCCCCATCACGCGACTTTCCCCTCTCCAGTCTATCCTTAATGCAGCAGCCAGGGTCGTCCATCTGGCTAATCGTTACTCGGACGTGTCTGCTCTTCGCCAGTCATTACACTGGCTGCCCATTCATTACAGGATACAATTCAAAGTACTTGTTCTCACCCACAAAGCTCTCCACAGTGCGGCACCCCCTTACATCTCCTCCCTCATTTCGGTCTATCGGCCTAGCTGACCGCTGCGCTCTGCAAACGACTTTCGACTAACCTCTGCACTAATCCGTACCTCCCACTCCCGACTCCAAGACTTCTCCCGCGCTGCGCCAATCCTCTGGAATGCTCTACCCCAAGGTATTAGGACCATCCAAAACTTGCATAGTTTTAGGCGCTCGCTCAAAACTCATTTGTTCAGAGCGGCCTATCACGTTCCCTAATCAGTCATTTTATGTTTGTGTGTGTGTAGCCCATTCACTATCTCCATCTACCCCCCACCCCCTGAAGATGGCTGGACCATCATTGTAAATATATCATTGTAAATACACACCTGTACTTTGTATCCCCCCACCTCATTGTAGATTGTAAGCTCTCACGAGCAGGGTCGTCGTATTTTGTCTTAGGGTACTGTCACACAGTACCATTTTGATCGCTATGACGGTACGATTCGTGACGTTCTAGCGATATCGTTACGATATCGCAGTGTCTGACACGCAGCAGCGATCAGGGATCCTGCTGAGAATCGTACGTCGTAGCAGATCGTTTGGAACTTTCTTTCGTCGCTTGATCACCCGCTGACATCGCTGGATCGTTGTGTGTGACAGCGATCCAGCGATGTGTTCGCTTGTAACCAGGGTAAACATCGGGTAACTAAGCGCAGGGCCGCGCTTAGTAACCCGATGTTTACCCTGGTTACCAGCGTAAACGTAAAAAAAACAAACAGTACATACTCACATTCCGGTGTCTGTCCTCCGGCGTCTCAGCTTCTCTGCACTGTGAGCGCCGGCCAGCCGGAAAGCGAGCACAGCGGTGACGTCTGACGTCACCGCTCTGCTTTCCGGCTATGGCGCTTACACAGTGCAGAGCAGCAGAACGCCGGAGGACAGACACCGGAATGTGAGTATGTACTGTTTGTTTTTTGGTAACCAGGGTAAACATCGGGTTACTAAGCGCGGCCCTGCGCTTAGTAACCCGATGTTTACCCTGGTTACCCGGGGACTTCGGCATCGCTCCAGCGCCGTGATTGCAACGTGTGACCGCAGTCTACGACGCTGGAGCGATAATCATACGATCGCTGCGACGTCACGGATCGTGCCGTCGTAGCGATTAAAATGGTACTGTGTGACGGTACCCTTATTTTGCTTTATTACTGTATTGTTAACATTGTTACCTATGACTGTTGTGTTTGAAACTGTTAAACTGTAAAGCGCTGCTGAATATGTTGGCGCTATATAAATAAAGATTATTATTATTATTATTATTATTGTGTCCCTCTGCTAGAAAAGCCAGAATTGAGCTCTTCTTTTCCTCACTCAAGACTTTTCTTTTCAACTCCTTTAGCATGGTTAAAAGTCATTTTTCATTCCTATTACTTTTGGGATATTACTAGCACTTGTTTTGCCATCCAACTTGTCCTATTGCAAGTGGATTGTGAACACCACAGCAGGGTTTTTTATATTTTCCTTCATTAACTAAGATTTGGTTTAGGTGGTCACTAGTGTTGAGCATTCCGATACCGCAAGTATCGGGTATCGGCCGATATTTGCTGTATCAGAATTCCGATACCGAGTTCCGATATTTTTGTGATATCGGAAATCGGAATCGGAAGTTCCCAGTGTATGGTTCCCAGGGTCTGGAGGAGAGGAGACTCTCCTTCAGGCCCTGGGATCCATATTCATGTAAAAAATAAAGAATTTAAATAAAAAATATGGATATACTCACCCGTCCGGCGGCCCCTGGACCTTACCGATGTAACCGGCACCCTCCGTTCCTAAGAATGAGGAGTTTAGGACCTGCGATGACGTCGCGGCTTGTGATTGGTCGCGTGAACGGTCATATGAGCGGTCACGTGACCAATCACAAGCCGCGACGTCATTGAAGGTCCTAAACTCCTCATTCTTAGGAACGGAGGCTGCCGGTTACATCGGTAAGGTCCAGGGGCCGCCGGACGGATGAGTATATCCGTATTTTTTATTTTAATTCTTTATTTTTTACATGAATATGGATCCCAGGGCCTGAAGGAGAGTTTCCTCTCCTTCAGATCCTGGGAACCATCCAGGATACCTTCCGATACTTGTGTCCCATTGACTTGCATTGGTATCGGGTATCGGTATCGGCGATATCCGATATTTTTCGGATATCGGCCGATACCATCCGATACCGATACCTATGGGCTGCAGTCAGGACATGGAAGGAGTCCATACAGTCTAGGCTCAACTGAAGATGGATGGAGGAGGAGCTGCACAGCCGTCAAGGTAAGATGGCTGTGCACAGCTCTGGGAAAGCTCACGGGCCCCAGCCCCGACATGTGCACCATAGCGCGCACCACTTTGCTGCACGATGGGGCCCGATGAACAGTAGCACATACACTGTGTTCCAAATTATTATGCAAATTGGATTTAAGTGTGATAAAGATTTAATTGTTTTGGTCTCCGGTGTATAAGAAAGACATAGCTGAACTGGAGCGGGTGCAGAGAAGAGCGACCCAGGTTATTAGAGGACTGGGGGGTCTGCAATACCAAGATAGGTTATTACACTTGGGGCTATTTAGTTTGGAAAAACGAAGACTAAGGGGTGATCTTATTTTAATGTATAAATATATGAGGGGACAGTACAAAGACCTTTCTGATGATCTTTTTAATCATAGACCTGAGACAGGGACAAGGGGGCATCCTCTACGTCTGGAGGAAAGAAGGTTTAAGCATAATAACAGACGCGGATTCTTTACTGTAAGAGCAGTGAGACTATGGAACTCTCTGCCGTCTGATGTTGTAATGAGTGATTCATTAATTAAATTTAAGAGGGGACTGGATACCTTTCTGGAAAAGTATAATGTTACAGGGTATATACACTAGATTCCTTGATAAGGCGTTGATCCAGGGAACTAGTCTGATTGCCGTATGTGGAGTCGGGAAGGAATTTTTTTCCCCATGGTGGAGTTACTCTTTGCCACATGGGTTTTTTTTGCCTTCCTCTGGATCAACATGTTAGGGCATGTTAGGTTAGGCTATGGGTTGAACTAGATGGACTTACAGTCTTCCTTCAACCTTAATAACTATGTAACTATGTAACTATGTTTTTCAAATAAACTCGTGGATGGTATTGTGTCCCAGGGCTCAATGGATCACTGAAATCAATCTTAAACACATGGGATAATTAGTTTTCCAGGTGATTCTAATTAAAGGAAAACTACTTAAAAATGATGTTCCGCATTATTAAGCAGGTCACAGTTTTCAAGTAACATGGGAAAGAAAATAGTGCAATGCCTTGTTGAAGGGATGAAAACATTCGAAATTTCCCAAAAACTTAAGCGTGATCATCGTACTGTTAAGAGATTTGTGGCTGTATCTGAGCACAAATGTGTTTGTGCTGATAAAGGCATAATGAGGAAGATTTCTGCCAGGCAAGTTCATCGGATTAAGAGAGCAGCTGCTAAAAAGCCATTAAAAACCAGCAAACAGTTATTTGAAGTTGCTGGTGCCTCTGGAGACCCTCAAACCTCAAGGTGTAGGATCCTTCAAAGGCTTGCTGTGGTGCATAAACCTACTATTCGGCCACCCTTAAACAGTGTTCACAAGCAGAAATGGTTGCGTTGGGCCCACACATACATGAAGACTAATTTCCAAACATTCTTGTTTACTGATGAGTGTCGAGCAACCCTGGATGGTCCAGATGGATGGAGTAGTGGATGATTGGTGGATGGCCACCATGTCCCAACAAGGCTGCAACGTCAGCAAGGAGGTGGAGGAGTCATGTGTTTTGGGCCAGAATCATAGAGAAACAGCTGGTAGGGCCCTTTAAGGTTCCTGAAGGTGTGAAAATGACCTCTGCAAAGTATATAGAGTTTCTGACTGACAACTTTCCTCCATGGTATAAAAAGCAGAAATGTGCCTTCAGGAGCAAAATCATCTTCATGCATGACAATGCTCCATCTCATGCTGCAAAGAATACCTCTGAGTCATTGGCTGCTATGGGCATAAAAGGAGATAACTCATGGTGCGGCCACCATCTTCCCCTGACCTCAACCCTATAGAGAACCTTTGGAGAATCATTAAGCAAAAGATCTATGAGGGTAGGAGGCAGTTCACATCAAAACAGCAGCTCTGGGAGGCTATTCTGACTTCATGCAAAGAAATACAAGCAGAAACTCAATGGATGCAGGACTTGTGAAGGTGATATCAAAGAAGGTTCCTATGGTAACATGTAACTTGGCCTGTTAAGAGGTTTTTGAGTTAAATAGCTTTTTTGTTCAGTGAATGTGACCTCCTAATGCTGCAAATTCCACAAATGAGCATTTTCAGTTCTTTAAAACATATCAAATGTTTAGAAATTCTACTGTGCCTCATAATTTGGAACAGTGCATTTTTAGTTTTTATTCATTTTGGAGATTATACTGTTATCATTGGGAGGTTTCTTCAATAAAATTCAATGTATAATCTAACGGGTGATGACTTTTATTAGACTGACTGTCATTTGCACCAACCATTTAGGAAAATCAGAGAAAAATGTCATTTGCATAATAATTTGGAACATAGTGTAAGCGGGGCCCCGGACCTGTGGGCCCCTCTGTGTACTGCTGTTCACTGGGCCCCATACAGCAGTAAGGCCAGGATTCCCAGTAGGATGCAATATCACTCAACATGGGACATCGGTCTTGATGTTACAAGGCTGCAAATGCAATGATTTATAAGTAGCCTGCGGACAATGCTGGATTGATGTAAATCCCTAGCTGTAATCTTGCAAATATTCGCTTACTTTTAGTAACTCAATGGCTGCACTATAATAACACCTGCTAGTTCAGGCATCTATTCATGGGACAGCAACTTAATGCCTCAAAGCCGCAAACATGGTCAAAAGATTCAGCAGTCGTTCAGGCAAAACACAATAAAAGGGATGAAATGTGATCTCCATGAAATGATTTGGTGGCAGACGGGTGGTTTTTAGCATCTTAGGAAAGGCTGATGTCAGGGACGGACATACCGCCAGTTCAACCGGTGCAACCGCACCGGGGCCCAGAGCGGGAGGGGGCCCCCGACGGCGACGGACATACACGGCATTGTTGTGATACACTGTGTGGATCCTGTAATGAGCGGTACCCAGTGACCGCTGGTGAAGAAGCTGCCGTGCCCGGAGTCTGCGGAGACCATCTGTCCACATTCCGGGAGAAGGAGCCAGGGATGCCGGGAGCAGGTGAGTATCATATTTACCTGTCCACGATCCACCCGCCGGGCGCCGCTCAGTCTTCCGCGTCCTCTGCTGTGACTGTGCAGGTCAGAGGGCTCGATGACGTATAGTGTGCGCGCCGCCCTCTGCCTGAACAGTCAGTGCAGAGAGACCGGGACGGTGAGGATCAGCGGGCAGAGACGAGAGGTGAGTATGTAATTGGAGCGCCCCCACTGCCGCAGGGCCGAAGGGTACCCGGTACCGGGCCTCTCTGTCTCGGTTCTGGGATTGTCACGGTGGCTAGACCAGTCCGTGACCCTGCTGAGGGGCGTCCAGTGAAAGTGGAGAGTGATGATGGTGTGGTGCAGATCGCGATGAACAATGAGGACACCAGGTTGCAGTCTCTTTACCTCTTTACTGAAGGCTTCAGGATCCTCAATCCGAAGTACGGTTAACAGGGCTGGCTGAGACCCGCCGGTCCGATGGCACCTCCAGAGTTCCCTTTGCAGGTGGACATCTGTGCCTACCTTCCAGCGCTTGTGTGTTGTAGTCCTTCCCTGCTTAGCACCACGGGATAGTCCTCACAACTGTTGTGTCTGTTTCTGAAGTTCCCTCACAACTGATTCTGATGTTCTTCTCCGTCCCACCAGATGATATGGCTAGGACGCACCCGTATGACGGGTAGGCCTGGAGGTCTTCCGGGACCCCAGAGTCGCCCCTCTCCAACTGTTGCCCCCTATGTCTGCTTAGGTGATTTTGGGTGAGACAGCCCGCCTATAACTGTCCTGCCGTAGGTTTGAAGTAAGGCCTGGAGCTCAATACTTCCTCAGCGTTTCCGGCCACCGGCTACGCGCCTCAGTAGGATGTTGCCTCGGTCTTACAGCACGACTCCTACTGGTGTTTTCTCCTTGTTGCATTGATCTCGTTTCTCACTCTTCACAATAAACCTCGCTTCTTGTCCTTTCTTGGGGTACCACCGCAATGAAGTGCAGGCGTGGTCCCGTAACGTTCTTTCTGTTCGCTAGGCCTCTGTCAGGATCCCACCCCTGACAGGGACCCCCCTGAATCTTCCCCTGCAACACCCTCTGCCACAGGATGTTGCCTGGTTCCAACCCAGTCAGCTTTCTGTCTAACTTCCTATCTAACCCCGTTTTACCAGATTGTGAGGAGTGGCCTAATACATAGCACCCTTAGCTCCCCCTGGAGGCCAGACTGTGAAGTGTATTGGTGTCTGTGATACCTGGTCAGGTGAACTCCTTCAGTGCCATCAGACGTACCAACACCCCCCTTAGCGGCGGAGCATCAGTACTGCAACGACCAGGACTCTGGGGCGCTGCATCATTTTTTTTTTTTTATTGCAGCAGCAGCATTTATATGTGGCACAGCGTTATATGGAGCATCTATGTGGCCATAATGAATTGTATGGAGCATTATATGTGGCGGCACAGCTTTATATGGATCATCTATGGGGCAATATTCAATAATGAATTGTATGGAGCATTATATGTGGCACAGCTTAATATGGAGCAACTATGGGGCAATAATGAATTGTATAGAGCATTATATGTGGCACAGCTTTATATGGAGCAACTATGGGGCAATAATGAATTGTATGGAGCATTATATGTGGCACAGCTTTATATGGAGCATTTATGGGGCCATAATGAACAGTATGGAGCATTATATGGGGCTCCTGATTCAATATGGACATTCAAAAACACTTAACCTTCTGATGTCTCAATTAATTTTACTTTTATTGGTATCTATTTTTATTTTTGACATTTACCGGTAGCTGCTGTATTTTCCACCCTAGGCTTATACTCGAGTCAATAAGTTTTCCCAGTTTTTTGTTGCAAAATTAGGGGGGGTCAGCTTATACTCAGGTCGGCTTATACTCGAGTATATACGGTAGTTTAAGAAGGGGTTGTCTAGTAGAGGACAACCCTTTTAAGCACCTACATGCATCTGACATACCTGTTGATATGTTGTGGTGTTTATGCCCCTTTTTATTGTTTATAATACAATAATATATCTGTTAAATAGTCTGTAATGTTAACTGAACACATAGTGAACAACTGAACATACATTTATGTTCATTTTTTTTAGAATGGCATCTGGCCAAAAACCTAAAAGCGGAGCTCAAAAGCGCAGACTAAGAAAAGAAGAGTTAGCACAGACAGCTACATTACCCAAAATTATTTCTATGCTGTCAATTGAAAATGACCGTGCTAGAAAGATTAACTTAAATAAAATTATTGATGAATTTGCTGAAAAGAAGGCCAGGAGAATGAGTTTTAAGTAAACTGTTCACACCTCCACAGAGTTTTACTGTTTGAAATACATTTTCAGTGAACATTTCTAAATTCAAACATTTGAATGGCTGACTAAAGCCTAGTTATCTTGATTTGATTTAGTAAATTTAGTAAAATGGTTTTTAGTATTTAGCAATAAAGGGTACAGTTGTTTACTAATTATTATTAAATGGGTTGTCTAAAACCATTACATTTTTTTACTATAGGCCTGAGCTCTAACAGGCAGGTAGTTACTAACTAACTGCCTGTCCTGCCCAGTGCAGACCTATGCCAGCTCAGGGTAGTCACAGACCACTACTGCTGCTTCCTCTGACATCACATCAACAGAACAGCAGCTTCTCTTCTAGTCTGTTGAAGGGCTGTGACTGCCAGCTTTATGCTGATTGACAGCCATCTCCCCATTGCATCACTACAGGGAGCCGGCTATGAGCAGCATGAGGTCGGCAGTCATGCCCCATAAACAGAGCAGCCCAGAACATGAAAAGCTGCTCTATTGACATGAAGCAGCAGGACCTGTGGCAGGAGCAGTCCTTGACCGCTCTAGGCCAGCACAGAACAGAACTGCCTATCACTTCATAGGTTCATAGTTAAATAATAAAACAGTCCTGGACAACCCATTTACGTTTTGAAAAAAATCAAATCCTCCTCACTACAGTATTATTTCCTCCAGTTTATAAAGTAATAACAGTCTGTGCTGCTTGATAAGTCATAGGCCACAATAAGAAGCACATCCAGATTTGCCAGATATGACATGAATTGCATGACTGCTTTGTGTTATATTCAGTTGTTAAATATTGAACTCAAATTTATTATTTAGAGTTGATAGTTGTGTTCTAAACACATAATAAATATTACAACCTATATGTTTACATAACTTTGTTGCGGTATGGGGGGGGGGGCAGGAAGATTTCTTGCACAGGGGCCCTCTGCAGTCTGTGTCCGCCCCTGGCTGACGTCCTAGGAATCTCATTCATAACTAAGCTTACAGTGTGGTGTGCAAAATGTATTATTCAACGCCTGCTATGTGGGTGTAAGATGCCACATTAATGATGGAAGTCAGATGAGAATGGCTCATGGTGATAAAACCATGTGTTACATCTGTGGAATACAGAGGAGCATCTCTTAATACACGGCACATCGACCAATGAAGTGAATGGACTACAGCAGCAGAATTCCACACCAGGTCCTCTAAGATATGCGCAGTTACACATTGAAGGACAAAGAAAGACTAACAATCTGTCAATCTGTATGACTTATTACAGATTCACTGGGCACAGGTCTGTTGATGATTGAATGTTTATGTCAGCACAATCTGTCCGTAGGATCAACCCTCCTAAGCCGTCTATATGAACATGTAGGCCATAGAAAGTTGAATAAAATGATATCTCGATAGCTCGGGACGAGATCTGAATCTGAGCATGTGCCGCCCCCAGCGGCCATTTTCCCGGAGGCCACCGCATCGCAGCAATGGAGCTGCCGGTGCCTCCAGGCTGTGAGGAAATGCCGGCGGAGCCCCGACGCTGCACGAATATACGCCGCCGCCGCCGCCTCACAGCACAGAGCACCCACGCAGCACAAAGAGGATCCTCCGCCGCTCACCAGCACAGAAACCCCACGCTGCCACAATGAGGTAATAGGGGGATACTCCACTCACACTTTCCTGTGAGACACCCCCTCTCTTCGTCATAGGGACCACTCTCCCCCCACCCACCATATGCACATTGGTCTGCACCCGGCGTATAAGACGACGCTCGACCATTAAGAAGATTTTCAGGGGTTAAAAGGTCGTCTTATACGCCAGAAAATACGGTATATATATATATATATATATATATATATATATATATATATATATACTTATATTTCATACAGAGCTAGATAGCAGAAAAGCCGGTAATTCAATTGCCGGCTTTTGCCATCTCTTTACCAAACCCGACAGGATATGAGACATATGAGACATGGTTTACATACAATAAACCATTTCATATCCGTTATATTTTTACATAGTCCTCACTAATAATGTTAGTAGTGTGTGTGTGCAATTTTCTCCGTCAGAGTGGGATAGCCAGTGACTGAGGGCAGATATTAATAGCCTAGAGAGGGACCATGGTTATAGGACCCCCCCTGGCTAAACACATCTGCCCCCAGCCACCCCAGAAAAGGCACATCTGTATGCGCCTATTCTGGCACTTAGCCTCTCTCTTCCCACTCTCTTCCTATTGGCTAGCGGCTTTTCACTATTGTTGTGCAGGCCCGCACGGCTATAGAGTTTAACTGAACCTGCATCTCGGTCTCAGGTTCAGTTACTGCAGTGGCAGAAGCGCGCCGCTGAGGCCCGATGAACAGAAGAGACGGGACCCATTGTGGGCCCCTTCTGCTCATCGGGCCCCATTCTCCAGTCAAGGCAGTAATGCCCTGATGGTAGCTCTGCCTAAGCCTAATATTTATTGAACATGCCTCTCCTAGGTGACAACACTTCTATTCTTATTGTAAATTACACAATAAAAACTCCCTTGAGCAATCCAACTAGATAATAAGATATCATGACCTCACAAAATACAGTGAAGTAGAAGCAATTACAGGGTTTTTGGTAAACAATGACATATTGCTAGGACCCAATTCCTGGGACCCGCACCAATCCTTAGAACAAATGGGACACTGGTCCTTCATATCATTTACCTGCATATTATTGCGCCTATCATCTGTGCAGGGAATTACAACACATCTCCATGTGCTTAAATGGTGTCAAAGGGGAGTTGCATATAGTAAAATTCACTATAGTGCAATAATACCGTCATGTCCCTTTAAATTATCAGTGACTTCTGTCACCATGGCAATAAACAACCAGTAGGATTGTTAGATTTAAATTTGAAAAAGCACAAACGTCAGTTATTTTCAGTCTGTTCTATCTCAGTGGAGAGTGAGGACGGACACCTGCAGCCACTGCGACATTTCAGGTATAAACCTGTAATATAATATAAGTGACGGCTGATTTATCTCATCACATATTCATACAGAATAACCCGAGATGTTCTGTTACTAATTGTTCATATTTACCCCAACACTTCACATACAGACATGTACATGATGAGGAGCCGGCTGCTGATACTCCGCTGTCTCCACTTCTCACATCTTATTGGATGGGTCCAATATTTAACATCAGCTCCGTCCTCCATAGAGAACGGCGCCTGCAGAGCGGAGAACGGACCGAAGTCGTTTATTCCGAATATTCCTCCATTAAATAAAGTGCTCCATATACAGCACAGAATAATGGGCTGGGCAGATATTGGATGTATAACAGTCATATCCTGCACATTGCCCAATGTTGCCGTTGCCCCGGCAATGCCTCCTAAACACACAGACGGTGTTTCCCAAAGTTTCCAGTAACAGCACACCCTAGTCAATGGCATCTGCCCAAATGGCCAAAACCTATTCTGACTGTTCTGCTATTTTACAGGATTTTGATAGATTTCGACACGAGTGAAGACCACAGCGAGACCATGTGGACCGGACCTTCATCCTGCGCTGGATCAGGTGAGATTCCTCACACTGTTAAGGTACCTTCACACGAAACGACATCGCTAGCGATCCGTGACGTTGCAGCGTCCTGGCTAGCGATATCGTTTCGTTTGACACGCAGCAGCGATCAGGATCCTGCTGTGATGTCGCTGGTCGCTGAATAAAGTCCAGAACTTTATTTGGTCGTCCGATCGCTGTGTATCGTTGTGTTTGAAAGCAAAAGCAACGATACCCAGCGATGTTTTACACTGGTAACCAGGGTAAACATCGGGTTACTAAGCGCAGGGCCGCGCTTAGTAACCCGATGTTTACCCTGGTTACCAGCGTAAAAGTAAAAAAAACAAACAGCACATACTTACATGCGTCCCCCAGCGTCTGCTTCCTGACACTTACTGAGCGCCGGCCCTAAAGTGAAAGTGAAAGCACCGCTGTGCTGTTAGGGCCGGAGCTCAGTCAGTGTCAGGAAGCAGACGCTGGGGGACGCATGTAAGTATGTGCTGTTTGTTTTTTTTACTTTTACGCTGGTAACCAGGGTAAACATCGGGTTACTAAGCGCGGCCCTGCGCTTAGTAACCCGATGTTTACCCTGGTTACCTGGGGCCTTCGGCATCGTTGGTCGCTGGAGAGCGGTCTGTGTGACAGCTCTCCAGCGATCAAACAGCGACGCTGCAGCGATCAGCATCGTTGTCGCTATTGCTGCAGCGTCGCTTCGTGTGAAGGTACCTTTAGGCAAACATTCTCTGTCCTGTGGTCAGACGGCTCCCAACGGCTTCACCTTTCTTTATCTTTGGGAGGTGTCAGGTTTCCAGTAATTTGGGGGGTAACTATAGAACTGCAGATATATGCTGTAAAAAATACCAGAAAGCTAAACTGATTCCCAACAGAGGTTGACATCGCCGGTCTGAGTAGAACGTGAGCTCCATAGGTAGAGAGGGGAATCCTATCACTGGCCATGAAGGCTACAGAATGATTGCATCTTCCATGTACAAAACACATTTTTCTATCTTCTTCTTACTGACAATTCTGTTCCTAGAATTTAGCGGGATGGTTAGCAATATGGCGACCAGTAGTGCCGCTCTGTCACATCCTCTCTGTATGGGTATGGGTGATCCTAATATTTGGTTCTTTTCTCTTCAGTTGATATCACACCGGAGGAGGCATTCAGAAGACTGGCCTTCTGTATGAAGTTTCTGCCGTCACCCCTCTACAAGATGGAGGTTAGTGAGAAGACGAATACCGCTGTCTTTAATTTTACAAGGGTGTTTAAGGAATGTCTTATTACTGTACATGAGTAACTTAATCTGCTGTCTTCTTAGCGCCTCATGCCAACCAGCCCAGAAGCCCAGAAGAAATTTACAGCAAGGCATGAATATGAAGAACAGCCTGCACCATCCATGAAGACCCAGATCACAGAACAAGAAGCAAGAGCGATGCGGGCTAAAATACTGTGTATGGACCTGGATGAAGAGCAGAGAACCCCAAAAGAAGAAAGGAAGAAAAAAAAGGTCAAAATCACAATTAAGATCGGCGCCGGAAGAAAGACCACAACAGAGGCAAGAAGAAGCAGCAGGACAGAGGCCAGAAGAAGCAGCAGGACCACGCAGTGCCACATCCTCCAATATGTTAACCAGTATTTGAGAGGAAAGAAGAACATCATCTGGACAATCCTGCTAGGACCTCTCAGCCGATAACATCATATACGGCAAATACTGGGAGGTAAGTATAAAAAAAGAATAGTAATAAGAGCGGTAAAATATTAGAGCAGCAGTATATTAATAGTAGTAGGCAAAACTTTAACATTAGCTATTCACAGTAGTAACAAAAAGTAGTAAAAATAGTAAAAAAATAGTAGGAATAAAAATGTAAAAGTAATAATAGTAGTTATAACAGCAGGTTTGATCTAGCAGTAAGTAACATAGGGACCTTATTATTGATAGCGGCGTAGCATTCATAATAATTAATAACAATATAAACAATTAGTTACAGTAGTATAAATAAGATATAGAGAAGTAGTTGTCATAACAAGGTAGCCAGCTATACACATTTTAATAGAATTAGGCGGCTTGATCCAGGGTTCTAGGACTGATCGCCTTTTCCCGGGGTCAAGAAGGAATTTTTCCCTTCAGACACAGATTGGCTGAAAGTGTCTAAGGGTTTTTGCCTTCTTCTGGATCAAAAGCATATACATAGTATAGTAGTAATATTTATAGTAGAAAAGGTACAATAGTCTTTTTATAGTTATAACAAAAAAATGATTAAAGCTGCAATAGTAGAATATTTATAATAAGGAAGAAAAAGGACAAAAAGCAGTTATTAAATTAGTATTTTAATAATAAGCATATAGTAATGATTTAGTTTTAATATTAGAATAAACATTACTTAGAATAGAAACAATAATAATAAATAACAATAGATAATGTGGGAGGATAATAATACCGATAGTATTAGTAGTAGGGTTTGATCCAGGGTTCTAGGACTGATCGCCTTTTCCCGGGGTCAAGAAGGAATTTTTTCCCTGAGTCACAAATTGGCTGAGTGTGTCCAGGGTTTTTTGCCTTCTTCTGGATCAACAACTTTAGACATAGGAGCTTTATTTATACCGGTTAGTGTAGTGTTAGTGTAGGTCCCATCTGAAGAGGTCGCCTTGTCGTTGGCAGATGGGCTCGCACAATTTGATCAAAATGTGCGCTAAGAACCTCACATTTCTAGGAGCTGTGTAATAAATATGGCCGTTTACATATTTGCGCTGGCAGCATTTTGTTGCCTCTTTTCTTTCTTGCTTTCGCATTGCAACTACAGCAGCTGTTCCTGCACATTTATTTCAGTTTGTTTGTGTTAGTTTACTTTCTTTCTGGAGTAACACCTTTAGACATTATGATCTTACAACTAGTTAGTAATAATTTAAGTACGGATGTAGGTTAAAATTAATGATAATTTCAGATACTGAGAGAAATTATACTACAATTTGTGTTATTTATTTATTTTTTTTAAGAAAACCACATTCACATGTTTCCTTTATGCTTCCAAGTTTGATATCAAAGGCACCATATAAACATTTATATTCATTTTCAGCTTTTGATTCTTAGCTAGGTCTGCCTGATCCCTACAGACAGGGCTGCAACTAGGAATTTTGGGGCCTCATACTGGCAAAATTTTCGGGCCACCTTGAGACTCCGCCCAGGCTCCACCCCAGCTCCGCCTCCACCATCCCATCGCCCACTCTTGGAAAAACTCAACTTCACCACGTCCTCATCAATCAGAAATTAACAGTTCCCATCAAACACCAGATCACATACATAGCCAGCAGCTTTTGTTCTGGCCAAAAGAATTTTTAAGCCGCCACCATGACATGGTAGACTCCTTTGGCTGGACCCTACTCTACTCTAACCTATTAAATATAAATATATTTCTATGTATTTTTCTTTAAGGGAATGAGTCACATACATTTTTTTTAAATGACCATTAATACAACATACAAGGGACAAATGCCGTCACACCATGACCAGACCACATATTACCACCACATAGTGACCAAATAATATCACATAGAAGGAACACATACCACCACACCATGGCCAGACCACATATTACCATCACATAGTGACTGAACACTAACATACTGATCATTACTAAAAAAAAAAAAAACACAATACCAAGTGGCATTATACACAGGGACTCTGTATTTACTGTCAGTGTACAGATAATGCAGTGATCACCAGTAACATTATACACAAAAGCTCTGTACATAGTATACAGTGTCAGTGTACATGTAATACAGTGATCACTGGTGACATTATACACAGGAGCTCTGTATATAGTGTCAGTATACAGGTAATACAGTGATCACTGGTGACATTATACACAGGAGCTCTGTATATAGTGTACAGGAAATACAGTGATCACCATTAACATTATACACAGGACCTCTGTATACAGTGTCTGTGTACAGATAATATAGTGATCACTGGTGACATTATACACATGAGCTCTGTACAGAGTATACAGTGTATAGTGTCAGTGTACAGTTAACACACTGACTCACAAGTGACGTCTCTAGCTGAAGTCCTTCATCTTTGCTTTTCTTTTTCATGCAGCGCAGACTGCCATCACTTCTTCCAGCCAGGACTCATCTCTGCATAAAATAACACAGTTATCTAGAGCACCGCTTCCAGAGCACATTCCCCTCTTTTTCCCTTTCTTCTACACTGCACATCTGAATACAGAGGTGAACCCACAATCAATATATAATTGGTTATTATGCAACCCATCATTACAAATATAAATTATAATCCACCACTGAGCCCCTTCTAGCTATACATAGCCACTTTCCCCACCTAATATTTAAATTAATTAGCACCTGTACGCTTTCCCCCAATTCAATACCAGTCACTGCATACTCAGCACCCCCCACTATGTACCTCCATCTCCCCCGACTCATTATATTTACATGCCCCTTCCACCCCAATTCATTGTTATGTCTTCTCTCTCCCACACTCTATTCATTATCAACAGCTCTACCTCCACATTCAATACATCATTTACTCCCCCACCCTCAAAATTCATCACTATTTGCTCTCTCCCAGTCATCATTTGCTCTCCCCACCTCACCTTCAAATCAATTGCTGTCCCTCTTCCCTCACTCTCAATTCATCATTTGCAGTCTCCCGTCCCCTCACTCACTTCATCATGTGCAGTCCCCCTACCCCCACTTCATCATGTGCAGTCCCCTTTACCCCCATGTCATCCTTTGCAGTTCCTTTTAACTCCCCACTTCATGTGCAGTCCTTTCACCCCCTCCCACATCATGTGCAGTCCCCCTTTAACCCCCTTCCCACATCATCATGTGCAGTCCTCTTTTAACCCCCCCACATCATCTTGTGCAATCCCCCTTTATCCCCCCACATCATCATGTGCAGTCCCTATTTAACCCCCCTCCCCACATCATCATGTGCAGTCCCCCTTTTTGCCCCCCTCCCCACATCATATGCAGTTCCCTTTAACCTTCCTCCCCACATCATCATGTGCAGTACCCCTTTGTCCCCCCCACATCATGTGCAGTCCCCCTTTATCCCCACACATCATCATGTGCAGTCCCCCTTTAATCTCCTCCCCCACATCATCTGCAGTCCCCCTTTATCCCCCCACATCATCATGTGCAGTCCCCTTTTTTACCCCATGTCATCCTTTGCAGTTCCTTTTAACCTCCCACTTCATGTGCAGTCCCCCTTTAACCCCCTCCCCACATCATGTGCAGTACCCCTTTAACCCTCCACATCATCATGTGCAGTCCTCCTTTACCCCCCCACATCATCATGTGCAGTCCCCCTTTAACCCCCTCCCAACATCATGTGCAGTCCCCCTTTAACCCCCCTCCCCACATCATCATTTGCAGTCCCCCCTTACCCCCACATCATCATGTGCAGTCCCCCTTTTACCCCTTCCCCACATAATGTGCAGTCCCCTTTTAAGCCCCCTCCCCACATCATGTGCAGTCCAATTTAACCCCCTCCCCACATCATCATGTGCAGTACCCCTTTATCCCCCCCACATCATGTGCAGTCCCCTTTAACCCACCTCCCCACATCATGTGCTATCCCCTTTAATCCCCAACATCAACATGTGCAGTACCCCTTTATCCCCCCACATCATCATGTGCAGTCCCTTTTTAAACCCCCTCCCCACATCATCATGTGCAGTCCCCCTTACTCCTTCCCCTGTCATGTGCAATTTCTCCTCCTCCCCGCTCACCCATTTAATTCATTTTGTACAGAAAACAAAAAAGTTTTGCATACTTACCTCACAGTTGCTCCACAGCAGCGCGGCTCTGCCTCCAGGGTAAATGCTAGATTGTATGGGCTCCCTCCAGGTAGGATGTCATTTTCGGGAGCGTGTGTCATACTGGGGGGGCGTGTTCTGACTTAGCAAAGCCATCTTCAGTAGTGAGCCTGCTAGACTGTATGGCAGGGATCCCCAACCTGTAGCTCGGGAGCCACATGTGGCTCACGGTCCCATGTATTGTGGCTGTCTGCCAGCTTGGTGCATTAGCTCCAGATCTAGCAAACAGGTATGAAGATCACATTTTAAAATTATGAATTTTGTGAGCAGCCCTGCACAGAAGAGCAGATGTGGATGCACATATACTGGTCTTTCGTTTAGATATAGTTTAAGTATGGTAAGCTGAGAACTGGATGATACTACCTGGGAGAGGAGGTGCTTGAAGCTATATGCAACCATGTTTTGGGAGTGATTGATGGGAGAATACTGAAGGGGTATTGTGATAACCCCTGGATCTTGGTATTATGCTTTGGGGTGATTTATGTGGAAAAGCTTTGATTATCATCATACCCATAATGGGGGCTTTGGTTGCCATTATTGTAAGGGAGTCGAGACTTGGATGTGGCTCGCGACCCTCTCCCAGAGCTGAATGTGGCTCTCAAGGTCAGAAAGGTTGGGGACCATTGCCTTTGGAAGGTATCGCTCAACACTAGTGGTCACCTAATCAGAAGCACATTAAGTAGAATGAGGTGTCCTCTGGTTGGAATTCAACTGACACTAGAATGGAATGGCTGTCAGACATGTAGAGAAACTGATTTTTATAAAACTGTGCAGTGGTCTCTTAGTTTTTGCTAGAGCTGTATATGTGTGTGTTTTGACGAATATTTCCTTTGAAAACGATGTGCAAATGACAGAGATTTGCTGTTATGTAAAAGCTCTTCTTAAAATCGCATTGCTATCGGATAGCAATCGTACTGCATTAGGATCTAAATCGGATGCGAGGTGTGAAAAATTGAATTGTACTCGCATGACACTCGTGCGACTCTCGGCAGGGAGACTCGGACCGATTTTTCATACGGTAAGTGTGACACCAGCTTTATGAAGAGGTACACGCTTTTTCATGAATCTAAAGAGTGACATGTACATCAAAGAGCCACACCAGAAATCTTACCTAGTCCCTGACTGGAGTAAGCTTTGTGGTGTAAGAAACATCAGCATTCGTCATGAAATAGAGAAGCTGTGGCATCACGCCCCTGCTGCACCTCCATCACTGGTGTGAAAATGGCAAATTCACAATGTTTTTGCTCAACTCTGTTTTTTGCCATCCATTTTTGTTGAATTTTTAAATAACTGATCATCTGGTGGAAGATAAGCTGCTGTCAGAGATGTTTGGCAGCTGCTTCTCTCCCACTGTCCATTGAAATCAAAATGCATTGTACAAGCTGAGTGTGCATGTTTATGGGCGGATCACAGGAGATAGTTGTCGGCCATTGAATGTTTGCAAATGACGGCTTGGTCTGTCATGCATTACCGATCTCGCTTTTTCTTGGATATTCCATGAGTGTTGACAAGTATAATCTTTTGGCTTCTCCACACTTCTGTAAATTGATTTTATTTAGTAGACATATTTACTGAGAAAATGTGTACCTGATCTCTATGTTGGAATACGGAAAAAGTTTTCTTTGGGGAACATTTTCTTGCTTTCTCCTACCAGGATCCAATCCCATTTTTTGGCATCAAATATTGAGGTTCTTATGGAGCAATGATATGAAGTTATGAAAAGGCCCCGAGCCCCCTGTGGTTAAGCGGGATCAAGCCCAAAATTGCAGATTTTGAGTCAGTTTTATCTTATATTCTCTGTTACACCAAACATGCCTATTGTATTCTGATGCTACAAGATTTACATAAAAACATAACATAGCAGTAATTCTTTAAATTACACATTTAGACAGGAAAAGAATCTAATAGATAAAAGGTGTATATTTATTTTTAACAGAGGATTAGTTGTTTTGTTAGGGTGTTTTTTTAATATAATTTTTATTTGGTAATATGATATTATATACAACAAAATGTAATGTTATCTATAGCATAATATCATATATATAAAGCAAACTATGATTGTAATTTTTTCTATTTCTTGACTATTTTCTTTGTAGTCAGAGATTTGCATATTTTAAGATGTCCCTTCAATGCATTAGACAGAAAATAAGAGATTCTTACATATGAAATAAGACATTATTCCCTGGGAAGCTAATCTGATCTGCAAGTGTTGATCTGTCAGTCTGCGTTGACATTGAGAGATATGTACAGACCAGCTTATCTCCCTTGGGAACAATTTGGTAGACTTTTGGAGTGCATTTTAATGAGAGAGTGAGAGAAGGAGGAATGGGAGAAAGTGTTCTGTTGGACTGTTCTATACAACCAGCTGGGAGTCTATGTAATATACAGACCAAAAATCATATGGCTAAATTGAGGGGACATTCATCATATCAAGTGCACCCGAAAGTGGTGTGATGGGTGACAAAAAGGGGACAACGACGGGCACCATTTCTAATCTTGTGTTGGTGTGCCTAAACATTTTATAAGGGTTATTTAAAAAAGATCATGGATTTACTGTACAAATGGCTTTCTAAGACTATGTACCGTATGTGATATCCTACAAGTTGCATCACGCTTGTCTTTCCTCCTTTACAAATACAGTTATGCTTGCCCTTCTAATAAGTAGATTGTTGCCATTTGCATGTATGACTTTTCTTTTGAACACCTTGAATTTTAAACATACAGTATATCATCAAAGGAGAAGGAACTAATACAAGGTTTTAATAAGGTAGGATGAGTGGTAAGGGTTTCTAAGACTTAGATATTGATGGCCTATCATTAAGAGAGACCAACAATTTTTTATTGGTGAAGATCTGGACCCATCCGATCAGAAGAATGAAGGTGCCACCAAGCTCTAGAGAATATTCCATCCACTAATTTTTTACAAAGCGCATTAAGCCTCGGTACCCGCCGTGGCTGTCCATAATGACGAGCTGTTCTGTATGTCTAAAGAATAAAGAGCATGAGCATCACAACCGCTTTATACTGGTGTTCATTGGGATTCCAGAGGTTAGACCTCCACAAACAAACATACAAAGCCTATTTTAATAGGTTGTCCAGAAGTTTTACATTGATGACCTATCCTGATATGTTATCAATATCTAATCGGTGGGGATACAACAGCCAGCACCACCGCTGATCAGCTGTTCATGTGCTCAGTTGCGGATCTGTCCCCCTATTCGAATCAATGAGGGGCAAGATGTCAATGGAGGTTTATAATTTTCAGTGGTAAGGCTTGCTTTTGATTTGTGAGCAGTGATAGCCAAAGATGGGCAACACAATAAACAGACCTTCATCTAGGAATATCAAACTGGTCTTACTACTGGGATTATGGTGTGGGGTGGCATAATGCAAGGCAGCCAGACTCTTTTAGTCTTCATTCCAGTTACACTAAGAGCTCGGCATTACATGGATTTTGTGGCCATTTCTCCAAATTGTCTCATGAGCTAATTGTCAACACAACAAGGCCAGGCTGCATGTTGCTTGTGCTACTATAAGCAGCCTGCATGGCCTAAACGTGTTACCATGACCTGCAACGTCTCCAGACATGTTTCTCTTTGAGCCCATCTGGAAACCATTGGTCGATAATTGCAAAGGGAGCTGCCAGCAGCGGATCTAGATGATTTGTGTGACCAAGTGCATTCAGCGTGGTGATCAGAAATAACATTCTTCGTAGGGTGCTAATACATGCATTGGCCTATCTGTTACAAAGGAACAAACCAATATTATGGATTCTACACGGTAAATAGGAGGCCCAGTTATCTTATTAAAGATTTTGAATTGGGGCCCATAAGTTACATTAACGCTTGTTTGCGCTGAGTTTTGTCTCTTTTCAAGACTTACAGCATTTTGGCAAACATGCCTACCGCATGAAATGCATAGCTGTAGTTTCTCTACAACTTTTGGCTTAGGTCATAATTATACATCATAAAGACATAGACCCTGATTCATCAAGACCGGCCATTTTCTCACCCGTCTTGATGAGGGGGCGTGGTGGAGTCAGGAGCTCCTGACTTATGAAGAGGTGCACGCTTCTTCATGAATCAGGAGCATCGAAAGAGTGACGCCATCAAAGCGCCATGCCAGAAATCGTACCCTAGTCCTTGACTGGAGTAAGCTTTGTGGTGTAAGAAACATCAGCGCTCGTCATGAAATAGAGAAGCTGTGGCATCACGCCCCTGCTGCACCTCCATCACTGGTGTGAAAATGGCAAATTTGCACAACTCTGGCTTTTGCTGGCCTTTTTGTTAAATTTTAAAATAACTGATCCTCTGTTCTGACAGAAGATGAGCTGCTGCCAGAGATGTTTATGAGGGGATCACGGAAGATAGTGGTCAGCCATTGAATGTTTGCAAGTGACGGCTTAGTCATGCATTACTGATTTTGCTTTTTGTTGGATGCTCCATGAGTGTTGACAACTATGGTCTTATCGATTCTCTATACTTTGGTAAACTGATGTGTGGGGATTTCTGCCGGTTCATACTCAATACTGAATAAATTATAAAATGAGATGTTTTTAAAATAGTATTACCTTTTTTCATTATTTGCATATCATTATCATTAACATGTCTATTGAGCCTGTGATTGCCACAACTTCAAGACTTTTCCTTCTTGGTAATGCAATTTCAATGTTTAGGAATGTTTCTGAAAGCATTTTAACATCCTATTTTGATAGGAAACCCGGCCCTCCCATGGAAGCAGGAGGAGATGTAAGGGGTTTGTGCCTCACTGAATTAGTTGCTAATCTCCATTTGATTCTTGCTGGGTGATGAAGGTAGCACAGCCCATCTTACTTCTAAGCTGCTAGTAATGCAATTAAAGAGACATGAGCATCCCAGCCACATTCCTCAGTGAGGTGCTAAATTAACTTTTGAAGTCTTAAAATGACTTGAAGGTCAAACAGATCATTATTCTCCTTTATCAATGCAATGTTCTTATTCAGAGGCTCTCCAGCATGTAAACAATGACACCATGGCTGCATCTACCTATGGACTGTTTACTCTATGTATATAAAGCCTGCCATACACAGGGGATGGCTGTTGGTCGAAAGATGCATTGGCCAACATTTTGATGAATAGACTCTTGGCGGAGGCTCATCTCCAGGAGAACAAAAGGATCGTCAGTCTGAAATCGGCATGCTGGATCAATATCTCCCCTGACAATAAATTGTTCGGGGCATTCATACAAATTAGAGTGTCGGCTGGACCTATGGATATAGGCAGGTTCAGCCATTAGTCTAATGGGGGAGGCTTTAGACTGACATGACAAACTCTGGCTTCACTGATCTGCTCCTTCATGTGGTTAACACTAAACTACATGACTATTGGTAACACTCGCTCATTGCGATGATGGACATTAGTCCATGGAGGAAATAATAGATTAGATATTAGATTAATCTATTTCCTCTGTCCAAGTGACCGCAATGCTGACAGTCATTATCCTGTGTTCCCGATTAAGACACAACCAGACAGCTTAACCCACTGCTGGCTAAACTATTCCAATATTAACGTATTGGTAAGATGAGGGTATAAGAAAGTATAACATAGTAATGTGAATGTACAGAGACATCAAACATTGATTTTCTATGATAATTTGGTAGAATAAAAGGTTTAGGTCTGGCGTGTAATCTGTTGATGCACAGTCCTAGAACTGTTTGGGTGACAAAAGTGCACACACACAAAGCACAAAGTAGCATCGTCTGGTAAGGGTAGTGAAAGGCGGGAGGATGCGCTCACTTGGTGGTGTTGTGTGAAGGCCCACTGCCTGTAGACGCATGTAACTGCTGCTGCGGTCCCATAGCTGGAAGAGGAAAACTTTCATTTCATGTTGAATGGTCTTTGCTGTGGTCAATGAGGAGCCTTTTGTGTTCCAACGCATTTTGGCGCCTTACTGGCACCTTTCTCAAGTTAAAAAAAATTAAAACTTTTTAAACCCTGCTGTTACAGCATTATGCACACTTAATAATAATTTTATTTCTATAGCGACGACAAATTCCACAGCACTTTACATTTTAGAGGGGACTTCTACATACAATAGACATTACAGCATAACAATAAACACATAGATCAAACCAGATACCAAGGGGAATGAGAGCTCTGCTCGCAAGCTTACAATCTTGTTTTTTTTTACCTTAAGAAAGAAGTCGGTTTGGCCCTGAACCGCGTTGGAACTGGAGCGCCCCCACACCGCCACAGGGCCGAGGGGTACCCGGAGCCGGGCCTCTGAGTCTCAGAGTCCTGGGGTTGTCACGGTGGCTAGACCCGGTCCGTGGCCCTGTCTGTCAGTGGGGGACGTCCGGTGCAAATAGTGGTGTTGTAACGGTGCAGTTGTGGGGTGCAGGTCACGGTAAATAACGAGGACACCAGGTTGCAGTCTCTTTACCTCTTTACTGAAGATCTCTGGGTCCTCAGTCCAGAATACGGTTCGCCAGGCTACGCAAGTCCGGCCGGTCCAATGGCACCTCCAGAGTTCACTTCACAGGTGGAAATCGGTGCCTTCCTTCTAAGCGCTATGTGTTGTAGTCCTTCCCTGCTGTGCTTACGGAAAGTACCCCACAACCGTTGTGTCTGTTCCTTAAGTTCCCTCACAACTCGATTAAATGATGTTCTTCTAATCTTCCGTCCCTTCCTGATGTTACAGTTAGAACGGCACCCGTTTGTCGGATAGGCCTGGAGTTCTTCCGGGACCCTAGAGACGCCCCTCTCCCGCAATTGCCTCCCAAGACTTCATAGGTGATATGTGTTAGACAGCCCGCCTGAGACTGACTGTCCTGCCGCTGTTTAGAGTATTGCTTGAAGCTGAATGTTATAATACTCCCTCGGCGTTCCGGCCACCGGTAGTGCGCCTCAGTAGGGTGTTGCTCCGGTCTTACAGCACGACCCCTACTGGTATTCTCCTATTGCTTGATCTCGTTTCTCACTCAGCACAATCTATCTCGCTTCTAGTCCTTTCTTGGGCACCGCCGCTACCCGGAGCAGGCGCGGTCCCTTTTCGTTCTTCCTCGTTGCCAAGCCTCTGTCAGGATCCCACCCCTGACAGAGACCCTACTGTCTCTTACTCCACAACACCCTCTGCCACCAGGTGTTGCTTCGTTCAATCCAGTCAGCTTTCTGATCTAACTTCCTGCCTGACCCCCAGTTTACCCACTATGGTGGGGAGTGGCCTAATGAATAGAACCCTTAGCTCCCCCCGGAGGCCCTGCGGTGAAATGTATTGGTGTCTGTGATACCTGATCAGATGAACTCCTTCAGTGCCATCGGACGCACCGTAGCTCCCCATAGTGGCGGAGCCACAGTACTGCAACGACCAGGACTGGGGCGCTGCAGAACATTAGGAACCATTTTGGAACACAAAAGGCTTCTTATTTACCCCACCTGTTATATTGTCCTTCTTTACTATACACAGTTTTAGGAACTACATTGTTATTTTAGAGTCAGAAATCTTCCCTACCTAGAGAAAATCTCGAATATGGAAAACCTGCTATATGTTGTGTATACTGTACATTGGAGACACACTTTCCTCAGCCTGTGGGCATGACATCCAATTCACCATAATATATGCACATTCAATTCCCTTTTGTTCTGCTGATCATAGACAACATGGCGTTTTAATAAAATTCATACTGAGTTGTCACAATGTCAAAGCACTTTACAGTATGCTCTATGTGAACATCATAAAGTATGGACTATGGGGGGGAGTGGCTGCAGGTAACTCGAAAATATAGTTTAGTCATATCTGATGTTTCCCATTCAAAATCAAATCTGTACATACTAGATATTGATTTCTTAATTTCCCAATTTCTTAAAGGATTCGTCCACCTCTGAAGACCTATTTCATTTATCCACCTTTTTCTGAGCTCTTCTCTTTATGACCACAGACCACATCAAGGTTAAATGTGCAGAGTAACAAAGTCCCTAAACAATCCAAATGGTGCAACATTTTTTATCAAAACAAACTGCCAAAATGTATTTTAGCCTCAAATATAATTTGAAAGGGTGCATCAAATGGCATCTTGTACCATGGTAGAGACTATAACATTGAGGAGCATACTCATTTTTTTACATTTGCTATAAAAAAAGATATTCACGGCATTCAAATAAGAAAACCGAAGCACAGAACAGGTTAACTAGGTTTGACAGGCTGTGATGAGCTGGACTTCAATGGCAGCAAGCCAGCTCTAATACCCACTCATCAAAAGCTCAGCGTGTGCTGCCACTTCATTAGCCCCTCGCCTCCCTCCTGTCATGAGGCTAAGTAGGGAGCTGAGGTCTGATTGGCGCAGTTAGGAACCTGTAACCATATGTCAACTGGTCGCGACCCGGGAACCGCTGCTAGTAATGATGCATTAAGTTTTTGCTGGCGAGCTCAGGAGGAAGTCTTCGCTGAAATAGATACTAACCCTATGCCCCATTACCCAGCGGGTTCTCTGCATTATGTACTGCTAAGAATGGCACAGGCTATTTATAAGGAATCCAGATAAATCAGCCCTCTAGGTAGCAGGACTTAACGCTTTCACTATTCTCTTATGGTAAATTGGAACCACCATACATGGCTTTTCAGTTATATATCTAATGAGTGCACAAGTTATATTGGTCTGAGGGTTATATTCTTACATTATTAAAGGGGTGTCTACTACTATTAAATGGAATATGCAACCAGGATTTTGCTACCTCATCTAAGAGCAGCATAATGTAGGGTCAGATACCCTTATTCCAGCGATGTGTCACTTACTGGGCTGCTTGCTGTCATTTTGATAAAATCTATGTTTTCTCTCTTGCAGATCTACAAGCTATCTGAATGCTGAGCTCTGTATAGCCCCGCCCACACCACTGATTGGCAGTTTTCTGCCCATGTACAGTGTACACAGCTGCCTATCAGTGGTGAGGGCGGGGCTATACAGAGCTCATGAACATACTTGACTACCTAGCGCAGGGCTACTAGTCCTCTAGTGATAATCTCCTATTGATAAAACAGTGATTTTATCAAAACTACACTAAGCAGCCCAGTAAGTGACAGATCACTGGAATCAGGGCGTCTGCTTATACATTATGCTGCTCTCAGATTAGACGGTAAAAACTTGGGGACAGATTCCCTTTAAACATTTTAAAATAAGATCCACTGCAGTGTTAAAATAAAAAAAAGTTGCTGACTGGACCCTCATTGCTTCTTTGCACTGTGCTGCTGTCAGTGGTCTTCTGGCTTCCACTTCTGGTGGGGGGTGCCTTGTGATCACTGCAGCAATTTAGCACTACTTGGGCCTATATTTAAAATTTTTAATAGTAGTGGACAATCTCTTTAAAGGGAACCTGTCATGTAAAATAACGCTATTAACCTGTGAATATGGGATCAATCTGCAGTTTAATTGTTCCCTGACACTGTGTGACACTTCCACTGAGAGCCTGGCTGCCAGGAATAAATTAACTTTATTCCCCTCCAGCAGTGTTCGGTTTCCAGTCATAGGAGTGGCGCCAGCACAATTTCTCTGTGTATAGAGAGCGCTGGCTGTAATCGCGCCCCCGGCACTGACTGATAGCGGAGTTAGCATTAAGGCCAGCAATCACTCAGTGCCAGGGCTGCGGTTACAGCCACCATTCTCTATACACAGAGTGGTGACTAAAACCGTGCCGGCACCACCCACAAGACTTGAAGCCAAAAGCTGCTGGAGGGGAATAAAGTTCATTCCTCCTGGCAGAGGGGCTGTCCGTGCAGGTGTCGCAGGTGTCAGAATGCTACCTGCTGATTGACCTCACATCTGCAGGTTAATAGTGTTATTGTACATGACAGATTAACTTTAAAAGGGTATCTGGAAGCAGATTTCACAATATTTTATTAAACAGATCTATCTGACCTGGTGAGGCTGTTGTGCTTACTTTTGAATTTCAGAATCACTGCTTAAATTCCTTGCCAAAGACTATTTAAGTTAAGTCATCAGTTTAAGGCGTATTCACACAAATTATTTTTTACAAAGCAGATAACTAATTGTTAATATAAAGCCTGAGATCAACATAATGTTTCTTTCTTGTGCCTTTTGTCTTCTTTAATTTCTGTCTGGCCCTCTGTGAATCTCCAGCTCTGGTTGTCATACTCTCATCAATTTGCTACTGATGCCCTATCCTGTAGATAGGTCATCAATTTCCTATGCCTAGACAACCCATTTAAAGCTAACTTAAGTGTGGATTTCACTTTTATTCTGGGCTCTGTATAACCCTGTACGCAACTCTGCCAGACTGATGTTATCTTCTGCTATATACATCAGTAAAGATCCCTATGTGTCATTGCATTATTTTTGTGCTAACTGGTTACAAGCAAAGATCACTTGCCCTGCATTCTGTTCTTCTGTAACTTCATAATGTAGCTTGTAATAACCAGGCAGTGCAGACTTTAGACACAAAAATGCCGCTCCATTGATGCATATGACACACGATTACCTTTGCCATGAGCATCAACAGAGCAGCACTTTTTCACATCACTGATCACTCAGCTGCAGGCACCAAACACAGCTCAGCCCTGCTTACGTATCAAGCCTGCATTGCCTAGATTACAAGCTTCGTTTTGAAGGCTGAGCAAAGTGCAGGACAGTTTGAGTTTTGTTTTGTTCTGCTTGAAATCAACTAACAAAGCAACAATGCAAAAACACACAGAAAGTTATACTGATGAAGATGGTTAGAAAATAAAAATTGGCCAGACAGAATTATGTACAGGATCATATAGTGCACAACTGAAGAGAGTGTATTCTAAAGGTAGACTACATTCTGGAGGCAGAGCAGCGCTATTCTGTACGGAGGTTGGCTGAGTTAGACTGCAGTGTGCTTGGTCAACCAGGAGCAGTGGAACTATACCACCATAGATCCAATGGCATCTGGAGGGTAAAAAGGGCCTTTAGGCCCCATGCAAAATGGGGCAATGCTTATATTGGCACAACTAAATAAATATATGTGTATTATTATAAGACCACATTGTGATTTTGATAATAACCCTTCAAAATATTTGTATGTCTCTGTGGCTATGGGTTGTTTTTGAGCTGCAATACCACACAGCCATGCATAAAGCCCTAGTAGAATTGTTTTTCTAATCCCCTTTAAATCTTGAGTGAATCCTTTAAAATCTAACAACAATACTGCAGGAATGTTGCAAATTACATTTTTATATCTAATTTATGAAACAGTTTTGCTATTGATGCTGACAGGTTCTAGATTGGAGAATGAGAGCAGTTAGCAGTAAGTATTATTGAATTCTTGTGCCATTCAAAATCTCATCCTAGCTTTACCTTATACAGTACTATTTAGGAGAAAATTGTGTTTTAATCACATGATGGATAGCAAGTATTTCAAAATAGATATTTTGTACATACGGTAGATATACACCCCAGGCCATGGAACGGTCTATGAACAGAAAGACGCATATTATGGAAATCATGATCTTCATGGTCATAAGATCTGAAACAAATGGCAAGTATGGCTGGCATTCCATTCTAGCAGCCCAGCTGCAGGCCAGATGTACTCAAAATAGCCGACATGGCTAATTCATGCTCCTTGCTTTGTGGAGAAGGCCTAGTAACTGCCAAAAACAGAAAATATTGTCATGTTGCCACTGTTAAACTGATTAAAATGATACCTGGGGTGAAGATATCCATCTTGTGGTTCTTGTGTAGTCAATGTTAGAATGTTCCTCATCATAGAGAAAGAGAGAGACAGGCTGTTTGTGCTTCGGGGCGGCCTGTGGGCAGGTCTCTTCTTGGTTTCTCTGGCTTAGAGCAGGAAGATAAGACTCTGCCTGCAATCCTGCCCCGCAGCACGGGCATCTCATGAACTGAAAACATCTGATACAGATTACACAAGAACCACAACACAGATTTCTGTACCCAAAGTATCATTTTAATCAGTTTAAAACTGCCAACCTGACAATGAGTGTAGTTTACTTAGCAAAATCCTGCTGACTGGTTCACTTTAAGTCACCATAGACATGTCAATTTGACTCAAAATATTAATTCAATATTATGGTGTCATTAGTAGCTGTAGAAAAAAAGGAAGGTTGGGTTCCAGCTCCTTAAAATTTCAGGCTTTATTAATCCATTTTAAAATCACAATGGTGGATGCACCTCATGATAAGTGAACAAGGGGAAACTAGCGACGCATTTTGATTGTAATAACGATCTGTATCAAAGTCATTAGTAGCTGCAAGAACTTTCTGGCTACAAATCTTTGTCAAATCCACCCTTTCCAACAGTAAGTTTTGGTGGACCAAAGACTTGAACTGTTTCAGTGCTGATAAAGGGAATGACTTGAGATGATGTTTCTTTTCAACTAAAATGTCGCTGAGCACTCAGATCCCGATGTCTTCTTGCTCATTTTTAGCTTTTGTGTGTGGGAAATACTAAGAATAAACCCATATGTGTTCACCGGAAGCTGTAAGACTGTCTAGGAGAGGAAGGACATGAGAAAGGCCAGCTGGAGATGACAGACACCCACCATTGTTCATAGTTAAACACACCTGCAAAATTATATATATTGAAAATGAGTCAAAAAAAAAACTACCATGTCCGAGACACACATTGTCACTTGCTGACTGCAGCGTCAGACACCATTGTTGAATGTTTTCAATGGTTGTTCAGAAATGGATAACGATCTGATTTTCTTAGTCTGGTTTTGCATTTCATGTCTATTTACTTAAAGTAGGATTGTCCATTTAAAAAAAAAAATAGTCCTTTTCTCTTTGAAAATAACAAAGGCATCATGACCTACCCCACACGCTCCTGAGATGCCTCTCTTCTCTCATTTCCAGTCTTTGTTGATAGGGCTGCAGCGGTGACATCACATCACATCACGTGACCTCTGCAGCCAATCAATGGGATCAGCGGTCTTGTGCCATCTAGCACATCATCACCACTGAGCCCTGTGATTGGCTGCTGTGGTCACATGCTATAGACATGTCAATCACTGCTACAACTATGTCAACAGAGACTGGCGGTAAGCTTTGTGGAATTGGGATGGAGTGTCATGTAACAATGCGTTTGCTATTTTTAAGGAAATCAAGCTTTTGCTTTTAATAACGGACAATCCCTTTAAATGTAAATGAGAAGAAGTTTTTGGCTGTGAGAAGTGATCTTGAACCCCGTAAAGAACAGGACCTGTAGTTCCCAATTATCGCTGTCAACTTGAATGTTGGTGATACAAAAGTGAGTTGTTCAGAAAGATAATACAGAGCAAAAAAAAACAAAAGAAAGGAAAAAAAGAAAAAAGAAAGAACGAAAAGATAAGAGTGTACCATGTACTGTAGTGTGGGATGCAATATGGAATATTATCCTGTTTCTATTAGTACAGCTGCAGCTGTGCTGTAAATCTAACGGATAGTAAACTTTTACAACAGGTCTGAGAATAGCACCTTTTCCACTTCTTCAAAGACCAAATATCTGATTTTACATTACGTACATTGGTTTAAATTATGCTTGCATGTGTTTTTATTACCATCTTTCCATGGTTGTAGCGGTAGGGCTACATTTCAATTGGTCATATAAGGAAATGCTTATAAAAGTTTGTTCAAGATTAGAAAAATATGTCTGCCTTCCTTTAGGAACAGCAGCACACCTGTCCACGAATTGTGCCTGGCACTTTAGCTCAGTTCAATTTAAGCAAATGTCATGTCATGCTGTTTTATATATATATATATATATATATATATACTAGATTGTGGCCCGATTCTAACGCATCGGGTATTCTAGAATATGCATGTCCCCGTAGTATATGGACAATGATGATTCCAGAATTCGCGACAGACTGTGCCCGTTGCTGATTGGTCAAGGCAACCTTCATGACATCATCGTCACCATGGCAACCATTATGACATCTACGTCGATACTGTGCCCGTCGCTGATTGGTCGAGGCAACCTTTATGACATCATCGTCGCCATGGCAACCATTATGACATCTACGTCGATACTGTGCCCGTCGCTGATTGTTCGAGGCCTGGCGGCCTCGACCAATCAGAGACGCGGGATTTCCAGGACAGACAGACAGACAGACAGACAGAAAAACCCTTAGACAATTATATATATAGATATATATATGTATATATATATACTAGATTGTGGCCCGATTCCAACGCATCGGGTATTCTAGAATATGCATGTCCCCGTAGTATATGGACAATGATGATTCCAGAATTCGCGGCAGACTGTGCCCGTCGCTGATTGGTCGAGGCAACCTTTATGAATTCATCATCGCCATGGCAACCATTATGACATCTACGTCGATACTGTGCCCGTCGCTGATTGGTCGAGGCCTGGCGGCCTCGACCAATCAGAGACGCGGGATTTCCATTATGACATAATCGTCGCCATGCTGTGCCCGTCGCTGATTGGTCGAGGCCGCCAGGCCTCGACCAATCAGAGACACGGGATTTCCAGGACAGACAGACAGACAGACAGACAGAAAGACAGACAGACAGACAGACGGAAAAACCCTTAGACAATTATATATATAGATATATATATATATATATATATATATATATATATATATATATAAATGTCTGTGTATTGATGATGATGTCATAATTCGTTGCCATGGCGACGATTATATCATAAAGGTTGCCATGGCGAAGATGATGTCATAATGGTTGCCATGGCGAAGATTATGTCATAATAGGTTGCAATGGTGACGGTTATGTCATAATGGTTGCCAAGGCAACGATGATGTCATAATAGGTTGTAATGGTGACGGTTATGTCATAATGTTTGCCATGGTAACGATGACGTCATAATAGGTTGCCATGGTGACGATGATGTCAGAATGGTTGCCATTGCAAAGATGATGTCATAATGGGTATAAGGGCACAGAACTATAGGATGGATGATGTATGATTTGAATATGGGCACGGGACTATGGGATGGAGGATATGTATGATGGGAATATGGGCATGGGATTATGGGATGGAGGATGTGTATGATGGGTATATGGGCATGGGACTATGGGATGGAGGTTATTTATGATGGATATATGGGCATGGGACTATGAGATGGAGGATATGTATGACGGGTATATGGGCACGGGAATATGGGATGAAGGATAATCATTAAAATTTGTTATAACTAACCATAGTTAGTTACTATGCCCGGGCAACGCCAGGCTCTTCAGCTAGTATATATATATATATATATATATATACACAGTACAGACCAAAAGTTTGGACACACCTTCTCATTTAAAGATTTTTCGGTATTTTCATGATTATGAAAATTGTACATTCACACTGAAGGCATCAAAACTATGAATTAGCACATGTGGAATTATATACTTAACAAAAAAGTGTGAAACAACTGAAATTATGTCTTATATTCTAGGTTCTTCAAAGTAGCCACCTTTTGCGTTGATGACTGCTTTGCACACTCTTGGCATTCTCTTAATGAACTTCAAGATGTAGTCGCTGGAAATGGTCTTCACTTCACAGGTGTGCCCTGTCAGGTTTAATAAGTTGGATTTCTTGCCTTATAAATAGGGTTGGGACCATCAGTTGTGTTGTGCAGAAGTCTGGTGGATACACAGATGATAGTCCTACTGAATAGACTGTTAGAATTTGTATTATGGCAAGAAAAAAGCAGCTAAGTAAAGAAAAAGCAGTGGCCATCATTACTTTAAGAAATGAAGGTCAGTCAGTCCGAAAAATTGGGAAAACTTTGAAAGTGTTCCCAAGTGCAGTGGCAAAAACCATCAAGTGCTACAAAGCAACTGGCTCACATGAGAACCGCCCTAGGAAAGGAAGACCAAGAGTCACCTCTGCTTCTGAGGATAAGTTTATCTGAGTCACCAGCCTCAGAAATCGCAGGTTCACAGCAGCTCAGATTAGAGGCCAGGTCAATGCCACACAGAGTTCGAGCAGCAGACACATCTCTACAACAACTGTTAGGAAGAGACTTTGTGCAGCAGGACTTCATGGTAAAATAGCTGCTAGGAAACCACTGCTAAGGACAGGCAACAAGCAGAAGAGATTTGTGTGGGCCAAAGAACACAAGGAATGGACATTAGACCAGTGGAAATCTGTGCTTTGGTCTGATGAGTCCAAATTTGAGATCTTTGGTTCCAACCACCGTGTCTTTGTGTGACGCAGAAAAGGTGAATGGATGGACTCTACATGCCTGGTTCCCACCGTGAAGTATGGAGGAGGAGGAGGTGTGATGGTGTGAGGGTGCTTTGTTGCTGACACTGTTGGGGATTTATTCAAAATTGAAGGCACACTGAACCAGCATGGCTACTACAGCATCTTGCAGCAGCATGCTATTCTATCTGGTTTGCATTTAGTGGGACCATCATTTATTTTTCAACAGGACAATGACCCCAAACACACCTCCAGGCTGTGTAAGGGCTATTTGACCAAGAAGGAGAGTAATGGGGTGCTACGCCAGATGACCTGGCCTCCACAGTCACCAGACCTGAACCCAATCCAGATGGTTTGGGGTGAGCTGGACCGCAGAGTGAAGGCAAAAGGGCCAACAAGTGCTAAGCATCTCTGGGAACTCCTTCAAGATTGTTGTAAGACCATTCCTGGTGACTACCTTTTGAAGCTCATCAAGAGAATGCCAAGAGTGTGCAAAGCAGTAATCAAAGCAAAAGGTGGCTACTTTGAAGAACCTA
This sequence comes from Ranitomeya variabilis, assembly GCF_051348905.1. Lineage (NCBI taxonomy): Eukaryota > Metazoa > Chordata > Amphibia > Anura > Dendrobatidae > Ranitomeya > Ranitomeya variabilis. The sequence goes on from NC_135234.1 coordinate 175,049,795, forward strand.
GAATATAAGGCATAATTTCAGTTGTTTCACACTTTTTTGTTAAGTATATAATTCCTCATGTGTTAATTCATAGTTTTGATGCCTTCAGTGTGAATGTACAATTTTCATAGTCATGAAAATACAAAAAATCTTTAAATGAGAAGGTGTGTCCAAACTTTTGGTCTGTACTGTATGTATATATATATATATATATATATATATATATATATACTGCTCAAAAATATAAAGGGAACACACTTCTGTGAAATAAATCTGTCCAGTTATGAAGCAACATCGATTGTGAATCAATTTCTCCTGCTAATGTGCAAATGAAACAGGAAGAAATGATAGGCAATTAGCAAGACAGACCCTATAAAGGAGTAGTTCTGCTGGAGCCGACCACTGACCATTTCTCTGTCCTCATCCTTTTGGGCTGTTGTTTTGGTCACTGTTGCATTTTGTCATTGATCTCACCCCTAGAGGTATGACACAGCATGAGGCAGTGTCTACAACCCACAGAAGTTGCTCAGGTAGTGTAGCTCATCCAGGATAGCACATCAATGTGAGCTGTGGCAAGAAGGCTAGCTATATCTGTCAGCACAGTGTCCAGAGCATGGAGCAGATACCAGGAGACAGGCCAGTACACCAGGAGACATGGAGGGGGTCATAGGAAGGCAACAACCCAGCAGCAGTAAAAGGAGGAACAGTGCCAAAACATTGCAAAATGACCAGCAGGCCACTAACATCCACGAGGGTTGCATTGATAGGGATACAAAGTCCCACATGTCTGATTATGTTTTTTGCATTGCATTTCCAGTTGTACTGGTTGATTTTTTTGGGATCATAATCAGTCTCCAGTTTTTGTGGCATATATGGTTGATTGGCCCTGCTGGGAGTTCTGATTTCTATGTGTGTTGAGTCGTGATATTTTAATGGTAATAATAAATGTTCAGATGAGACCAAAATCTAACTTGTTGGTATCAACTTCAATCGTCGTGTTTGGAGGAAGAAGAAGGATGAGTACAACCCCAAGAACACTGTCCACACCGTGAAGCATGGTGAGGGGAACATCATACTTTGGGGTTGCTTTTATGAAAAGGGGACAGGATAGCTGCACTGTATTGAAGGGATGGATGGGGTGATGTATTGCAAGATTTTGGCCAATAACCTCCTTTCCTCAGTAAGAGCATTGAAGATGGGTCATGGCTGGGTCTTCCAGCATGACAACTCAAAACACACAGCCAGGGCAACTAAGGAGTGTCTCCGTAAGAAGCATTTCAAGGTCCTGGAGTGGCCTAGCCAGTCTCCAGACCTGAACCCAATGGAAAATCTTGGAAGGGAGATGAAACTCAATGTTGCCTAGCGACAGCCCCGAAACATTAAAGATTTGTATGGAGAAGATCTGTATAGAGGAGTAGGACAAAATCCCTGCTACAGTGTGTGCAAACTTGGTCAAGAACTACTGGAAACATCTGACCTCTGTAATTAGAAACAAAGGATTTTGTATGAAATATTAGGTTCTGTTTATTGTATCAAATACTTATTTCATGTAATAAAATGCAAATCAATTACCGTATATACTCGAGTATAAGCCGAGATTTTCAGCCCAAATTTTTGGGCTGAAAGTGCCCCTCTCGGCTTATACTCGAGTCACGGTCTGTGGCAGGGTCGGCGGGTGAGGGGGAGAGGGCGCTGAGGCATACTTACCTAGTCCCGGCGATCCTGACGCTCCCCTGCCCGTCACACGGTCTCCGGGTGCCACAGCTCTTCCCCTGTACAGCGGTCACGTGGGACCGCTCATTAGAGAAATGAATATGGACTCCACTCCCATAGGGGCGGAGCCGCCTATTCATTTCTCTAATCAGCGGTGCCGGTGACCGCTGACAGAGGAAGAGCTGCGGCACCGGAGACCATCTGTCCGGGGGAAGGAGCGGGACGCCGGGAGCAGGTATGTATCGCATATTCACCTGTCCACGATCCACATGCCGCTCCATCTTCCCGGCGTCTCTCCGCTCTGACTTTGCAGGTCAGAGGGCGTGATGACGCATATAGTGTGCGCGCCGCCCTCTGCCTGATCAGTCAGTGCGGAGAGACGCCGGGACCGGACGCTGGGGAGCTGCAAGCAAGAAAGGTGAGTATGTGTTTTATTATTTTTATTGCAGCAACAGCAGCGTTATATATGGCACAGATTTATGTGGAGCATCTATGGGGCCAAACTGAACGCTGCAGAGCATATAGGGCACAGGTTTATAATGAGCATCTATGGGGCCAAACTGAACGGTGCAGAGCATATAGGGCACAGATTTATAATGAGCATCTATGGGGCCAAACTGAACGGTGCAGAGCATATATGGCACAGATTTATAATGAGCATCTATGGGGCCAAACTGAACGGTGCAGAGCATATATGGCACAGCTTTATAAAGGAGCATCTATGGGGCAATAATGAACAGTGCAGAGCATATATGGCACAGCTTTATATGGAGCATCTATAGGGCCATAATGAACGGTGCAGAGCATTGTATATGGGGCACAGCTTTATATGGAGCATCTATGGGGCCATAATGAATGGTGCAGAGCATTCTATATGGCACAGCTATATATGGATAATATATGGGGCAATAATCAATGGTATGGAGCATTAATATGGCACAGCTTTATATGGAGCATCTATGGGGCAATAATGAATGGTATGGAGCATCTATTTTTATTTTTGAAATTCACCGGTAGCTGCTGCATTTTCCACCCTAGGCTTATACTCGAGTCAATAACTTTTCCCAGTTTTTTGTGGCAAAATTAGGGGGGTCGGCTTATACTCGGGTCGGCTTATACTCGAGTATATACGGTATGTAAAAATCATACATTGTGATTTTCTGGATTTTTTTTAAGATTCTGTCTCTCACACTTGAAGTGTACATATGATAAAAATTACAGACCTCTCCATCCTTTGTAGGAGGAAAAACTTGCAAAATCAGCAGTGTATCAAATACTTATTTTCCCCACTGTATATACAACATGGGAACATGAAGGCAGACCTGACAGAAGTTCAAGAAGTAGAGAGGTAGTCTATACTGTGCATTGTTAGCTGATAAAAGACAGGTTGGTTGAGTTTCAAGAATACACTATTGAAGAATAGAATGCAATAAAGGCTACTACTATACAAAGCTTTAAACAGTTTACTGAACAATTTTATAAGAAAAAGTAACATAATAACAGTATTCTATGGGAGGGTAGATGCCTAGTGGCCACGTTTGAGAAACTGATCCCTATCGTCTGTCACCAAGTATCACTTTTCAATATTTTCCCTTCTGTTGCAATGATATTTTGTTGCACTGAAGCTTTTCCTGCCATGTAAACTGAAATGTAATAGCCGTAAGTTAAAGTAGGTCAATGGCAACAGAAGCAGAGATTCCAAAACGTAACATCCTGCACACCATTCTGGCAAAAGGTTCATTTCCCCTGACTCCATACCCACAGCTAGATTTAGCAGAAAAGCTAATATTGACTCACCAAGTCTCTCTGCAATATTTGCTTTTTTTTCGATTAGGATGAAGCTCAAACAATTTAGGCTATAGCCTTCCAATACAGCACTATGTAGGATTAGAGGCACTCTTTAGTATTATTACTCCTAGATATGAGATTTAAAGAGGATCTGATAAATTTTATGACATGTCTGTTTTTGTAAATAATTGCATTCACCTTGAGATAACAACTCTAGATCACCATTTCTTTAAAATCTCCCTTGTGATGTTCCTCTGTTATTCCTCCTAGAAATGCCTGAATAAACTGACAACTGGATGTTACCATTTGGGGGGGTGTCTCTACACACTCTCACACTGTCCAATCAGATCTGACTGTCAGAGGAGGAAGGCACACACCCCCTAGACATGGGTAACACTCAGTTGTCATTTGTCCATACATTTCTAGGAGAACGAATAGAGGAACAGTAGAATGCCTAGATTTAAAGATGTGCTAGAATTGTTATACCGTGGATAAAAATAGTAATACAAACGTGAGCTGACAGGACCCTTAAAATAAAATGATTTGTTTGCACACATAGGAAGTACAACAATGATACAAATGTCCATCTCCATTCCCAGATGTAGGTACTGTTAAAGAATATGGCTTAGGGACATTGATGGACGGTAACTCATTTACTTTCTGGAAGGCACAAGAGGAAGAACTAATCATTAGATTTAGCCACAAATATCCACAGATTTTTTTTTTTCCACCAAGATCAATTGTAGATTTATTGAGGGAATGTTCTATTGGTGTTTGCTTGTATCCAAGGCTTCTGGCTAACGTTTGATATGGTTCCATGGTATTCCTACCATTGGTTAGGGCAGCGTTTCTCAATCAGGGCTCCCTGAAACACTCCTGAAATCAGATCAAGTGTTCTTCAGACCACAACAGCAGCCAGACTGGCCACATTTGTTGCAGGCAAAATACCTGGGCAGGCAAAATATCCAGAATATCTGAGACCAAACATAGACTAGGCAAAAATTATACAATGTCCTAAGAGCAAGCTTGTTGGAGGAAGTTTAGGATGAGGTGTCAAGTGTATTGCAGTGTACCAGAGAAAACAGCCAGGGGAGTGGAGCGCCCCCAGACACAGGGCCGCGGGGTACTCAGTGCCGGGCCTCTCTGTCTCAGTTCTGGGGTTCTCACGGTGGCTAGACCCGGGCCGTGACCCTGCTAAGGGCGGTCCAATGAAAGTTTGTAGGTGGTGGTGCATGGTGCAGGTCGCAATGAATAACGAGGACACAGGGTTGCAGTCTCTTTACCTCTTTACTGAAGGCTTCAAGATCCTCAATCCAGAGTACGGTTAACAGGGCTGTCTGAGACCGGCCGGTCCGATGGCACCTCCACTGTTCCCTTTGCAGGTGGAAATCTGTGCCTACCTTCTAGCGCCTGTGTGTTGTAGTACTTCCCTGCTGAGCACCATGGGATAGTCCTCACAACTGTTGTGTCTGCTTCTGATGTTCTTTCCCACAACTTATGTCTGTTCTGATGTTCTTCTCCGTCCCCCAGATGATATGGATAGGACGCACCCATATGACGGGTAGGCCTGGAGTTCTTCCGGGACCCTAGTGACGCCCCTCTCCCACAGTTGCCCCCTATGTCTGCTTAGGTGATTTAGGTGAGACAGCCAACCTATAATTAACTGTCCTGTCGTTGGTTTGAAGTAATGCTTGGAGCCAAATACTACCTCGGCGTTCCGGCCACCGGCTACGCGCCTCAGTAGGATGTTGCCTCGATCTTACAGCACGACTCCTACTGGTGTTATCTCCTTTTTGCTTTGATCTTGTTTCTCACTCTCCACAAAAAACCTCGCTTCTTGTCCTTTCTTGAGATACCGCCGCGATGTAGTGCAGGCGCGGTTCCTTAACATTCTGTCCTTTTTGCTAGGCCTCTGTCAGGATCCCACCCCTGACAGGGACCCCCCTGAATCTTCCCCTGCAACACCCTCTGCCACAGGATGTTGCCTGGTTCCAACCCAGTCAGCTTCTGTCTAACTTTCTATCTAACCCCCAGTTTTACCAGATTGTGAGGAGTGGCCTAATACATAGCGCCCTTAGCTCCCCCTGGAGGCCAGACTATGAAGTGTATTGGTGTCTGTGATACCTGGTCAGGTGAACTCCTTCAGTGCCATCAGACGTACCAACACTCCCCTTAGCGGCGGAGCATCAGTACTGCAACGACCAGGACTCTGGGGCACTGCAGGAGGGTGCTACTTGGTAGAAAATACAGAAAAACCCATGACAGAAACAAAATTAAAAAATACCCTGTTGTTAGAAAATAAATAAAAGCAATAATGCATATAAATAACATAAGGTACTTAATAAACACCGTTTTAATCAAAAAAGGTGTAAAAGCCATCCCACCAATGACAACATGTGCCCAAGTTCTGGATGGTCCTAACCTCTAATATTAAAACCTTGCCATGCATCATAATGACATCCTGTGTGAATAAGGGCTGAACAGGACCTGGTCCCAAACATGCAGACATAGCTAATGGGGAGCTTTTTAAATCCAGCTCAAAGGAAGGGAGGCCACACCCTTACCTGCACTAAATAGGACTTCCAATTTCAATTAAAGGACTTTCTCCTGTGTCTGTGTCTTTATTACTTTTGATTATGGGGTTAGTAATGGGGGTGCTTTATAGACACATGTCCATTCCTAAGCCCTAGGCTTGATGTGAGCGAACATAAAACATCTGACATCAACCCGAAAATTGATGCACTTGCCACTGCACCAGGTCAAGTGGGAAGAGCTGGGCAAAGCGTTAGAATTGGTGCATCTAGTGGATACGCCTTTTCTGGGGTGGCAACGAGCTGCTATTGTTAGGCTGGGGAGGGCCAATATCTATGGTGCCTTCCCTGTCTAAGAATACCAGCCCCCAGCTGTCTGCTTTAGCTTGGCTGGTTATCAAACATGGGAGGAGCCTACAATGTTTTTTTTTTTATTTACTTATTTAAATAATTAAAATAAATGGGGACCACTCTATTTTTAATAACCAGCCAAGATAAATCTCAGAGCTGAGGGCTACAGCCAGCAGCTGTCAGCATTACCTGCTCTGGTTAGCAAGAATGAAGGGGAACCCATGCCATTTGTTTCTTTTATTTATTTAATAAATACATGTACAGTAAGCTACACATGCACTACACTAATTATCTCACCAACATATTTCTTAATATGGACAGGCACCAGCTGGTGAATACTCTCTTCAGCCTCGCCTGCTCTTGGTGCTATCAACAAGACCAGGCGTAGGATGATGAGACTAGTACTCTCATCAGCTGGTGCCTGTGAACATTGGTAACCTTTTTACCACCAGTCACAGCTGCTGGCTCACATGCTGTCATTTGTGGACAGCGTGGGAATCGCAGCGCTCAGACCAGCGGTAGTGTGATAGGTTGCTGCCGATCAGAACCTGTGTGGGAAACACCTGATGTTCAGGCTCCTATTCATTTACCATTTTGGTACCAGAAACAAACTTTAAAAAAAAATTTGTCTGAAACCGACAGACCCAAACATCCACGGATCAGCCAATCACCAGTCAAGACCTATTCCAATGATCGCAATAGATTCTGCACCCTTGAGTCAGGGGCATTTCACTGAGGTCATTCTGGATATATACATCTTCATGTAGGGACCATGCTCACTGAATCCATCAAATCTTATGTGTTAAGGTACCGTCACACTAAGCGACGCTGCAGCGATACAGACAACGATGCCGATCGCTGCAGTGTTGCTGTTCGGTCGCTGGAGAGCTGTCACACAGACCGCTCTCCAGCGACCAACGATGCCGAGGTCCCTGGGTAACCAGGGTAAACATCGGGTTACTAAGCGCAGGGCCGCGCTTAGTAACCCGATGTTTACCCTGGTTACCAGTGTAAAATGTAAAAAAACAAACACTACATACTCACCTTCGCGTCCCCCGGCGTCCGCTTCCTGCACTGACTGAGCGCCGGCCCTAAGAGCAGAGCGGTGACGTCACCGCTGTGCTGTACTTTACGGCCGGATCTCACAGTCAGTGCAGGAAGCGGACGGCGGGGGACGTGTGACAGACATCAGAGGGTGAGTATGTACTGTTTGTTTTTTTACATTTTACACTGGTAACCAGGGTAAACATCGGGTTACTAAGCGCGGCCCTGCGCTTAGTAACCCGATATTTACCCTGGTTACCATTGAAAACATCGCTGGTATTGTTGCTTTTGCTGTCAAACACAACGATACACGGCGATCTGACGACCAAATAAAGTTCTGGACTTTAATCAACGACCAGCGATATCACAGCAGGATCCTGATCGCTGCTGCGTGTCAAACACAATGATATCGCTAGCCAGGACGCTGCAACGTCACGGATCGCTAGCGATATCGTTTAGTGCGACGGTACCTTTAGAGGGCTTGCCCTCCCGGGGGGGTTCTAGGCCTGCCTTGTCTTGGGTTTTGGCTGTTTTGTGGCCAGTGTGAACATGCTCCTATTTTGCATGCATACCAACTTGTACTCCAGTTCATTTTTTTCGGTTTAGTTTTAGGTAGAAAATACAGTATGACGCTGAGAAGCAAGTGGTGCATGATCACACCCAATGCCCTTCCAAAAACATCTTCAAAACTCGATTTCTTGCTGGAGGAGTAGTGCTTTGGGGTCAACTAACTTATCTTTTAAAGGGCTACACAAACATATTAATGATTTGGGAGGGGTTAACAGGTTCCTTTTAAAGGGCTACACTACTTGGGCAGGATAACGTTACTAAGAGGTTCCGTTTTAAGCTAATAAGCACTCCAAGTAGTAATAGTGATGTAGATTATTTTATTATAAAGCAATCCTAGTTAAACCCACAGTGACGGTTCGGTCTCTTATCCCAGAACTTCTGTGGACAAATGGACTGCAAAGTTTAATCCATGTTTCCCACCAGCGGCTGATGCCACAACGCTGCAGCGCTTTATTCTGCTTGTTTTACATACTTGTACAGTTTGCAATTTGTTTGTGTGAATACAGACCAAATGGTCACTGTGTTTTTAAAGGGGGTTATCTGGGACTTTGCCTATTTTTCTTTATGAGGCTAAGAACTTACAGGCAGGTAGTTGCTATTTGTTCTGTAAACCGCCAGTGTCTGCCGGCTCAGTGATAATAGACAGCTCCTGCCTGTGATTCTTCTGCTTCCGGGGGTGTCATGTCAACAGAGCAGCTTCTCTTCTGCTTTGCTGATGGGGTTTCTCTGCCGATGTCATGTTGATTGAAAGTCAGCTCCTGGTTGCCTAACTGAGAAAATTCCCAAGTAATCCCATTAACTGGGGTGCTGTCTAATAAAATAAACGGTTATCATTATTACTTGGAATGCCGAGTACCTTTATATTATGTCAAAAACGGAGTGGAATCCTTATCATCCGCCAATCCATTGGGAGTGTCATATATTGTTCTATCTACAAGCTTTTTCTGAAATGTCAACCAAAACTGACCGTTGCGCTGTAACATTGCCTCTTCAGGAATTATAATTTCAAGTCCAAGTAATGGAAAATATTACTTTAAAATGTAAAGTATAATAATATTCCATGCAGTTCTGTCTGTAACTAAATGTTTTGCTTCCGTTCAATGGTACATGATGGCATATAATGCTAGCTAACCAGCATATAAAACATACTCAGGGATGAAGTGTTTCAATGAGAAAGTTTTGATTTTTAACTAAAACTTGAAGCCATTTCTATACAAAGCTGACGATGCCATCGTATTCTTCTGGATGCATTTAATCCATCTTCAAAGAGGGATTGAAAAAGATGTAATTACTGTTTTTTGGAGCTAGTGCCGAAGATACATGTGACCCCCACCATTAAAAATATATTTATGCAAATTGTCAAGAGAGTCAGAGGTGGTTAATTAAGCCCTTCAGCCTTCATGCAAATCCAATACACAGCTTTACTGCGGAGACTCTGCAGGGCATGTCAGAACGTGTTCATCATCCTCGTTCTATGCTACGATAAAGGATGTAGATCTTCTATGTATTCCGGAGGGTTTTACCCTGGTATCTAGCTATGCTGCTTATCCTCAGCTTTATTCTGATCTTACATAATTTACTACTATTAAATTCTGCATAAATGAATACATACACCAATTTTATTTTCTAATGTGGATATTGTACATGAAAGTATTCAGATTTAAAGTGAAACAGAAGCTTTGGCTCACTCATTTTATTGAAGTGCACCTTCAGCTATAATAAGCACACCATATACGCAGAGAAAAGATGCTGAGGAGCATATTCACAATCCTCTCTATTAGGCATTGCTGCTATCTAGTCATGGGCTGTTCTTGACCGATGCGAGACAAAGAGCCGACTCTATGCTGGGAGTGATGGGAGCCGCCACCGAAGTAAGAACCACTAAATTCTCTGAATGGCTCTCACTGGGCATAAAATGACGGTGGTTGGCAGCCAAAACTCTGCCCACTGGAACCAAACTCAGACCTCACACATCAATTTAATTGGCTGTCTGCAAGTAGGTTGGGTGGGCAGCGTTTCAGCCATGTTCACCTTTGGTGAACACATATTTAATAGGGATCCAAAAGAGTCGTCTCTTTTTGTTGAAGGGAGCCAAGTGACCCAGATTACCAAAAAATGCCAGAATGCCGATCACTACTATATTTGTTCTATGAGATGTACCATTCTCTCTCTGTTAAAAATGAGCTATAGCCACTTTCTCCTATCAGAGTCAGATCCCAACATGGCATCTGAAATCATGGGAATAATGATCAGAGCAGGGGTATAAGCTCTCTATCCTGCCATTATGTAGGCCATGAGGTGCTTCAGGCCTTCAGCCTATGAGCCAGAATAGTCATGCACAATACATTAATGTGCCAGCGCAACATACCCAATGATGGCTCTGAATTGTGCTGCCAGTGACAGACCGCTGACCCCACAGTCCAAAACTGGGTTCAGCTGCTACATCTGTTGTACATTCAGGGTAAAAAAAAAATAGTCATACTACTCACTGGTGAAAAAGAGGGCACTATCAGGAACAATTTGGGCTGTGATAATTGCTTTAGGCAGAAAGAGTGTTTTAATAATAGTGCCCGCAAAAAGTAATAACAACCCTTCTTCTTTCCCCACATAATGAAAAAGCACACAATTATTAATAATTATTACTTTTTAGGTCAGAAAGTTGGCATTAATATTATCAAAGCTGCATTACTACTATCATGGGTTACCAAGGGGTAATACTACTTTGTACAAGGGGAACAGAGGCATTATTACAGTGTAGGGGTACTAATATGAGTACAGTTACTGTGAGGGGCATAAAAGGGGCACTATTATTGTTTGTGGCCTCTGAGAGGATTAGAGAGGAAACATTAGTTTGTGAAGAAAAATGGGCGTAAAACTAATGCCTTGCACAGAATTATAACATTATGTGTCACACCAAGTTGAGTAATAGGGGCAAGTGGGCAGCAACATGTTTAGAATCGTTCACAGCAATATGTGGGAATTATGTAAGTTCACTGGAAAACTGAAGAGCCAAAGATGTCTGAGCAGCAAACTCTCCATGGTGGTCTGGGCAAAATGGAGAAGAAAAATGAGTGTGAACAACATGGGTTTTTTATTCAGTAAACAGCATGATAACATTACTGAGTCTCTATTGAAAGGTAAAGCTTCCACTTTGGTGGTATTACTTGTGCATTGTATAGTAGTATTATTTGCAATATTGGTCTTCGTACTGGGACTGTGACCATAGTACATATTGTGTCACTCTTAGTACCGTGTTTCAGCATTTCATGCCTCATTTTTTACTTTGCCCAGGGTCACACGTCTAAAATAATCCATTACTATGGCTGATAATTCTGATGTGGTTTCAAGTGACCTTTCTCCATACAGGAAATAACTTGCATTGTGGCTCCAACTTTTATGCAACTTTCTGTGTAGACCCAGCCAGAAAGCCCAATACAAATGGAATTTTTCTGTTTAATCATGAACCATGACAGCTACCTTTCCAAACTATAGTAAATAAGACTAAATCACTTTAAAAAATAGTAAAAGAATCTCTTTAAGTTAAATGGAGTATCCCTGCAAGTTCATGCAGCACCACTAATTCTGGAACAGTTTTTCTTTTTTTTCTGTGCCCCTCCTTTCCGAAGTTTTCCCCTTTAGTAATAATAATGAAATTTTCCTATCAACCTATACCATAGAACTTGTGTGGACTCTGTTTTGATTGGCCAGAAAAGGAGGAGAAAAAGCAAATGACCACAGAGAAGTTGTGTGGTACACGCCCAGTAGGTTCAAGGGAAAATTTGCATAATTATTACCTAGGGGTATAAGTTTGAAACAGAGGGGAACAGAAGAAAAAGAAAAACTGTCTGAAAATCAATGGAGCAGCACATATTAGAGGAGATTCTCATTTTAAATTTAAAAAAATATAGTGAAATGTCTTTTTAGGCCAGGGTCACACTTGCGAGTTCAATGCGAGAAACTCAAACGAGTCTCTCGCATCAATACCCGGCACTGCCGCCGGCACTCGGGACCCGAGCGTGTGGCTGAATAGGAATACATGCAGCCACAGGGTCCGGTCCCGAGTGCCGGCGGCAGTGCCGGGTATTGATGCGAGAGACTCGCTCTAGTTTCTCGCATTAAACTCGCAGGTGTCACCCCGGCCTTAAGTTCAGTCTGACTCAGCACAAGACATATACTATCACCCCCTTATATGTGCTGTCAATAGCTGCGGAAATGAACAGCAGTAACATGAGAGAGGAAGACAGATGTTCAACTCATGGTAATTGCAATCTGATTTTCTATAAATGTAAAGCTGGTGGCATGTGTCATGTAAACATTCTTTTGTTTTTTTGAGTTGGCAGTACAGAACAGAAATCATTTTACGAAGGTATAAAGTTTGGTTGGGCACAGTATATCTCAGTATAACTGGCACTATACATCTCTGGCCTATGACAGCTATTTGGCATTGCTTTGCACAGGTTATCTAGATACAAGATTAGGACAGCCATCTAGAATCCTTGCCCTGGGTGAAACAAAACCTTGTTACCACTCTGTTGTGTATGTTTTGATCAAAACAGTGTTCACTATGTCCCCCATGTCATCTACTTGTACTATTACTATTTACTTACTATAGGGTATATGCTAATTTTATTTATTTACTGAGTTTTGTCTGTGAAATGGCAACCATGTGAATGTGCACCTACACATTTAACTCATAGCAACTTATGCTCAGGCTCATTTCTTTGTTTTTTTTCTGTAGTTTCTTGTACCTTGTACAAACAGGGGCTTTGCCCCCTTTTCTGAGCTAGGCATTTCAACTATATTGCTTCCCATGGGCAGGTGTCTGATCTGTCGGGTCTTTGTCCTGCTCTGTTCTTTTTCACTTTGAGGTTGGCTGACTAAAAGTAAGTATAATACCAGAGACAGGATAGGACCATCCTGATTGGGTACACCTTGTTGCGGTGGGAGGGCTTTTACACTTTTTTTATGAAAATATTGTTAACTAAGTACCGTATCTTATTTACATGTATTATTACTACTTACTTATTTACTTACTATAGGGTATATGCTCTTTTTTTTTCTTGTGTTTTGTCTGTGGTGTATGTGACTGAATACATCAGTGACTGTCATTCAGAAGAGGGTGAAAAAAACTAGGAGGAGCTCAACACACATGAACACATGCTCTTCACCGATTTCTGTGCAGAAAAAAAGCTGAGTTCTTATCAACACACAACTTGTTTTATAAATGTATCCTCCTGAGGGTCATGAAAGCTAGATATTGATGTTCTTCTGGCAAGCAAAGTGACAAGTTTTTACTTTGTACACAAATCTTACAGAGAGTCCTGGCACCTCAGAAAGTATCAAGACCTAGGGTATTTCATTGAAGTCAATGGTTATATATGACCCCAGAGAAGTAGTTCTACTAAAAAAAATGTAACTGTCCCTTCAAATTAGACTCTCTTAGTACATACCTGTAAAATATTCACATAAAAGGGATCATAAAACACACAGAGTGTCAGTACCCAACCTATTCTAGCCCTGGAACAGTAAGAGTAGTGTGAGAACTCTCCTCCGGGGCAGCTGTTGTGATCCATCACAAAAGCCATGCAATGTTCTGTCAATGTGTGCTCAGCTTTGTCATTAGGACAGAGTAGTGTCATTCACCTCCAAACGAGACAGGTGCATGCTAGAAAGGAAACTTCCAAACTTAGATACCTCAAACTCTTTCTTTCCCACACACTTTACTTTATTGTCTGTTTGAATGGGTAACTTAGGCCACATCTCCTCATTGTGGTATTCTAGAATGTATTTTTTCCATATACTGCCTTTATAGTCAATGAAAGACATTTATATAACTCTTACTAGAGCTCTTCATTGGAAAAGAAGTTTGCTTCAAATATAAAAAAAAAATCATAAGTCCAAATGTAAATTTGGGGAAAGTATTGCCCTTTAGAAAATACTTCTGAAAATGTGACGCAAGTCAACAAATTTGATGAATGTTTGCAAAACAGAGCATCAAGGGAAACCTTTAAAAATGGGCAGTCCGATGATTTATGAATGCGACATCCATCCCAATTCTACTGTCAGCATAATTTCACATGCCTATTATGTTCTTAAACAATTCGGCACATTAACAACCAAAATAACTTCTCACTCTAAATGACACTGTTTTAGCTTCGGTTTTATGGAGCTTCGGAAGCACCCTGAAGTATGTCCATTCTCTTGAAAGCAAGAACCCTATGCCTAGAAAGATGCTGGAGTAATTCTCATGGTCAATGACTGTCATATCCTAAAAGATCTGTCAGAAGTGTTGAAACAAGAAGTATATTAGATTAGCAAGTATTCTAAACAAGGAGAATTGACTCCAGTGTCTTGGTCTTCATGGCACTCCAACTGTCCTAGATTTAGCCTTACACAGTTACATAAACCCTTGCTACACAATCTTGGGCACGTTATATATGCTTGGTTCTTCGGTGACATTAATTTGAGATTCATTACTTCAAACATTACTACTATTTAGCATTGATAGGTAAAAGGTTCTGTTTCTAACACTCTGTAGCCTTCAGGGTCCAGACATTCAAATCACTGCCCCCCCTCCAGCAAGAGAAAGATTTCAGAAAAGCCTCCAGCCTTGCCAGGACATCTGCACTCTTTGTGTATACATTCTTTTCTCTAATGCATACAGGATGTACAGAAGAGCAATAAACCTCAGGGTCGCTGCTTTAATAAAGCAAATGATTGCAATATTTTGTAGATTGTATTTAAAATAGACAGCCTATGTTTTACATGTTTTCATTTTAATACGGCAAATTATCGCAATATTAGATCTGATGTTTTAATTTGTTTTAGTGAAGAAAATAATTGTGATATTAAATAAAATTGTAACACTTCTGTACTAAAAGATAACATTGCAAACTTCAAACATGTATTACCATATATTCTTTCTTACAATGTTTAGACTTTTTAGCCTTCCTGTATTGTCCATTCATTGTGTAACAAAGGCATAAGCTATGTATTTTATTGTGTGAACAGATTTCTTACCAGCTCCTGCTTCAACCTTCTGAGGTACTGGTCCATATTCTTCATAAATGTGATCAGTTGTGGAAGTCCATGTGCTTGCCCTGTAGGAATGTCAGAAATGAGTGCCCCAGCCTTGGTAGCACATTGTCTCCTGCAGGCTGCTTCCAGCTCAGCTCTCAGTCTTCATATACTTATATTAATGATGTAGAAGTTCTATGACATCAATGTCCATTGAATCCCCCAGGACAGGACCATCACTTTGGAGCTCCTCTTCTTCTTTTACTGCTCTTGCTTCCTCCTGTGAGAATGTGGTAGCTCAGAGTAGATTGCTTGACAGTCTGATTCCTTTCCCATGGCTGAGAGCAATGTGCAGGGATAGCCGCTTTCCTCTACAGCCAATGGCAGCTCATCCTTCCTAATGAATAGACAAGCCCTGCTGATGAGTAACATGAAGCCCACAAGAGGGGGTTGCTAAAGCACACTTCACCCTTCTGTGTGAACCCAGCACTACACATCCTATATGTGCTTTCCTCTTGAACTAGCAAACATTAGATATAGCGTACAGGCTGGACAGATTACAACTGATTGTAACTTGGGTGTACACTAGTGAGGTGACATGTTTTGAACACAACTTTAACGTTTATATGCTAGCTCTTGTGGGGTGTTTGAGATCTACAGCAAATCCTATTAATTGTTTACCTACCAGTTTTCATGTTTTTTTCTATTAAATACTACTTTGGGTTGTATATACAGCCTGGCATGGACAACGCCAACAAAGGATCTAACATGATGCACAAACACTGTATAAAACAAAGTACTAAGGGTTCATACACATATCAGTATCACACCTCTGAACACCCTCCTAAATTTACAAACACAAAACGCAACCCATGAAAGTGTACAGACCTTATTACTGTATCTCTGGCTTTCCTCTGATTTCATATGGATGTTTTATTTTTTACAAGTCTAACCAAAAAGAAATCTCAGCAGGATTTGCTGTAAAGGCAGCGGTATTCACTTCCACAAGATCAATACACGATTGAGAGACTCCTGTGTGACGACATGTCTGATCTATGCCTGACAAACACCTGAGTAGTCGGGAAAACTGCTAGTTGTTACCATCTTTTCAGTTAGCCATTAAAAGGCATCAACCACTGAGGACTCTCAAATTTAATGTTTTCTGCCTGATAAGTGACATTTACCCTTCTCAATTATGCATATTGTCTCTTCAGGGAGGAAGAGAGCTAGAACTCTAGTGCAACCTATTGGAAGGTAACAATCCTACAAGTCAATGTTGACCCGCTAACGAGCCTTGTCACATGACTTAGGATAATAGCCAAACCAGAATCTCAATTTGCAAACACTGTGTTTCGGGGTACTGCCCCTCGTCAGTGCAAAGCGGAGATCTGTTTCGGCTGTGTGAGAGGCGCCAGACCGTTATCCAAGAAGTAGCGTTTCTCCTTGCGGAGATCGACATGCTAAGCATGCCGAGATGAGGAGACTTAAAGCCGCAATGCTCCTCTGGGTAATATGCTAATTATGCAAATTGTCTCTTCAGAGAGGAAGAGAGCTAGAACTCTAGTGCCACCTATTGGAAGGTAGCAATCCTACAATCCTACAAGTCAATGTTGACCCTTTAACGAGCCTTCTCACATGACTTAGGATAATAGCCAAACCAGAATCTCAATTCGCAGACACTGTTTTTCGGGGTACTATTTACCCTTCTCAGTGACACTGTGTCCAGTGTGTTTATTGCACAGAGTTCAGGCCACAGCTATCCCTTCTATTTGCCACGTTGACTCTAGCAAGACAGTGGTCTTTTCAATTCCTGTCTGATGCCTTTAGGTAATGGTAAGGAACAGGATATGTCATAAATATCTGATAGATGTTTAGTCACATAAGTTGAAAAAAATATATAAGTTTAGCAAGTTCAACTTTCCTTGACCAGTTATACATTATCTATCACTAGATCATTTAGACCTCACAATGTATTTTCAGCTTAACATCATGGGCTACTGCCCATAAATTCTCCTGTGAAGATGTTGCAAGATGGCTAGGCACTTAGGCAATAAAGCAGCCCCAAACCCTTTGGTGTTGTCTCATTTGTCTATCATATACATGTACGGTGTGTTGATGGTGCGGGTTCGCTCTGAGCGCCGGCATGATAAAAAGAGGGTGTCTGCACTATAAGAGAGCTGACACCCTGCAGCAATGCCCATAATCAATGCTAGCCTTGATCTCTTTAACCCCTCCGATGCCGAAGTCAATAGTGACAGCTATTGGTTTGCAGAAGGAGGGAGTTCTATGTCTGCTCTGATCGGCACAATGGGATTTCAATAACGTTATGTTGATGTTCACCATGGTGACCCCTGGCTGAAAGATGGCCGCAAGGTCACCAAGAAGTAATGGTTAATCACAGTTTACTGTATTGTTGGAGATTTGTGATGTAATATATGATCTGGCCAGTAGAGGGCAGCAATGAGAGACTGGGTTGGAGCAAGGGGGTTTTGGTGGTTGGTGGGTGGTTAAGAGTAGCCGAAGGAGAGTCTGGGTGGAACTGAAGCTGTGAATCATTGAAGAAAGTCTAGATAGAGCAGTACAGCTCTGGATCTGTTGTTGGTGACTCTTGCACGCGTTGTTCAGCTTGACATGAGTCGACTCAGTGACGACAACTAAGTACACAGCATCTTGGGCTAGGCCACTTTAGGCCTTTTCTCTAAGGACTTAGGGAAGCCCTGCGTTGGTAAAATAGGCATTCCTTAATAACTTTAAGACAGTGTTTCTATCTCTAAGGTCTTAGGGAAGTACTGCATTGGAGAGATCGGCATTCCCTAAGAGCTTCAAGATGACGTTTCAGATTATTCAGGACTCGGCCCAGCAAAGACTCTCCTATTTCAGGCTAAGGATGTACCGATACCATCTTACATCTTAATAAATATATGCACATATATACCGTATATACTCAAGTATAAGCCAAGATTTTCAGCCCATTTTTTTAGGCTGAAAGTGCCCCTCTCAGCTTATACTCGAGTCATTGTCCCAGGGGGTCGGCGGGGGATGGGGAGCAGCAGGAGTGGCAGCTGTCACATCATACTCACCCCCACCTGACACATCTCTGCACTTCCCTGCTTCTCAGATGGTCTCTGGCACCTGCAACTCTTCGTGTGTTCAGCGGTCACATGGTACTGCTCATTAAAGTAATGAATATGGATGTGCCTCCACTCCCATAGGCGTGGAGCGCATATTACTTTAATGAGCGGTACCATGTGACCACTGAACACAGGAACAAGCTGCCGGAGTGCGCCAGAGACCATTGGAGAAGCAGGGACTTGCAGAGACCACGCCAGGAGAGGGGGAGTATGACAGGGGAGGGTGAGCCATTTGATATTCACCTGTCCCCGTTCCTCCGCCGGGCTCTTTCTTCTGCATCCTCTGGCTATGATGTTCAGGTCAGAGGACGCGATGACGTGCTTAGTGCGTGCCCTCTGCCTGAAAAGTCACTGCAGAGAGTCGGAAGACACAGCGGCACGCAGTGGTGGAACGGGGACAGGTGAATATCGCAAGTGCCAGGGGCCTGAGCCAGCAGCGACTTTGGCACCTGGTCCCCATAGAGCGCTGGTGTCCCCGCCTGCTCAGGACACTGGCACTCGGCGCCCAGCAACAAGAGGTGAGTATGTCATTTTTTTTCTAATCGCAGCAGCAGCATATGGGGCATATTTTTCTATGGAGCATCTTATGGGGCCATCAACCTTTATGGAGCAGCATATGAGGCATATTATGCTATGGAGCATCTTATGGGGCCAACAACCTTTCTGGAGCAGCATATGGGGTATATTATTCTATGGAGCATCTTATGGCGCCATCATTAACCTTTATGCAGCATTATATAAGGTATATTTTAATATGGAGCATCTTATGGGGTCCATCATGAACTTTATGGAGTATTATGTGGGGCGTATTTTGTATGGAGCATCTTATGGGGCTCATCATGAACTGTATGGAGAATTATATGGGGCTCCTGATTCCATATGGATATTCAAAAACATTTAACCTACTGATGTCTCAATCAATTTTACTTTTATTGGTATGTATTTTTATTTTTGAAATTTACCAGTAGCTGCTGCATTTCCCACCCTAGGCTTATACTCGAGTCAATACGTTTTCCCAGTTTTTTTGTGGCAAAATTATGGGTATCAGCTTATACTCGGGTCGGTTTATACTCGAGTATATACGGTAAATAGCCCTATACAGGTCCATTTAGTTAGGAGAAAAGACCTCTTCGAAACTTCAAAAACTCCTCCAATTAGATGATTACTAAAGTACTGGTTCAACACTGTCATTTTACTGATTTCTATATAGAAAGGGTTAATTGCATTGTATTTTGCTTCCAAATAACTTTTAATCCTGTTTAATTGTACCTGCATATACTCTTAGTCGATGTTATTGAGAGTAATTGCTGTCGTATTTATTACTTATACACTGTTTACCTACCATTAGTGTTGAGCATTCCGATACTGCAATATCGGGTATTGGCCGATATTCGCGGTATCGGAGTTCCGATACTGAGTTCCGATACTTTCAGTATATAGAATACCGGAATCGGAAGTTCCCATAATGCAATGACCCAGTTTGATTTGATTCAGCCAATGAGGAATCCTAAGAAATGTGGGCACATCCTGTTATGCATGTTAGGTATGTAACTAATGGCATGGCTGTGATTGGCTGCTGAAATGATGTCATGATGCACTATAAAAGCAGCAGCCGACATTTTGGGTTTACTCTGCTGTGAATTCAGTTAGGGACAGGACACTGCTGTTCTGACCGAGGGACAGTTTGAGACAGTGATTTGCTTTATTGTGCTTTACCCAGGCTACTTTAGCAACCGCTGTGTGAGAAGCTTTTTTATGCCTTGCAGCGCTGTTCACGGCTGTCTGCAAGGTCTCTGTGTGTGAGTGCAGCTCACGCTGTAGTCTGTTCTGCAGCCACATCTGGTTGTAGTCTGCTCAGCGTGCATCACTGCCTCATACTGTTACATTGTCCTTTTTTGCATTAGTGCTGCTGCACTTTTTTGCTGATTTCTCCTATTAGTGTGGTTCCATCCGTATCTAGCTAGATTGCGTGCACACACTATATAGGAGTAGATAGAGGAGTTTTTCTGCAGCCTTGCAGCGCTGTTCATGGCTGTCTGCGAGGTCTCTGTGTGTGAGTGCAGCTCACGCTGTAGTTTGTTCTGCAGCCACATCTGGTTGTAGTCCGCTCAGTGTGCGTCACTGCCTCATACTGTTACATTGTCCTTTTTTGCATTCGTGCTGCTGCACATTTTTCCAGATTTCTCCTATTAGTGTGGTTACATCCGTATCCAGCTAGATTGCGTGCAAAACCTATATAGGAGTAGATAGAGGAGCTTTTCTGCAGCCTTGTGCACTGCAGCCCCAGCCAGATTAGTAGCCTATTTTTTGGAGCCTCATCTATTGCATTGTAGGTTACCTTCCTGCATTGTAATAGCTACAAAGTTTGTGATACTATCGGTTTGACATCTTTGGGCACATCCCGTGTCTTTTTGTTAAAAAAAGAAACCTAAATAAAGTTCACCAAACACTCCACTTTACAGTTGTGTAGGCCACATTAGCTCATATTAAAGTCTAGTCCACACTTTAAAAAATGTGTGTTTCTTATACCTGTTAGCAGCTGTTCAGGAATAAGCACACTAAGCCCTTAGTACTTTTCTGCCTATCTTTGTCAGTCTACCAAGATGAAGAAGGCAGAGAGTAAGGCACGTGGTCATGGGCGTGGAGTTTCTGCAGGGAGAGGTCGTGGGGATTTTGTGCCTGCTGCGGGCACCAGTGACTCAGCATCCCCCAGTTTTACCAGGGAACAGTCCTTTATGCGCAGCTTTGTAGGAGCTCGCCGTACCCCACTGCTGCAGAACGAACAAATTGAAGCCGTTGTCGGATGGATGGCAGCTAACGCATCAACTTCAATTAGTGCCACATCCTCTCAGGTCCAGAGCACTGAAGAGCACCCATCTGTCTCTTCACCACCTGCCAAATTGCCCAGGCAGTCAGAGAGCCCTGGACAGGAGCCATCTCTACTTCTGTTCTCTGAATCTCTTGGCTTGGAAAGAGGAGGCCAGCCAAGCAGCATTCGAGAAATTGAAGAAGTAGCAGTATGCAGTGATGCGCAACTGCTTTGTCTCTCTGAATCTGAAGAAGTGGGTGGGCCAGTGCCTACGGTCAGCACACCTCAGTACGCATCTGATGATGAGACTCTGGTCCCACTTTCTGGTGCATACTATGCTGCCGAGACTACCCAGGAGAAGCAGTCGTTTGAAGAGGGTAGTGTAGATGATGAGGTCCTTGACCCATCATGGCGTGAGGTACAGGAAGGTGGTGGGAGCAGCTCTGAGGAAGAGATTCCCCAAATGGCCCAAAAAGGAGGGAGAGGGAGGGGGCAGACTGGGTTGCCTGTAGCCTCCACTTCGGCACCCATTAGGAGCATGCCTCTTCCAAAAGCCAAAACGAGCGCACCCAAGACTTGCAGTGCCTGGTCCTTTTTTGACACAGTTGCAGATGACATTTGCTTGGTCAAATGCAAGCTGTGTAATCAGAAAGTCAAAAGAGGGAAAAGTGTCAGCAACCTCAATACCACAAATATGTGGAAACGTGCAGACCAAGCATGTGGTGGAGTTACAAAAACACACTGAAGACCTAGGCCAACCTACTGCACCACCTACCACCTCTTCAGCTCGTGTTGTAGCCTCTTCCTCCAGCTCACACACAGCTGGTTCGGCTTCCTCACAGTATCGCCATGGAAGAACCTCTGGCACTGTTGGACAGAGGCACAGTGTAATTCCACCCACGCCACCACGTTCTGTTGTGATCCTAGTGGTAGAGGATCTCAGAAGTTCCAGCCAAGTCCACAAACACAAAATCTAGCTCATAGGGAGGTGGCAACTTGGCTGACCGTATATCTGATCCTAGCACAACAACTAACAGTAGCCGGGGAACGTACCTACGTTGATTCTAGACGTCTCGCACCAGCCGGAGAACTAACTAACCCTTTCAGAGAAAATAAGACCTCACTTGCCTCCAGAGAAGAAACCCCAAAGGTATGATACAAGCCCCCAACAAATAATAACGGTGAGGTAAGAAGAAAAGACAAACGTAAGTATGAACTAGATTTAGCAAAGTGAGGCCCACTAATTAATAGCAGAAAATAGAAAGAGGACTTATACGGTCAGCAAAAACCCTACCAAAATATCCACGCTGAATATCCAAGAACCCCCGCACCGACTAACGGTGTGGGGGGAGAATATCAGCCCCCTAGAGCTTCCAGCAAAAATCAAGAATCACATTGTAACAAGCTGGAACAAAATAGCAATAATGCGGATTAACAAAAATAAGGAAGCAGGACTTAGCTTATCTTGCAAAAAGCAGGAGACCAGGAGACAGGAGCCAAAAGACATAGACTGATTACATCGATTCCAGGCACTAGACTAAGTTTCCAGGAAGTCTAAATAGGAACACCCAAGGCCTAACGACCCAGGTGGGAACAAATCTGGAGAAAGGCAATCCAAGTGTCATACCGCTAGTGATCACAAGAGGGAGCCAAGAAATTCAATTCATAACAGTACCCCCCCTTTAAGGAGGGGTCACCGAACCCTCACCACGACCACCAGGGCGATCAGGATGAGCCGCGTGAAAAGCACGAACCAAATCGGCCGCATGAACATCAGAGGCGACCACCCAGGAATTATCCTCCTGACCATAGCCCTTCCATTTGACCAGATACTGAAGCCTCCGTCTAGAGAGATGAGAATCCAAGATCTTCTCCACCACGTACTCCAACTCGCCCTCAACCAAGACCGGAGCAGGAGGGTCAACAGAAGGAACCACAGGCACAACGTACCGCCGCAACAAAGACCTATGGAACACATTGTGAATGGCAAACGACACCGGAAGATCCAAACGAAAAGAAACCGGATTAAGGATTTCCAAAATTTTATAAGGACCAATAAAGCGAGGCTTAAACTTAGGAGAGGAAACCTTAAGAGGGACATACCGAGAAGACAACCAAACCAAATCCCCAACACAAAGTCGGGGACCCACACCGCGGCGGCGGTTGGCAAAACGCTGAGCCTTCTCCTGTGACAATTTCAAGTTGTCCACCACATGACTCCAAATCCGCTGCAATCTATCCACCACGGAATCCACCCCAGGACAGTCAGAAGATTCAGCATGACCCGAGGAAAAACGAGGATGAAAACCAGAGTTGCAGAAAAATGGCGAAACCAAAGTAGCGGAACTAGCCCGATTATTGAGGGCAAACTCAGCCAATGGCAAGAAGGTCACCCAATCATCCTGATCCGCAGAAACAAAACATCTCAAATAAGCCTCCAGCGTCTGATTAGTTCGCTCCGTTTGGCCATTAGTCTGAGGATGAAAGGCAGATGAGAACGACAAATCAATGCCCATCTTAGCACAAAAAGATCGCCAGAACCTGGACACAAACTGGGATCCTCTGTCAGACACGATATTCTCAGGAATGGCATGCAAACGAACCACATTCTGAAAGAACAAAGGAACCAGATCGGAAGAGGAAGGCAACTTAGGCAAGGGCACCAAATGGACCATCTTGGAAAAGCGATCACACACCACCCAGATGACAGACATACCTTGAGACACCGGAAGATCTGAAATGAAATCCATGGAAATGTGTGTCCAGGGCCTCTTCGGGACTGGCAAGGGCAAAAGCAACCCGCTGGCACGAGAACAGCAAGGCTTAGCCCGAGCACAAATCCCACAGGACTGCACAAAAGAACGCACATCCCGCGACAAGGAAGGCCACCAAAAGGACCTAGCTACCAAATCTCTGGTACCAAAAATCCCAGGATGCCCTGCCAACACCGAGGAATGAACCTCAGAGATAGCTCTGCTGGTCCATTTGTCAGGAACAAACAGTCTATCAGGTGGGCAAGAGTCAGGTCTACCAGCCTGAAATCTCTGCAACACACGTCGCAAATCAGGAGAAATGGCCGACAAAATTACTCCCTCTTTAAGAATACCAGCTGGCTCTGAGACTCCCGGAGAGTCAGGCACAAAACTCCTAGAAAGAGCATCCGCCTTCACATTCTTCGAACCAGGCAGGTATGAGACCACAAAGTCAAAACGGGAGAAAAACAACGACCAACGAGCCTGTCTAGGATTCAGGCGCTTAGCAGACTCGAGATACATCAAATTTTTGTGATCAGTCAAGACCACCACACGATGCTTAGCTCCCTCGAGCCAATGACGCCACTCCTCAAATGCCTACTTCATGGCCAACAACTCCCGATTACCCACATCATAGTTCCGCTCCGCAGGCGAAAATTTCCTAGAAAAAAAAGCACAAGGTCTCATCACAGAACAACCAGAGCCTTTCTGCGACAAAACAGCCCCTGCACCGATCTCAGAAGCGTCCACTTCAACCTGAAAGGGAAGTGAAACATCAGGCTGGCACAAAACAGGCGCCGAAGTAAACCGGCGCTTCAGCTCCCGGAAAGCCTTTACGGCTACCGGAGCCCAATTAGCCACATCAGAACCTTTCTTGGTCATATCCGTCAAAGGTTTAACAACGCTAGAGAAATTAGCAATAAAACGACGGTAGAAATTAGCAAAACCCAAGAACTTCTGAAGACTCTTAACGGACGTGGGTTGAGTCCAATCATGAATAGCTCGGACCTTGACTGGGTCCATCTCCATTGTGGAAGGGGAGAAAATGAAACCCAGAAAGGAAACCTTCTGCACTCCAAAGAGACACTTTGAGCCCTTCACAAACAAAGCATTATCACGCAAAACCTGAAACACCATCCTGACTTGCTTTACATGAGAATCCCAATCATCAGAAAAAACCAGAATATCATCCAGATAAACAATCATAAATTTATCTAGATACTTCCGGAAGATGTCATGCATAAAAGACTGAAACACTGAAGGAGCATTAGAGAGCCCAAAAGGCATCACCAAGTACTCAAAATGACCTTCGGGCGTATTGAACGCAGTTTTCCATTCATCTCCCTGCTTAATGCGCACAAGGTTGTACGCACCACGAAGATCTATCTTGGTGAACCACTTGGCACCCTTAATCCGAGCAAACAAGTCTGACAACAATGGCAAAGGATACTGAAATTTGACCGTGATTTTATTCAGAAGCCAATAGACTATACAAGGTCTCAAAGACCCGTCTTTTTTGGCTACAAAAAAGAATCCCGCAACAAGAGGGGAAGAGGATGGACGAACATGTCCCTTCTCTAAAGACTCCTTTATATAAGAACGCATTGCAGCATGTTCAGGTACAGATAGATTAAATAAACGTCCCTTAGGAAATTTACTACCAGGAATCAAATCTATAGCGCAGTCACAGTCCCTATGAGGAGGAAGGGCACTGGACCTGAACTCACTAAATACATCCTGATAGTCCAGCAAATACTCCGGAACTTCAGAAGGAGTAGAAGAAGCAATAGACACCGACGGGGAATCGCAATGAATTCCCTGACAACCCCAACTTGACACAGACATAGCATTCCAATCCAAGACTGGATTATGGGTCTGTAACCATGGCAGACCTAAAACAACCAAATCATGCATTTTATGCAGAACAAGAAAGCGAATCACCTCCCGATGTTCAGGAGTCGTGCACATGGTCACTTGTGTCCAATACTGCGGCTTATTCTCCGCCAATGGCGTAGCATCAATTCCTCTAAGAGGAATGGAATTTTTTAAAGGCTCCAGGACAAAACCACAGCGTTTGGCAAACGACAAGTCCATAAGACTCAGGGCAGTACCTGAATCCACAAGTGCCATAGCAGGGTAGGAAGACAATGAGCAAATTAGAGTTACAGACAAAATAAACTTAGGATTCAAATTACCAATGGTGACAGGACTAATCATCTTTGTTAGGCGCTTAGAGCATGCTGAGATAACATGTGTAGAATCACCACAGTAAAAACATAACCCATTCTGACGTCTATGATTTCGTCATTCAGCTCTAGTCTGAATTCTATCACATAACATTGAGTCAGGTGTCTGTTCAGACAGCACTGCCAGAGGATTAGCAGATTTGCGCTCCCGCAAACGCCGATCTATCTGAATGGCCAGAGCCATAGAATCACTCAGACTTGTAGGAATGGTAAAACCCACCATCACATTCTTAATGGCTTCAGAAAGGCCATTTCTGAAATTTGCGGCCAGAGCACACTCATTCCATTGAGTGAGCACGGACCATTTGCGAAATGTTTGGCAATACACTTCAGCCTCATCCTGGCCCTGAGAGATAGCTAGCAACGCTTTTTCTGCCTGAATTTCAAGATTGGGCTCCTCATAAAGTAATCCGAGCGCCAGAAAAAACGCATCAATATTTGCCAATGCCGGATCTCCTGGCGCCAATGCAAACGCCCAATCCTGAGGGTCGCCATGCAAGAAAGAGATAACAATTTTAACTTGCTGAGCTGAGTCTCCAGACGAACGCGGTCTCAAAGATAGAAATAATTTACAATTATTCCTAAAATTCCTAAATTTAAATCGATCACCAGAGAAAACCTCAGGAATAGGTATCTTAGGCTCTGACATAGGACTACTAGTAACAAAATCCTGAATGCCCTGCACTCGTGCAGCAAGCTGATCCACACTAGTAATCAGAGTCTGAACATTCATGTCTGCAGCAGAGCTTCAAGCCACTCAGAGAAAAAGGGGAAGAGGAAAAAAAAAACTAAAACTCAGAACTTCTTTTCTTTTAATCCCGCTTCAGCAATGCATTAATGGCCTGGAATACTGTTGTGATCCTAGTGGTAGAGGATCTCAGAAGTTCCAGCCAAGTCCGCAAACACAAAATCTAGCTCATAGGGAGGTGGCAACTTGGCTGACCGTATATCTGATCCTAGCACAACAACTAACAGTAGCCGGGGAACGTACCTACGTTGATTCTAGACGTCTCGCACCAGCCGGAGAACTAACTAACCCTTTCAGAGAAAATAAGACCTCACTTGCCTCCAGAGAAGAAACCCCAAAGGTATGATACAAGCCCCCAACAAATAATAACGGTGAGGTAAAAAGAAAAGACAAACGTAAGTATGAACTAGATTTAGCAAAGTGAGGCCCACTAATTAATAGCAGAAAATAGAAAGAGGACTTATACGGTCAGCAAAAACCCTACCAAAATATCCACGCTGAATATCCAAGAACCCCCGCACCGACTAACGGTGTGGGGGGAGAATATCAGCCCCCTAGAGCTTCCAGCAAAAATCAAGAATCACATTGTAACAAACTGGAACAAAATAGCAATAATGCGGATTAACAAAAATAAGGAAGCAGGACTTAGCTTATCTTGCAAAAAGCAGGAGACCAGGAGACAGGAGCCAAAAGACATAGACTGATTACATCGATTCCAGGCACTAGACTGAGTTTCCAGGAAGTCTAAATAGGAACACCCAAGGCCTAACGACCCAGGTGGGAACAAACCTGGAGAAAGGCAATCCAAGTGTCATACCGCTAGTGATCACAAGAGGGAGCCAAGAAATACAATTCATAACAACGTTCCCTGTCATCCTCACACTCCCAGGCCACTCTACAGCCATCGGTAGCACAGGCATGGGAGAAAAGGTGCCCATACTCGGCAAACCACCCCCAAGCACAGGCTCTGAATGCTGGCATTGCAAAACTACTGTCCCTTGAAATGCTCTCATTCAGGCTGGTGGAGACTGACACCTTCCGTAACTTCATGGCATTGGCAGTCCCACAATACAACGTGCCCAGCCGCTTTTATTTCAGCAGGCATGCCGTCCCTGCCCTGCAAAAGCATGTGGAGGGAAAAATTAAACATGCGCTACTAAACGCCATCAGTAGCAAGGTCCACCTGACCACCGATGCGTGGACCAGTAACCATGGACAGGGACGATACCTTTCCCTCACTGCCCATTGGGTAAATGTTGTGGAGCCGGGTACAGATCTTGAGAATGGCGCTGTACGTGTTCTGCCAACTCCATGGATTGCAGGAATCCAGTCTGTACACATTGACTCCTCCTCATACTCCAGTTCCCCTGAATCAGCGCTGCAGGAGCCATCACAGTCTACCTCGACATGGACCCGTGAACGCTTACCTGTTACGACCGACATGAGCACAGCCGTAGCCAAACGTCAACAGGCCGTATTGAAATTAATTTCTTCGGGGAATCAAAGCCACACAGCGCAGGAGCTCTGGAATGCCATCAAGCAGCACAGCGACGTGTGGTTTGTGCCAGTGAATCTCCAGCCAGGCATGGTAGTGTGTGACAATGGCCGAATCTGGTGGCAGCTATGGGCCTAGGCAGCCCCACTCACATCCCATGTCTGGCACATGTGCTCAACTTGGTCGTGCAGAGTTTTTTGAGGGACTATCCAGATGTTGATGCACTGCTGCACAAGGTCTGCCTAGAATGCGCTCACTTGCGGCATTCCAGCATGGCAAGATCGCGCATTGCCACTCTACAGCGCCGATTCCGCCTTCCGGAACATTGCATCATATGTGACCTACCCACCAGGTGGAATTCAACCTTACATATGTTGGAGCGGTTGTTTGAGCAGCAGGCAGCAGTAATGGAGTACCAGCTGCATCAGGAGCAAACAATTCGCACTGCGCGCTGTTCACACTTCACCACCACTGAGTGGGCCTCTATGAAGGACATCTGCCACGTTTTGCGTGCCTTCGATGATTCCACACAGATGGCGAGTGCAGATGATGCACTAGTCAGCATGACTATCCCCCTTGTCTGCCTGCTTAAAAAACACTGCAAGCACTAAGGGAGGAGGTTGTGGAAGAGGTGGAGGATGAGGAGTCACAAATGCCATCTGCTTCTGGACAGTCAAAGCAACTTGGTTCCTCACAAAGGCCTAGGTAGGGGACACTTAGCGAGGAGGATGAGGAGGAGTCAATGGAGGAGGAAGACATCTGTCCAGAGGTGGAAGGTAAACAATGCTCTAGTAGTCAGTATGTAGAGCGAGGGTGGGGTGATGCAGAGCAGGCAGCGATGATGCCTCAAGCAGGGGACAGCGTTTCTTGGCCAGTTGGCAGTCTGCAGCACATGGTTGATTTCATGCTGCAGTGTTTGAGAAACGACCACCGCATCGCCCACATTCTCAACACGGCTGATTATTGGGTGTGCACACTCTTAGATCCTTGCTACCTGGACAACTTACAAAGCCTCATAACTAGTGTTGAGCATTCCGATACCGCAAGTATCGGGTATCGGCCGATACTTGCGGTATCGGAATTCCGATACCGGGATTCCGATACTTGCCGCGTATCGGATACCGGAATCGGAAGTTCTAAGATTCAAAAAGCAGAAATTCAGCCAATGAGATTGATTCCAAGTGTGGGCACATCCTGTTTAGCATGGAGGGCATGAAACTACTGGCAAGGCTGTGATTGGCTGGTGTAATGATGTCATGATGCAGTTTAAAAGTCGCTGGCGCCATTTTGCGATCACTCTGCTGTGAATTCAGTTAGTGACAGGACGCTGTTTGCTGACTGAGGGACAGTTTAGAGATAGCGATTTGCTTCTTTGTGCTTTCCAAAGGCTAATTTAGCAACCGCTGTGTTCACCTACTATTCACCTTGCTTTTGCCTTGTAGCGCTGTTTTCACAGCGATCTGCAGGGTCTGTGTGTGTGTGTGTGTGAGTGCAGCCCAGTCTCCAGTCTGAGTGCAGCCACATAGGCCATCCATAGTTGGTTGTATTCAGTTCAGGGAGGGTGGTTCATTGCCTCATACTGTTCCTTTTTTTTTTTTTTTCCCAAGTAGTGTAGTCTGCTGCTAATTTATTCAAAAAAATCCTATTAGTGTCTTTCCACCCGTCTCCAGCTAATTTGTGGAAAAACACTACATAGGATAAAGTAGAGGAGGGTTTTTGGGCCTTGCAGCGCCGTTTACGGCCGTCTGCACGGTCTCCATGTGACTGCAGCTCGCCCTGTAATCTGTGAGCAGCTGTAGCCTGGTTGTCTCCAGCTCAGGGTTTTTCACTGCGTCATACCGCCAAATCAATTTTCTTTTTTTTCAAAGTAGTGTAGTCTGCTGCTAATTAATTTTAAAAAATCCTATTAGTGTCTTTCCACCCGTCTCCAGCTAATTTGTGGAAAAACACTACATAGGATAAAGTAGAGGAGGGTTTTTGGGCCTTGCAGCGCCGTTTACGGCTGTCTGCACGGTCTCCGTGTGACTGCAGCTCGCCCTGTAATCTGTGAGCAGCTGTAGCCTGGTTGTCTCCAGCTCAGGGTTTTTCACTGCGTCATACCGCCAAATCAATTTTCTTTTTTTTCAAAGTAGTGTAGTCTGCTGCTAATTAATTTAAAAAAATCCTATTAGTGTCTTTCCACCCGTCTCCAGCTAATTTGTGGAAAAACACTATATAGGATAAAGTAGAGGAGGGTTTTTGGGCCTTGCAGCGCCGTTTACGGCTGTCTGCACGGTCTCCGTGTGACTGCAGCTCGCCCTGTAATCTGTGAGCAGCTATAGCCTGGTTGTCTCCAGCTCAGGGTTTTTCACTGCGTCATACCGCCAAATCAATTTTCTTTTTTTTCAAAGTAGTGTAGTCTGCTGCTAATTAATTTAAAAAAATCCTATTAGTGTCTTTCCACCCGTCTCCAGCTAATTTGTGGAAAAACACTACATAGGATAAAGTAGAGGAGGGTTTTTGGGCCTTGCAGCGCCGTTTACGGCTGTCTGCACGGTCTCCGTGTGACTGCAGCTCGCCCTGTAATCTGTGAGCAGCTATAGCCTGGTTGTCTCCAGCTCAGGGTTTTTCACTGCGTCATACCGCCAAATCAATTTTCTTTTTTTTCCAAATAGTGTAGTCTGCTGCTAATTTATTCAAAAAAATCCTATTAGTGTCTTTCCACCCGTCTCCAGCTAATTTGTGGAAAAACACTACATAGGATAAAGTAGAGGAGGGTTTTTGGGCCTTGTAGCGCCGTTTACGTCTGTCTGCACGGTCTCCGTGTGACTGCAGCTCTATCTGTTGTCAGTTCAGCCCCCAAAAAATAAATAAATAATAAAGTTCACCAAACACACCAGTTACACCACTTTACATTTCTGTAGGCCACATTAGCTCATATTAAAGTCTAGTCCACACTTTAGATAATTAGTGCTTCTTATACCTGTTAGGAGGAGTTGCTCAGGAATAAGCACACAAATCCGTTAGTACTTTTCTGCTTATCTTTATCAGTCAACCAAGATGAAGAAGGCAGTGAGTAAGGCACGTGGGCGTGGGCGTGGGCGCGGAGCAGGGAGGGGACGTGGGGATTCTGTGCCTGCTGCGGGCACCGGTGACTCATCAGCACCCACTTTCACCAGGCAACAGTCGTTCATGCGAAGCTTTGTGTCCGAGCGCCGTACACCGCTGCTGCGTGAAGAACAAATTGAAGCTGTTGTCGGATGGATGGCAGCTAATGCATCAACTTCCATTAGTGCCACATCCTCTCAGACACAGAGCACTGGAGAGCAGCCATCTGTCTCTTCACCACCTGCCAAATTGCCCAGGCAGACAGAGAGCCCAGGACAGGAGCCGTCTCTACTTCTGTTCTCTGAATCTCTTGGCTTGGAAACAGGGGGCCAGCCAAGCAGCATTGGAGAAATGGAAGAAGAGGCAGGGTGCAGTGATGCCCAACAGCTTTTTCTGTCTTCCTCTGAAGAGGCGGGTGGGCCAGTGGCTCCGGTCACCACATCGCAGGCCGCATCAGCTGATGATGACACTCAGGTGCCACTTACTGGTGCGTGCTCTGCTGCTGAGACTACCCAGGAGGAGCAGTTGGGGGCAGAGGGTAGTGTAGATGATGAGGTCCTCGACCCATCTTGGCGTGAGGGACAGGAAGGTGGTGGGAGCAGCTCTGAGGAAGAGATTCCCCGTACGGCCCAAAGAGGGAGAGGGAGGGGGAAGACTGCGGATCCTGCAGCCTCCGCTTTGGCACCCGTTAGGAGCATGTCTCTTCCAAAAGCCAAAAAGGGCGCTCCCAAGACTTGCAGTGCCTGGTCCTTTTTTGACACAGTTGCAGATGACATTTGCTATGTCAGATGCAACGTGTGTCATCAAAAAGTCAAAAGAGGGAAAAATGTCAGCAACCTCAATACCTCCAACATGTGGAAACATGTGCGCAACAGGCACCCGGCGGAGTTAGAAAAACACACTGAAGAGGTAGGCCAACCAACAGCGGCAGCTACCACCTCTTCAGCTCGTGTTGCCTCTTCCTCTACCTCACACGCAGCTGGTTCGGCGTCCTCCCAGGATCGCCGTGGAAGAACCTCTGCCCCTGTTGTCCAGAGACCCGCTGTAATTCCACCCGCAGCGCCACTTTCCCAGTCATCCACACACTCCCAGCCCAGTCTACAGCCATCGGTAGTACAGGCATGGGAGAAAAGGCGGCCTTTCTCGTCAAACCACCCACGAGCACAGGCTCTGACTGCAGGCATTGCCAAACTTCTGTCACTGGAAATGCTGTCATTCAGGCTGGTGGAGACTGACAGCTTCCGTGACTTGATGTCATTGGCAGTCCCACAGTACAATGTGCCCAGCCGCTTTTACTTCAGCAGGCAAGCCGTCCCTGCCCTGCAGAAGCATGTGGAGGGACACATAAAACACGCGCTACTGAACGCCGTCAGTAGCAAGGTCCACCTCACCACCGATGCGTGGACCAGTCAACATGGACAGGGGCGATACCTTTCCCTCACTGCCCATTGGGTTAATGTCGTTGAGCCGGGTACAGACCGTGCGAGTGGCGCAGGACGTGTCCTGCCCACTCCAAGGATTGCAGGAATCCATTCTGTACGCATTGACTCCTCCTCTTACACCAGTTCCTCAGAATCATCGCTGCAGGAGCCGTCACAGTCCACCTCCACATGGACCCGTGATGAACGTGTACCTGTTACGACCGACATGAGCACAGCCGTGGCCAAACGTCAACAGGCCGTCTTGAAATTAATTTTCTTGGGGAATCGTAGCCACACAGCGCAGGAGCTCTGGAATGCCATCAAGCAGGAGAGCGATGTGTGGTTTGTGCCAGCGAATCTCCAGCCAGGCATGGTAGTGTGTGATAATGGCCGAAATCTGGTGGCAGCTCTGGGCCTCGGCAACCTCACTCACATCCCATGTCTGGCACATGTGCTCAATTTGGTCGTGCAGAGCTTTTTGAGGGACTATCCGGATCTTGATGCACTGCTGCACAAGGTCCGCCTAGAGTGTGCTCACTTGCGGCGTTCCAGCACGGCAAAAGCGCGCATTGCGGCTCTGCAGCGCCGACACCGCCTGCCGGAACATCGCATCATATGTGACCTACCTACCAGGTGGAATTCCACGTTACATATGTTGGAGCGGTTGTGTGAGCAGCAGCAAGCTGTAATGGAGTACCAGCTGCTTCAGGCGCAAAAAAGTCGCAGTCAGCGCCGTACAGACTTCACAACCACAGAGTGGGCCACTATGAATGACGTCTGCCAGGTTTTGCGTCCCTTTGATTATTCCACGCGGATGGCGAGTGCAGATGATGCACTAGTCAGCATGACTGTCCCCCTTATCTGCCTGCTTGAAAAATCACTGCAAGCGCTAAGGGATGATGTTGTGGAAGAGGTGGAGGATGAGGATTCACCATTTCCATCATCTTCTGGACAGTCAGCGCCACGTGGTTCCTCACAAACGCGTAGGCAGGGGACCGTTTGTGAGGAGGATGAGGAGGAGTCAATGGAGGAGGAAGACATCCGTCCAGAGGAGGGAGTTACACAATTGTCCAGTAGTCAGTGTGTACAGCGAGGGTGGGGTGATGACGAGCGGGCAGAGATCACGCCTCCAGCAGGGGACAGCGTTTCTTGGGCAGTTGGCAGTCTGCAGCACATGGTGGATTACATGCTGCAGTGCCTGAGAAACGACCGCCGCATCGCCCACATTCTCAACATGTCTGATTATTGGGTGTTCACCCTCCTCGATCCTCGCTACCGGGACAACGTAGAAAGCCTCATCACACCGTTGAACCGGGAGCGAAAAATGCGGGAGTACCAAGACACACTGGTCAATTCCATCATCTTCTCCATTCCAACTGAGAGAAGTGCTGCTAGTGCATTCCAAAGCAGCTCAGTGCGTCCAGGCCGTGGTGGAGGCTCTGCACAAAGAGGGAGCAGAAGCAGTGCCTCTGCCCAAGGCAAGACCAGTATGGCCGAACTGTGGCACAGTTTTCTGTGCCCGCCACAAAAGTCTACACCATCACAGACGGCTCCAGTCAGCAGGAGGCAACGGTTCCGTCAGATGGTGACAGACTACATGTCTTGCCCTCTTGCTGTACTCCCAGACGGCTCTTCCCCTTTCAAGTTTTGGGTCTCAAAGCTGGATACATGGCCAGAGCTAAGCCAGTATGCATTGGAGGTGCTGTCTTGCCCTGCGGCCAGTGTATTATCGGAACGTGTCTTTAGTGCTGCAGGTGGTGTACTAACTGACCGTCGCATGCGACTATCCTCCGATAACGTTGACCGGCTTACTTTCCTGAAAATGAACAAGGCCTGGATCTCGCCGGAATTTGCCACTCCTCCTCCTGATTGAATAATTAGGTCACTGTATACGTTATCCAGGTCTCCTGTTGTGTTCATCTTTCTACCACCTGAACTTAAATTCCTGGGCTCCAACACCGCCAGTTGAGGCTCAGACGTGCCGTCTGCACAGTCAAAACATACGACCCAGTGTTATTGGGTTTCAGTAACGTCAGCTGATCCCCAGCTGTGTAGCCGGCAATGTGTCATGCGACCGCCACGCTGACACAACAACTGAAATGTAAGGGAATCTGTCCCCCCCCCCCCAAGGCGTTTGTTACTGAAAGAGCCACCTTGTGCAGCAGTAATGCTGCCCAAGGAAAAGGTAGCTATTTTTGTTTAGCTCCTTGCACACGCAGAACTTAACACTTATAAAATGTGTCCACTGATACCGTAAAACCGTCCCGGAGGTGGGACTTTCCTTCGTAATGTGACGCAGCCCAGCCGTCATTCCTACCCCCCCGGCGCCGCGCACCGGCTCCTCAGCGTTGTTTTATTCCGTCCAGGAGCCTGCGCTGTTATGTTATCCCGTGGCCAGGCACACTTAGCGCTGCCCGTCTTCTGGCATCATTTGGTGTCTGGATGGCTGTGCCTGTGCGGCCGCGCTGGCAGAGAGCCCGCCTCGCAGTGTCTTCTGATTTAATCCCACTGGGGGCCTGGGATCCATGGACATGCGCAGTGCATATCTGAACCTCCACCTCTCACTCATTTCCCTATGGCTTCTTCAGACTGTTCGGTGTCAGCTGGTCCCTAACAGCATGCCACGGCCGTGACACCGCACAGTCTGAAGAAGCCATAGGGAGATGAGTGAGAGGTGGAGGTTCAGATATGCACTGCGCATGTCCATGGATCCCAGGCCCCCAGTGGGATTAAATCAGAAGACACTGCGAGGCGGGCTCTCTGCCAGCGCGGCCGCACAGGCGCAGCCATCCAGACACCAAATGATGCCAGAAGACGGGCAGCGCTAAGTGTGCCTGGCCACGGGATAACATAACAGCGCAGGCTCCTGGACGGAATAAAACAACGCTGAGGAGCCGGTGCGCGGCGCCGGGGGGGTAGGAATGACGGCTGGGCTGCGTCACATTACGAAGGAAAGTCCCACCTCCGGGACGGTTTTACGGTTGCAGGGGACACATTTTATAAGTGTTTAGTTCTGTGTTTGCAAGGAGCATGATGAAAAGAGCCACCTTTTCCTTTTGCATCTTTTGTGCTGCACAAGCTGGCTCTTTCAGCTACAAACGCCTTGGGGGGGGGTTAAAGGTTCCCTTTCGACTTTCTCAGGCTTCGGCCTACATTGTGTTCCTCTGCTTTTCCACCTGTCCCTGGGCTCCAACACCGCTAGTTGTTGCCTGGTAGTGCTGTACGCACAGTCCCAACAGTCGCTCCTCTGTTATTGGGGTTCAGTAACGTCAGCTGTTCCCCTGCTGTGTGTGTGGCAATCCCTCCTACCTCCTCCAACCTCCTCCTCCTCCACCTGTCCCTGGGCTCCAACACCGCCAGTTGCCGTCCAGAAGTGCTGTACGCACAGTCAACAGTCCCTCCTCTGTTATTGGGGTTCAGTAACGTCAGCTGTTCCCCTGCTGTGTGTGTGGCAATCCCTCCTACCTCCTCCTACCTCCTCCAACCTCCTCCTCCTCCACCTGTCCCTGGGCTCCAACACCGCCAGTTGCCGTCCAGAAGTGCTGTACGCACAGTCCCAACAGTCGCTCCTCTGTTATTGGGGTTCAGTAACGTCAGCTGTTCCCCTGCTGTGTGTGTGGCAATCCCTCCTACCTCCTCCAACCTCCTCCTCCTCCACCTGTCCCTGGGCTCCAACACCGCCAGTTGCCGTCCAGAAGTGCTGTACGCACAGTCAACAGTCCCTCCTCTGTTATTGGGGTTCAGTAACGTCAGCTGTTCCCCTGCTGTGTGTGTGGCAATCCCTCCTACCTCCTCCAACCTCCTCCAACCTCCTCCTCCTCCACCTGTCCCTGGGCTCCAACACCGCCAGTTGCCGTCCAGAAGTGCTGTACGCACAGTCCCAACAGTCGCTCCTCTGTTATTGGGGTTCAGTAACGTCAGCTGTTCCCCTGCTGTGTGTGTGGCAATCCCTCCTACCTCCTCCAACCTCCTCCTCCTCCACCTGTCCCTGGGCTCCAACACCGCCAGTTGCCGTCCAGAAGTGCTGTACGCACAGTCAACAGTCCCTCCTCTGTTATTGGGGTTCAGTA
Source organism: Ranitomeya variabilis (assembly GCF_051348905.1). Taxonomy (NCBI): domain Eukaryota; kingdom Metazoa; phylum Chordata; class Amphibia; order Anura; family Dendrobatidae; genus Ranitomeya; species Ranitomeya variabilis. Next base: position 175,086,548 of record NC_135234.1, read on the forward strand.
ACGTCAGCTGTTCCCCTGCTGTGTGTGTGGCAATCCCTCCTACCTCCTCCAACCTCCTCCTCCTCCACCTGTCCCTGGGCTCCAACACCGCCAGTTGCCGTCCAGAAGTGCTGTACGCACAGTCAACAGTCGCTCCTCTGTTATTGGGGTTCAGTAACGTCAGCTGTTCCCCTGCTGTGTGTGTGGCAATCCCTCCTACCTCCTCCAACCTCCTCCTCCTCCTCCACCTGTCCCTGGGCTCCAACACCGCCAGTTGCCGTCCAGAAGTGCTGTACGCACAGTCAACAGTCCCTCCTCTGTTATTGGGGTTCAGTAACGTCAGCTGTTCCCCTGCTGTGTGTGTGGCAATCCCTCCTACCTCCTCCAACCTCCTCCTCCTCCACCTGTCCCTGGGCTCCAACACCGCCAGTTGCCGTCCAGAAGTGCTGTACGCACAGTCAACAGTCGCTCCTCTGTTATTGGGGTTCAGTAACGTCAGCTGTTCCCCTGCTGTGTGTGTGGCAATCCCTCCTACCTCCTCCAACCTCCTCCTCCTCCACCTGTCCCTGGGCTCCAACACCGCCAGTTGCCGTCCAGAAGTGCTGTACGCACAGTCAACAGTCCCTCCTCTGTTATTGGGGTTCAGTAACGTCAGCTGTTCCCCTGCTGTGTGTGTGGCAATCCCTCCTACCTCCTCCAACCTCCTCCTCCTCCACCTGTCCCTGGGCTCCAACACCGCCAGTTGCCGTCCAGAAGTGCTGTACGCACAGTCAACAGTCCCTCCTCTGTTATTGGGGTTCAGTAACGTCAGCTGTTCCCCTGCTGTGTGTGTGGCAATCCCTCCTACCTCCTCCTACCTCCTCCAACCTCCTCCTCCTCCACCTGTCCCTGGGCTCCAACACCGCTAGTTGCCGTCCAGAAGTGCTGTACGCACAGAGCCAAACACCTCGCCAATGTGTTAGTGGGGTTCAGCACCGCCAGCTGTTCCCCTGCTGTGTATACGGCAACGTGTACTGCGACCGCCACGCAGACACAACAAGTTAAATGTAAGGGAACCTGACCCCCCCCCCCCCCCCAGGCGTTTGTTACTGAAGGAGCCACCTTGTGCAGCAGTAATGATGATGCAAAGGGAAAAAGTGCCTCTTTTCGTGATGCTCCTTGCACATGCTGAACCAAACACTTATGAAATGTGTCCCCACACAGCGTTACACCGTCCGGTAGGTGGAACTTTCCTTTGTCGTGTGACGCAGCACAGCCATCATTTTTACCCCCTTGGCGCCGTGCGCCCCCTCCTCAGCGTTGTTTGAATCTGTCCCGGAGCCTGCGCTGTTAGGTTAGCCCTTGGCCATGCACACATGTTGCGCTGCCCGTCTTCTGACCTCATTTGGTGTCAGGCTGGCTGCGCCTGTGCGGGTGCGCTGGCCGAGATCCCGCCTCGCAGTGTCGTCTAATGTAATCCCACCGCGGGCCTGTGATCCGTGCCCGTGCGCAGTGCATATCCTCTCCTCTCACTCCCCTCCCTACGGCTTCTTCAGACTGTGCGATGTCAGCTGGTCCCTAATAGCATGCCACGGCCGTGACACCGCACAGTCTGAAAAAGCCGTAGGGAGGGGAGTGAGAGGAGAGGATATGCACTGCGCACGGGCACGGATCACAGGCCCGCGGTGGGATTACATGAGACGACACTGCGAGGCGGGATCTCGGCCAACGCACCCGCACAGGCGCAGCCAGCCTGACACCAAATGAGGTCAGAAGACGGGCAGCGCAACATGTGTGCATAGCCATGGGCTAACCTAACAGCGCAGGCTCCGGGACAGATTCAAACAACGCTGAGGAGGGGGCGAACGGCGACAAGGGGGTAAAAATGATGGCTGTGCTGCGTCACACGACAAAGGAAAGTTCCACCTACCGGACGGTTTAACGCTGTGTGGGGACACATTTCATAAATGTTAGGTTCCGCATGTACAAGGACCATAATTAAAAGAGCTAAGTTTACCTTTTCCAGCATTAGTGCTGTACACAATGGCTCTTTCAGCTACAAACGCCTGGGGGGGGGGGGGGTTAAAGGTTTCCTTTCAACTTGCTCGAGTGCAGGCTTCGGCCTACACTCCGCTCCCCCTGCTCCTCCTGCTGACCCTGGGCTCTAACACCGCCAGTTTTTGCCCAGATGTGCTAGCTGCACAGAGAAAAACACCAGCCAATGTGTCAGTGGGGTCCAGCACCGCCAGCTGTTCCCCTGCTGTGTAGCCGGCAACGTGTCCTGCGACCGCCACGCAGACACAAGAACTGAAATTGAAGGGAACCTGTCCCCCCTCCCCCAGGTGTTTCTATGTTTTACAGCTACCTTGAACAGCAGTAATGCTGCATGTGTTCAAGGTGGCTCAGAAACTTATTCTCCTTGCCCATGTTGAAGTGAACACGTCTAAAATGTGTCCTCTGTGACCATTAAAACGTCCCTCAGGTGTGATTTGACTTTGTATTGACACACGCAACAAGCTCCTTGGTAACGCTGCCCGTCTTCTGGCATCATTGTTTGGCTGGCTGCGCTTCTGCGGCCGCCCTGACCCACACAACGCCCCTCGGTGTCTTATTTATTGGGACTGCGAGGGTGTGATTGATGGGCAGGATCAGTGCATCAGTTCGCCTGTCCCTCCTCTCCTTCCGCCTTCTTCGGACTGTGCGGCTTCATGGCCGTGGCATGCGATAAGGGATCAGATGACGCCGCACAGTCTGAAGCGGGTGTAAGGACCCGAGTGTGAGAGGCGAACATATGTGCTGCGCCAGGCCCTGAATCCCAGCCCCGCAGTGTTTTAACAATGTTAAGACACTGCGGGGCTGGGATTCATGGTCATCGCGAACCGCACCGGCCGACATTACATGATGCCAGAAGATGGGCAGCGCTAACGGCGCTAGGCCAGGGGATAACACGACAGCGCAGACTCCTGTACAGCAAATAACAACGCTCGGGAGGCTGCACCCAGCACCAAGGTGGGATTCTTGACACCTGTGCTGCGTCTCATTACAAAGGGAACTCTCGCCTCCATTACACAGTTTGACTGTATAAAGGGCTAAATGTTATACGTGTTTCATTCAGCGTGTGCAAGGAGAAAAATTAAAAGAGCAACCTTTGACTTGTGCAGCACTACTGCTGCATAAGCTGTGGCTCTTCTACTTTCTAACCCCTGAGGGGGGGTTAAAGGTGACCTTTGAAATCGGTTCAAGTAGGCTTCGGCCTACACTCTGCTCCACCTGCAGAGCCCGGGCTCCAACAACGCTAGTTGCTGTCCGGAAGTGCTGGCTGCACAGAGCCAAACACCTCGCCAATGTGTCAGTGGGGTCCAGCACCGCCAGCTGTTCCCCTGCTGTGTAGCCGGCAACGTGTCCTGCAAAAGCCACGCAGACACAACACACCCAAAGCTGCCGCCAGTGCAGGCTTCGGCCTACACTCCCCTCCCCCTGCTCCTCCTCCTCCTGCTCCTCCTCCTGCTGCCCCTGGGCTCTAACACACCGCCAGTTGGGGCCCAGATGTGCTAGCTGCACAGAGAAAAACACCAGCCAATGTGTCAGTGGGGTCCAGCACCGCCAGCTGTTCCCCTGCTGTGCAGCCGGCAACGTGTCCTGCAAAAGCCACGCAGACACAAGAACTGAAATTGAAGGGAACCTGTCCCCCCTCCCCCAGGCGTTTTTACGTTATCCAGCCACCTTGTACAGCGGTAATGCTGCATGTGTGCAAGGTGGCTCAGAAACGTATTCTCCTCGCACATGTGGAACTGAAAACACGTCTGCAATGTGTCCTCTGTGTGACCATTTAACCGTCCCGGTGGTGTGACTTTCCTTTGTAATGACACGCTGCAACCCCCTTGGTAGCGCTGCCCGTCTTCTGGCATCATTGTTTGGCTGCCTGCGCCTCTGCGGCCGCCCTGACCCACACAACGCCCCTCGGTGTCTTATTTATTGGGACTGCGAGGGTGTGATTGATGGGCAGGATCAGTGCATCAGTTCGCCTGTCCCTCCTCTCCTTCCGCCTTCTTCGGACTGTGCGGCTTCATGGCCGTGGCATGCGATAAGGGATCAGATGACGCCGCACAGTCTGAAGCGGGTGTAAGGACCCGAGTGTGAGAGGCGAACATATGTGCTGCGCCAGGCCCTGAATCCCAGCCCCGCAGTGTTTTAACAATGTTAAGACACTGCGGGGCTGGGATTCATGGTCATCGCGAACCGCACCGGCCGACATTACATGATGCCAGAAGATGGGCAGCGCTAACGGCGCTAGGCCAGGGGATAACACGACAGCGCAGACTCCTGTACAGCAAATAACAACGCTCGGGAGGCTGCACCCAGCACCAAGGTGGGATTCTTGACACCTGTGCTGCGTCTCATTACAAAGGGAACTCTCGCCTCCATTACACAGTTTGACTGTATAAAGGGCTAAATGTTATACGTGTTTCATTCAGCGTGTGCAAGGAGAAAAATTAAAAGAGCAACCTTTGACTTGTGCAGCACTACTGCTGCATAAGCTGTGGCTCTTCTACTTTCTAACCCCTGAGGGGGGGTTAAAGGTGACCTTTGAAATCGGTTCAAGTAGGCTTCGGCCTACACTCTGCTCCACCTGCAGAGCCCGGGCTCCAACAACGCTAGTTGCTGTCCGGAAGTGCTGGCTGCACAGAGCCAAACACCTCGCCAATGTGTCAGTGGGGTCCAGCACCGCCAGCTGTTCCCCTGCTGTGTAGCCGGCAACGTGTCCTGCAAAAGCCACGCAGACACAACACACCCAAAGCTGCCGCCAGTGCAGGCTTCGGCCTACACTCCCCTCCCCCTGCTCCTCCTCCTCCTGCTCCTCCTCCTGCTGCCCCTGGGCTCTAACACACCGCCAGTTGGGGCCCAGATGTGCTAGCTGCACAGAGAAAAACACCAGCCAATGTGTCAGTGGGGTCCAGCACCGCCAGCTGTTCCCCTGCTGTGCAGCCGGCAACGTGTCCTGCAAAAGCCACGCAGACACAAGAACTGAAATTGAAGGGAACCTGTCCCCCCTCCCCCAGGCGTTTTTACGTTATCCAGCCACCTTGTACAGCGGTAATGCTGCATGTGTGCAAGGTGGCTCAGAAACGTATTCTCCTCGCACATGTGGAACTGAAAACACGTCTGCAATGTGTCCTCTGTGTGACCATTTAACCGTCCCGGTGGTGTGACTTTCCTTTGTAATGACACGCTGCAACCCCCTTGGTAGCGCTGCCCGTCTTCTGGCATCATTGTTTGGCTGCCTGCGCCTCTGCGGCCGCCCTGACCCACACAACGCCCCTCGGTGTCTTATTTATTGGGACTGCGAGGGTGTGATTGATGGGCAGGATCAGTGCATCAGTTCGCCTGTCCCTCCTCTCCTTCCGCCTTCTTCGGACTGTGCGGCTTCATGGCCGTGGCATGCGATAAGGGATCAGATGACGCCGCACAGTCTGAAGCGGGTGTAAGGACCCGAGTGTGAGAGGCCAACATATGTGCTGCGCCAGGCCCTGAATCCCAGCCCCGCAGTGTTTTAACAATGTTAAGACACTGCGGGGCTGGGATTCATGGTCATCGCGAACCGCACCGGCCGACATTACATGATGCCAGAAGATGGGCAGCGCTAACGGCGCTAGGCCAGGGGATAACACGACAGCGCAGACTCCTGTACAGCAAATAACAACGCTCGGGAGGCTGCACCCAGCACCAAGGTGGGATTCTTGACACCTGTGCTGCGTCTCATTACAAAGGGAACTCTCGCCTCCATTACACAGTTTGACTGTATAAAGGGCTAAATGTTATACGTGTTTCATTCAGCGTGTGCAAGGAGAAAAATTAAAAGAGCAACCTTTGACTTGTGCAGTACTACTGCTGCATAAGCTGTGGCTCTTCTACTTTCTAACCCCTGAGGGGGGGTTAAAGGTGACCTTTGAAATCGGTTCAAGTAGGCTTCGGCCTACACTCTGCTCCACCTGCAGAGCCCGGGCTCCAACAACGCTAGTTGCTGTCCGGAAGTGCTGGCTGCACAGAGCCAAACACCTCGCCAATGTGTCAGTGGGGTCCAGCACCGCCAGCTGTTCCCCTGCTGTGTAGCCGGCAACGTGTCCTGCAAAAGCCACGCAGACACAACACACCCAAAGCTGCCGCCAGTGCAGGCTTCGGCCTACACTCCCCTCCCCCTGCTCCTCCTCCTCCTGCTCCTCCTCCTGCTGCCCCTGGGCTCTAACACACCGCCAGTTGGGGCCCAGATGTGCTAGCTGCACAGAGAAAAACACCAGCCAATGTGTCAGTGGGGTCCAGCACCGCCAGCTGTTCCCCTGCTGTGCAGCCGGCAACGTGTCCTGCAAAAGCCACGCAGACACAAGAACTGAAATTGAAGGGAACCTGTCCCCCCTCCCCCAGGCGTTTTTACGTTATCCAGCCACCTTGTACAGCGGTAATGCTGCATGTGTGCAAGGTGGCTCAGAAACGTATTCTCCTCGCACATGTGGAACTGAAAACACGTCTGCAATGTGTCCTCTGTGTGACCATTTAACCGTCCCGGTGGTGTGACTTTCCTTTGTAATGACACGCTGCAACCCCCTTGGTAGCGCTGCCCGTCTTCTGGCATCATTGTTTGGCTGCCTGCGCCTCTGCGGCCGCCCTGACCCACACAACGCCCCTCGGTGTCTTATTTATTGGGACTGCGAGGGTGTGATTGATGGGCAGGATCAGTGCATCAGTTCGCCTGTCCCTCCTCTCCTTCCGCCTTCTTCGGACTGTGCGGCTTCATGGCCGTGGCATGCGATAAGGGATCAGATGACGCCGCACAGTCTGAAGCGGGTGTAAGGACCCGAGTGTGAGAGGCGAACATATGTGCTGCGCCAGGCCCTGAATCCCAGCCCCGCAGTGTTTTAACAATGTTAAGACACTGCGGGGCTGGGATTCATGGTCATCGCGAACCGCACCGGCCGACATTACATGATGCCAGAAGATGGGCAGCGCTAACGGCGCTAGGCCAGGGGATAACACGACAGCGCAGACTCCTGTACAGCAAATAACAACGCTCGGGAGGCTGCACCCAGCACCAAGGTGGGATTCTTGACACCTGTGCTGCGTCTCATTACAAAGGGAACTCTCGCCTCCATTACACAGTTTGACTGTATAAAGGGCTAAATGTTATACGTGTTTCATTCAGCGTGTGCAAGGAGAAAAATTAAAAGAGCAACCTTTGACTTGTGCAGCACTACTGCTGCATAAGCTGTGGCTCTTCTACTTTCTAACCCCTGAGGGGGGGTTAAAGGTGACCTTTGAAATCGGTTCAAGTAGGCTTCGGCCTACACTCTGCTCCACCTGCAGAGCCCGGGCTCCAACAACGCTAGTTGCTGTCCGGAAGTGCTGGCTGCACAGAGCCAAACACCTCGCCAATGTGTCAGTGGGGTCCAGCACCGCCAGCTGTTCCCCTGCTGTGTAGCCGGCAACGTGTCCTGCAAAAGCCACGCAGACACAACACACCCAAAGCTGCCGCCAGTGCAGGCTTCGGCCTACACTCCCCTCCCCCTGCTCCTCCTCCTCCTGCTCCTCCTCCTGCTGCCCCTGGGCTCTAACACACCGCCAGTTGGGGCCCAGATGTGCTAGCTGCACAGAGAAAAACACCAGCCAATGTGTCAGTGGGGTCCAGCACCGCCAGCTGTTCCCCTGCTGTGCAGCCGGCAACGTGTCCTGCAAAAGCCACGCAGACACAAGAACTGAAATTGAAGGGAACCTGTCCCCCCTCCCCCAGGCGTTTTTACGTTATCCAGCCACCTTGTACAGCGGTAATGCTGCATGTGTGCAAGGTGGCTCAGAAACGTATTCTCCTCGCACATGTGGAACTGAAAACACGTCTGCAATGTGTCCTCTGTGTGACCATTTAACCGTCCCGGTGGTGTGACTTTCCTTTGTAATGACACGCTGCAACCCCCTTGGTAGCGCTGCCCGTCTTCTGGCATCATTGTTTGGCTGCCTGCGCCTCTGCGGCCGCCCTGACCCACACAACGCCCCTCGGTGTCTTATTTATTGGGACTGCGAGGGTGTGATTGATGGGCAGGATCAGTGCATCAGTTCGCCTGTCCCTCCTCTCCTTCCGCCTTCTTCGGACTGTGCGGCTTCATGGCCGTGGCATGCGATAAGGGATCAGATGACGCCGCACAGTCTGAAGCGGGTGTAAGGACCCGAGTGTGAGAGGCCAACATATGTGCTGCGCCAGGCCCTGAATCCCAGCCCCGCAGTGTTTTAACAATGTTAAGACACTGCGGGGCTGGGATTCATGGTCATCGCGAACCGCACCGGCCGACATTACATGATGCCAGAAGATGGGCAGCGCTAACGGCGCTAGGCCAGGGGATAACACGACAGCGCAGACTCCTGTACAGCAAATAACAACGCTCGGGAGGCTGCACCCAGCACCAAGGTGGGATTCTTGACACCTGTGCTGCGTCTCATTACAAAGGGAACTCTCGCCTCCATTACACAGTTTGACTGTATAAAGGGCTAAATGTTATACGTGTTTCATTCAGCGTGTGCAAGGAGAAAAATTAAAAGAGCAACCTTTGACTTGTGCAGCACTACTGCTGCATAAGCTGTGGCTCTTCTACTTTCTAACCCCTGAGGGGGGGTTAAAGGTGACCTTTGAAATCGGTTCAAGTAGGCTTCGGCCTACACTCTGCTCCACCTGCAGAGCCCGGGCTCCAACAACGCTAGTTGCTGTCCGGAAGTGCTGGCTGCACAGAGCCAAACACCTCGCCAATGTGTCAGTGGGGTCCAGCACCGCCAGCTGTTCCCCTGCTGTGTAGCCGGCAACGTGTCCTGCAAAAGCCACGCAGACACAACACACCCAAAGCTGCCGCCAGTGCAGGCTTCGGCCTACACTCCCCTCCCCCTGCTCCTCCTCCTCCTGCTCCTCCTCCTGCTGCCCCTGGGCTCTAACACACCGCCAGTTGGGGCCCAGATGTGCTAGCTGCACAGAGAAAAACACCAGCCAATGTGTCAGTGGGGTCCAGCACCGCCAGCTGTTCCCCTGCTGTGCAGCCGGCAACGTGTCCTGCAAAAGCCACGCAGACACAAGAACTGAAATTGAAGGGAACCTGTCCCCCCTCCCCCAGGCGTTTTTACGTTATCCAGCCACCTTGTACAGCGGTAATGCTGCATGTGTGCAAGGTGGCTCAGAAACGTATTCTCCTCGCACATGTGGAACTGAAAACACGTCTGCAATGTGTCCTCTGTGTGACCATTTAACCGTCCCGGTGGTGTGACTTTCCTTTGTAATGACACGCTGCAACCCCCTTGGTAGCGCTGCCCGTCTTCTGGCATCATTGTTTGGCTGCCTGCGCCTCTGCGGCCGCCCTGACCCACACAACGCCCCTCGGTGTCTTATTTATTGGGACTGCGAGGGTGTGATTGATGGGCAGGATCAGTGCATCAGTTCGCCTGTCCCTCCTCTCCTTCCGCCTTCTTCGGACTGTGCGGCTTCATGGCCGTGGCATGCGATAAGGGATCAGATGACGCCGCACAGTCTGAAGCGGGTGTAAGGACCCGAGTGTGAGAGGCCAACATATGTGCTGCGCCAGGCCCTGAATCCCAGCCCCGCAGTGTTTTAACAATGTTAAGACACTGCGGGGCTGGGATTCATGGTCATCGCGAACCGCACCGGCCGACATTACATGATGCCAGAAGATGGGCAGCGCTAACGGCGCTAGGCCAGGGGATAACACGACAGCGCAGACTCCTGTACAGCAAATAACAACGCTCGGGAGGCTGCACCCAGCACCAAGGTGGGATTCTTGACACCTGTGCTGCGTCTCATTACAAAGGGAACTCTCGCCTCCATTACACAGTTTGACTGTATAAAGGGCTAAATGTTATACGTGTTTCATTCAGCGTGTGCAAGGAGAAAAATTAAAAGAGCAACCTTTGACTTGTGCAGCACTACTGCTGCATAAGCTGTGGCTCTTCTACTTTCTAACCCCTGAGGGGGGGTTAAAGGTGACCTTTGAAATCGGTTCAAGTAGGCTTCGGCCTACACTCTGCTCCACCTGCAGAGCCCGGGCTCCAACAACGCTAGTTGCTGTCCGGAAGTGCTGGCTGCACAGAGCCAAACACCTCGCCAATGTGTCAGTGGGGTCCAGCACCGCCAGCTGTTCCCCTGCTGTGTAGCCGGCAACGTGTCCTGCAAAAGCCACGCAGACACAACACACCCAAAGCTGCCGCCAGTGCAGGCTTCGGCCTACACTCCCCTCCCCCTGCTCCTCCTCCTCCTGCTCCTCCTCCTGCTGCCCCTGGGCTCTAACACACCGCCAGTTGGGGCCCAGATGTGCTAGCTGCACAGAGAAAAACACCAGCCAATGTGTCAGTGGGGTCCAGCACCGCCAGCTGTTCCCCTGCTGTGCAGCCGGCAACGTGTCCTGCAAAAGCCACGCAGACACAAGAACTGAAATTGAAGGGAACCTGTCCCCCCTCCCCCAGGCGTTTTTACGTTATCCAGCCACCTTGTACAGCGGTAATGCTGCATGTGTGCAAGGTGGCTCAGAAACGTATTCTCCTCGCACATGTGGAACTGAAAACACGTCTGCAATGTGTCCTCTGTGTGACCATTTAACCGTCCCGGTGGTGTGACTTTCCTTTGTAATGACACGCTGCAACCCCCTTGGTAGCGCTGCCCGTCTTCTGGCATCATTGTTTGGCTGCCTGCGCCTCTGCGGCCGCCCTGACCCACACAACGCCCCTCGGTGTCTTATTTATTGGGACTGCGAGGGTGTGATTGATGGGCAGGATCAGTGCATCAGTTCGCCTGTCCCTCCTCTCCTTCCGCCTTCTTCGGACTGTGCGGCTTCATGGCCGTGGCATGCGATAAGGGATCAGATGACGCCGCACAGTCTGAAGCGGGTGTAAGGACCCGAGTGTGAGAGGCCAACATATGTGCTGCGCCAGGCCCTGAATCCCAGCCCCGCAGTGTTTTAACAATGTTAAGACACTGCGGGGCTGGGATTCATGGTCATCGCGAACCGCACCGGCCGACATTACATGATGCCAGAAGATGGGCAGCGCTAACGGCGCTAGGCCAGGGGATAACACGACAGCGCAGACTCCTGTACAGCAAATAACAACGCTCGGGAGGCTGCACCCAGCACCAAGGTGGGATTCTTGACACCTGTGCTGCGTCTCATTACAAAGGGAACTCTCGCCTCCATTACACAGTTTGACTGTATAAAGGGCTAAATGTTATACGTGTTTCATTCAGCGTGTGCAAGGAGAAAAATTAAAAGAGCAACCTTTGACTTGTGCAGCACTACTGCTGCATAAGCTGTGGCTCTTCTACTTTCTAACCCCTGAGGGGGGGTTAAAGGTGACCTTTGAAATCGGTTCAAGTAGGCTTCGGCCTACACTCTGCTCCACCTGCAGAGCCCGGGCTCCAACAACGCTAGTTGCTGTCCGGAAGTGCTGGCTGCACAGAGCCAAACACCTCGCCAATGTGTCAGTGGGGTCCAGCACCGCCAGCTGTTCCCCTGCTGTGTAGCCGGCAACGTGTCCTGCAAAAGCCACGCAGACACAACACACCCAAAGCTGCCGCCAGTGCAGGCTTCGGCCTACACTCCCCTCCCCCTGCTCCTCCTCCTCCTGCTCCTCCTCCTGCTGTCCCTGGGCTCTAACACACCGCCAGTTGGGGCCCAGATGTGCTAGCTGCACAGAGAAAAACACCAGCCAATGTGTCAGTGGGGTCCAGCACCGCCAGCTGTTCCCCTGCTGTGCAGCCGGCATCGTGTCCTGCAAAAGCCACGCAGACACTTGCTCTTGTACCTTCTGCTCCCCATCCTGGTTCCAGTACCGTCAGCTGGTTCCGGGCAGAGCCTTTGGCTTAGGTGCCTCCCTCTGGGTATCCGAGTTCCACCAACGTCAGGTGGTCCTTGGTAGTGCTTTCAGGCACGGGTACCTCCTGCTTAGTAACCGGGTTCCAGTAACGTCAGCTGGTCCTCGGTAGTTCCATTGGCTCTTGGACCTTCGGCTACCCATCCGGGTTCCAGCACCGTCAGCTGGTTCTCGGCAGTGTCTTTTGCTCTTGTACCTTCTGCTCCCCATCCTGGTTCCAGTACCGTCAGCTGGTTCCGGGCAGAGCCTTTGGCTTAGGTGCCTCCCTCTGGGTATCCGAGTTCCACCAACGTCAGGTGGTCCTTGGTAGTGCTTTCAGGCACGGGTACCTCCTGCTTAGTAACCGGGTTCCAGTAACGTCAGCTGGTCCTCGGTAGTTCCATTGGCTCTTGGACCTTCGGGTAGCCATCCGAGTTCCAGTTCCATCAGCTGGTTCTCGGCATTTTCTCAGCCTTCTTGTACCTTCTGCTACATTTCCAAGTTCAAGAGACTAAACACGATGACCCGGAAGAACACCCCTAAGATGACGACGACACCAGAGACGACAACCACCGTGATGACGACGACCCTGGAGACGATGACCCTGAAGACCACCCCGATGACGACGACCCCGGAGACCACCCCGATGACGACGACCCCGGAGACGACGACCCTGGAGACGACGACGACCTGGAAGACCGAGAAGCAGAAGAACAAGAGGCTGCAGAACAAAGAGCAGAAGGACATTAAGCATAACACAAAATATCAGAGCAAAAAAATATTATGTAAATTATAAGCAGAAGAAGACTAAGCAGTGTATGGGGGTGAGTCCGTTCCTCCTCGTGGTGCCCCTGGATAAAGCCTGATGCTGCAGGCCAAACTGAACGCGGACAAATGTAACTGGTTTGTGACAGGCAGAACGGAAGGTGTAATCTTCAAACTTTTATAGATAACAACTACGGGAATGCCTGTCACAAATAAGAATATGATGAAGAAGTTGAATATGATGAAGATAATAGTAAAATAAAAAGAATATGAACAATGTAACCCAAAAAATAACACAGGTCAACAAAAAAAAATTTTTTTTCTGGTGTCCAAAATATTTTAATGAATTTGGGGTATTTTTGGGGTGCTGATTCTGAATATGTCATCAGTTTTGCCAGATTGGCTCAAGTTTTTGAGATTTTTGGTATCTTATTTATAGCACTTGTTGGTAAATGCGACGCATCATCTCATTAATTTCTTTGGATTAGTACTTGAACTGAGCAGTTCTCAATATAGTTTTGTGTTAATTAGTGTTCTAAAAGTTTGTTCATAGCTTGATTTTTGCACTAACTTTATGTTGTTGTCTGTTTTCCAGTGAAAAGCATGAACTCATCAAGAAGAAGTTGTCTTAACGATCCAGACTCATTCTGTTACATTTGTGGTGAATACACACTGCCAAAACATAGAAGAAACATAACAGACTTCGTAAAAAAAGTGTATTTTGCCTATTTTGGGGTTATGCTTGGGGACCAAGACAAGTTTTGGGCACCACACATAGTGTGCAAAGCATGTATCGAATTATTACGAAAATGGAGCAAAGGACAAAGAAAAAGCTTCAAATTTGGTGTTCCAATGGTGTGGAGAGAGCCAAAAAATCATCATGATGACTGTTATTTATGGTAAACACAGGTACAGGCACATCTTCACAATGAGGGACAGGCCTTCTTGCAGATTCCATGTTACTCCCATTTTCGTTTCTTATGCTTATTGAATCCTTGCACTTGCACTGCACAGAAATAACAGTCATCATGATGATTTTTTGGCTCTCTCCACACCATTGGAACACCAAATTTGAAGCTTTTTCTTTGTCCTTTGCTCCATTTTCGTAATAATTCGATCTATGTTTTGGCAGTGTGTATTCACCACAAATGTAACAGAATGAGTCTGGATCGTTAAGACAACTTCTTCTTGATGAGTTCATGCTTTTCACTGGAAAACAGACAACAACATAAAGTTAGTGCAAAAATCAAGCTATGAACAAACTTTTAGAACACTAATTAACACAAAACTATATTGAGAACTGCTCAGTTCAAGTACTAATCCAAAGAAATTAATGAGATGATGCGTCGCATTTACCAACAAGTGCTATAAATAAGATACCAAAAATCTCAAAAACTTGAGCCAATCTGGCAAAACTGATGACATATTCAGAATCAGCACCCCAAAAATACCCTAAATTCGATTAAATATCTTTGGCACCAAAAATGCTGTTGACCAGTGTAATAGGTAGAAGATGAAGAAGAAGATGAATAAGGTGAAGAAGTTGATGTCAAAGAAGCTGATGATGAGGATAATTAAGAAGAAAGCGTGGGAGAAGTAAAAAAGAAGGTGAAGGGCGTGGAAGTAGTGAAACATCAATATCTGACATAAAAAAAAAAAAAAATAACATAGTCAAATTCTTTCTAACGCCGAACTTCATAAAAAAAAATTAAAAATCCTGCTATTCTATTACATTGGGCTAAACCTCTGTCCCTTTAATATCTCCGCCACGTCCCCCAATACATCCTACATTATTCTTAGTTGTTTTCCTTCATGTAGAATGAACCTACAAGTTTATAAAGGGTTTATTTTAATTCCGATATTTTCGTCCCATTGACTTGCATTGGGATCGGGTATCGGTATCGGATTGGATCCGATATTTTGACGGTATCGGCCGATACTTTCCGATACCGATACTTTCCGATATCGGAAAGTATCGCTCAACACTACTCATAACACCGTTGAACCGGGAGCATAAAATGCGGGAGTACCAAGACACACTGGTGCATTTCATCATGTTCTCCCTTCCAACCAAGAGCAGTGCTGCTAGTGCTTTGCAAAGCACCTCAGTGTGTCGAGGCAGTGGAGGAAGCTCTGCACAAAGAGGGAGCAGAAGCAGCGCCTCAGCACAAGGCAAGACCAGTATGGCCCAAATGTGGCAAAATTTTGTGTCCCTGCCACAAATGTCTATGTAGCGCCCCCACTGCCGCAGGGCCGAGGGGTACCCGGTACCGGGCCTCTGAGTCTCTGTTCTGGGGTTGTCACGGTGGCTAAACCCGGTCCGTGACCCTGCTGAGGGGCGTATAATGAAGGTTGAGGTATGGTGATGATGTTATGATGTGGTGCAGGTCGCAGTAAATAACGAGGACACCAGGTTGCAGTCTCTTTACCTCTTTACTGAAGGCTTCAGGATCCTCAGTCCGGAATACGGTTAACCAGGCTGCGCAAGTCCGGCCGGTCTGATGGCACCTCCAGAGTTCCCTTTGCAGGTGGAAATCTGTGCCTACCTTCTAGCGCTTGTGTGTTGTGGTCCTCCCCTGCTGTGCTTACGGGATAGTCCCCACAACTGTTGTGTCTGTTTCTGAAGTTCCCTCACAACTCGATTATGATTTTCTGCTTCGTCCCCCAGATGATATTGCTAGGACGCACCCGTATGACGGGTAGGCTCGGAGGTCTTCCGGGACCCTAGAGTCGCCCCTCTCCAAATGTTGCCCCCTATGTCTTCTTAGGTGATTTGAGTGAGACAGCCCGCCTATAACTGACTGTCCTGCCGTAGGTTTGAAGTAAGGCCTGGAGCTCAATACTTCCTCGGCGTTTCCGGCCACCGGCTACGCGCCTCAGTAGGATGTTGCCTCGTCTTACAGCACGACTCCTACTGGTGTTTCTCCTTGTTGCGTTGATCTCGTTTCTCACTCAGCACAATAAACCTCGCTTCTTGTCCTTTCTTGGGGTACCACCGCGAAGAAGTGCAGGCGCGGTCCCGTAACGTTCTCTCTGTTCGCTAGGCCTCTGTCAGGATCCCACCCCTGACAGGGACCCCCCTGAATCTTCCCCTGCAACACCCTCTGCCACAGGATGTTGCCTGGTTCCAACCCAGTCAGCTTCTGACTAACTTCCTACCTAACCCCAAGTTTTACCAGATTGTGAGGAGTGGCCTAATACATAGCACCCTTAGCTCCCCCTGGAGGCCAGACTGTGAAGTGTATTGGTGTCTGTGATACCTGGTCAGGTGAACTCCTTCAGTGCCATCAGACGTACCATAGCCCCCCTTAGCGGCAGAGCATCAGTAATGCAACGACCAGGACTCTGGGGCGCTGCATCTACACCATCACAGACGGCTCCAGTCAGCAGGAGGCAACGTTTCCGTCAGATGGTGACAGACTACATGTCTTGCCCTCTCAGTGTTCTCCCACATGGCTCTTCCCCCTTCAAGTTTTTGGTCTCTAAGCTGGATACATGGCCAGAGCTTAGCCAGTATGCATTGGAGGTGCTGGCTTGCCCTGCTGCTAGTGTATTATCGGAACGCGTCTTTAGTGCCGCAGGTGGTGTACTAACAGACCGTCACATGCGACTATCCTCTGATAATGTTGACCAGCTTACTTTTCTGAAAATGAACAAGGCTTGGATCTCGCAGGAATTTTTCAGTCCTCTTCCAGATTAAATAATTGGTTGGCAACAGTATCCAGGTCTCCTGTTGTGTTCATGTTTCTACCACCTGAACTGTAATCCCTGGGCTCCAACACCGCCAGTTGCTGCTCAGAAGTGCCGTCTGCACTGTCAACACTTGCTGCCGTGTTATTGGGGTTCAGTAACGTCAGCTGATCCCCAGCTGTGTGTCCGGCAATTTCTCCTGCTCTGTCCACATTCACACTACTATAGATATTAAACTTGCTCCAATTAGGCCTCTGCCTCCACTCTGTTTCTAGTATTTACCCTGGGCTTCAACACCGCCAGTTGCTGCTCAGAAGTGTCTTTGGCACAGATCCTCCCTCCTGCCCAGCCTGGTTCCAGCACGCCAGCTGTTTCCGGGTAGTGTCAACGTCACTTTGCCTCCAATACGTTGTCCTGTCGGGTTGTGGTCGGGTTAGCCGACTCTACGGTGCCTGCAGTTTAGGTGCTTCCTATGTGGGCTGCGGGATCTGGCAATCAAGGTTGGTTCCGTAGTGCCAATAGGACAAGCTCCCCCTGTAGGACTGTGGGTTTCGGTTACTACGGCCGGCTCGCGGCCTTGCTACTTTTTTTTTCATGTGGACCTTCTGCTGCCTATCTGAGTTCCAGCACCATCAGCTGGTTCTTTGGAAGTCAATCTTGAATTGGTCCACCTGGGTTCCAGTACTGTCAGCTGGTTCCAGGCAGAGCCTTTGGCTTAGGTGCCTCCTTCTCGGTACCTGAGTTCCACCAATGCCTGGTGGTCCTTGGTAGTGCTTTCTGGCACGGGCACCTCCTGCTTAGTAACCAGGTTCCAGTACCGTCAGCTGGTCCTCGGTAGTTCCATTGGCTCTTGTACCTTCTGCTACCCATCCGGGTTCCAGCACCGCCAGCTGGTTCTCGGCAGTGTCTTTGGCACGGGTACTCCCTCCTGCCCAGCCTGGTTCCAGCATGCCAGCTGTTTCCGGGTAGTGTCAACGTCACTTTGCCTCCAATACGTAGTCCTGTCGGGTTGCGGTCGGGTTAGCCGACTCTGTGGTGCCTGCAGTTTAGGTGCTTCCTATGTGGGCTGCGGGATCTGCCAATCAAGGCTGGTTCCGTAGTGCCAATAGGACAAGCTCCCCCTGTAGGACTGTGGGTTTTGGTAACTGCGGCCAGTTTGCGGCCTTGCTACGTTTTTTTCATATGGACCTTCTGCTGCCTATCCGAGTTCCAGCACCATTAGCTGGTTCTTTGGAAGTCAATCTTGAATTGGTCCCCCTGGGTTCCAGTACTGTCAGCTGGTTCCAGGCAGAGCCTTTGGCTTAGGTGCCTCCTTCTCGGTATCCGAGTTCCACCAATGTCTAGTGGTCCTTGGTAATGCTTTCTGGCATGGGTACTGTTGTGAATTCTACTTTTGGGTTCCCTCCGGTGGTAGTAGGTGGTAATGCAGTTGTCCCAGTTGTGCAGTTGTGATTGCAGTTCTGACTGGGGTATTTAGGTGTGCAGGATTCAGTAGTCCTTGCCAGTTGTCAATTGTTGTTGGGAGGTGTAGGACCTCTGACTGGTTCCTCCTGCCTTTCTGCCAAATCAGCAAAGATAAGTGTCTGTTTTTTTTTCCTGTGGCACACATACTGTGTGCTTCACAATTCAGTGCTATTCTTTGTGTTTTCTTGTCCAGCTTAGATTGTGTCAGTATTTTCTCAGTCTTGTTGGATTCTCTGGAGTGGCAGATATACATTCCATGTCTTTAGTTAGATTGTGGAACTTTTTGTATTATCTGTTGTGGATATTTTTGGAAGGGTTTTAATACTGACCGCCTAGTAATCTGTCCTATCCTTTCCTATTTAGCTAGAGTGGCCTCTTTTGCTAAATCCTGTTTTCTACCTGCGTGTGTCTATTCTTCTCCTACTCCCAGTCATTATTCGTGGGGGGCTGCCTATCCTTTGGGGGTCTGCTCTGAGGCAAGATAGCATTCCTATTTCCATCTATAGGGGTATTTAGTCCTCCGGCTGTGTCGAGATGTCTAGGGTTTGTTAAGCACACCCCACGGCTACTTCTAGTTGCGGTGTTAGTTCAGGATTTGCGATCAGTACAGGTTCCACCAACTCCAGAGAAAGTTTTCATGCGGCTCCAAGGTCACCAGATCATAACAGTACAACTGGCCCATAATGAGTTAAATGCATCTCAGAAGAAGGGAAGAAAGGTGTTGAGCCATTTTTTCTTCTGCAGTCTGTTCTGTCTTTTCTTCCCTCTTTATTTATGGGTGGCTGAGGAGTCTTGTGCCAGCATGGATGTTCAGGAATTAGCTTCTCGTGTAGACCAGCTTGCTGCTAGGGTACAGTGTATTTCTGATTATATTGTTCAGACTCCTGCTTTAGAGCCGAAGATTCCTACTCCTGATTTGTTTTTTGGTGATAGGTCCAAATTTTTGGGTTTTAAAAACAATTGTAAACTGTTTTTTGCTCTGAGACCGCGATCCTCCAGTGATTCCATTCAGCAGGTTAAAATTTTCATCTCCCTGCTGCGTGGCGATCCACAGGATTGGGCATTTTCCCTGGAAACTGGGAATCCGGCCTTGTTTAATGTAGATTCCTTTTTTCAGGCTTTAGGATTATTATATGATGAACCTAATTCTGTGGATCAAGCGGAGAAAACCTTGTTGGCCCTGTCTCAGGGTCAAGAGGTGGCAGAATTGTATTGTCAGAAATTTAGAAAATGGTCTGTGTTGACTAAATAGAATGATGATGCTTGGGCGGCAATTTTCAGAAAGGGTCTTTCTGAATCCGTTAAAGATGTTATGGTGGGGTTTCCCACGCCTTCCGGTCTGAGTGATTCTATGTCTCTGGCCATTCAGATTGATCGGCGCTTGCGGGAGCATCAAACTGTGCGCGCTGTGGCGTCGCCCTTAGAGCAAAGTCCTGAGCCAATGCAGTGTGATAGGATTTTGTCTAGAACGGAACGACAAGGATTCAGACGTCAGAATAGGTTGTGTTATTATTGTGGCGACGCTTCTCATGTCATTTCAGTCTGCCCTAAGCGGACAAAAAGGATCGCTAGTTCATTTACTATCAGTACTGTACAACCTAAATTTCTGTTATCGGAGTCCTTGATCTGCTCATTGTCATCATTTTCTGTCATGGCGTTTGTGGATTCAGGCGCCGCCTTGAACTTAATGGATTTTGAGTTTGCCAGGCGTTGTGGTTTTCCCTTGCAGCCTTTGCAGAACACTATTCCTTTAAGGGGGATTGATGCTACACCTTTGGCTAAAAATAAGCCCCAGTTTTGGACACAGGTGACCATGCACATGGCGCCAGCCCATCAGGAAGATTGTCGATTTCTGGTGTTGCATAATTTGCATGATGTTATCGTGCTGGGTTTCCCGTGGTTGCAGGTACATAATCCTGTGTTGGATTGGAAATCTATGTCTGTGACTAGTTGGGGTTGTCAGGGGGTTCATAATGATGTTCCTTTGATGTCAATCTCCTCTTCTTCCTCTTCTGAAATTCCAGAGTTTTTGTCTGATTTTCAGGATATATTCGATGAGCCTAAGTCCAGTTCCCTTCCACCTCACAGGGACTATGATTGTGCGATTGACTTGATTCCAGGCAGTAAGTTTCCTAAAGGCCGGCTTTTCAACCTGTCTGTGCCTGAACATACCGCCATGCGAGCCCAAGTCCAGTTCCCCTCCACCGCACAGGGACTGTGATTGTGCGATTGACTTGATTCCAGGCAGTAAGTTTCCTAAAGGCCGACTTTTCAACCTGTCTGTGCCTGAACATACCGCCATGCGGAGTTATGTTAAGGAGTCTTTGGAGAAAGAGCATATTCGGCCATCTTCTCCACCGTTGGGAGCAGGTTTTTTTTTGTTGCTAAGAAGGATGGCTCCTTGAGACCTTGTATTGATTATCGCCTCTTGAATAAGATCACGGTCAAGTTTCAATACCCTTTAACTTTGCTTTCCGATTTGTTTGCTAGGATTATGGGGGCTAGTTGGTTTACTAAGATTGACCTTCGGGGGGCATATAATCTTGTTCGTATTAAGCAGGGTGATGAATGGAAAACTGCGTTTAATACGCCCGAAGGCCATTTTGAATACCTTGTGATGCCATTTGGGCTCTCTAATGCTCCATCTGTTTTTCAGTCCTTCATGCATGATATCTTCCGGACTTATCTTGATAAATTCATGATTGTATATTTGGATGACATTTTAATTTTTTCCGATGATTGGGAGTCTCATGTGAAACAGGTCAGGATGGTATTTCAGATCCTTCGTGATAATGCTTTGTTTGTGAAGGGGTCTAAGTGTCTCTTTGGAGTGCAGAAGGTTTCTTTTTTGGGCTTCATTTTTTCTCCCTCATCTATAGAGATGGATCCGGTTAAGGTTCAGGCCATTCATGATTGGATTCAACCCACATCTGTGAAGAGCCTTCAGAAATTTTTGGGCTTTGCTAATTTTTATCGCCGTTTCATTGCCAACTTCTCCAGTGTGGTTAAACCCCTGACCGATGTGATGAAGAAAGGTGCTGATGTGACGAATTGGTCCTCTGCGGCTGTCTCTGCCTTTCAGGAGCTTAAATGCCGATTTACTTCTGCCCCGGTGTTGCGTCAACCGGATGTTTCTCTTCCGTTTCAGGTTGAGGTTGACGCTTCTGAGATTGGGGCAGGGGCCGTTTTGTCTCAGAGGGATCCTGTTGGTTCCTTGATGAAACCGTGTGCCTTCTTTTCCCGTAAGTTTTCGCCCGCTGAACGCAATTATGATGTCGGCAATCGGGAGTTGTTGGCTATGAAGTGGGCGTTTGAGGAGTGACGACATTGGCTCGAGGGAGCTAAGCACCGTATTGTGGTCTTGACCGATCATAAAAATCTGATTTACCTCGAGTCTGCCAGGCGGCTGAATCCTAGACAGGCTCGATGGTCCTTGTTTTTTTCCCGTTTTGATTTCGTGGTCTCGTATCTTCCGGGTTCTAAGAATATTAAGGCTGATGCCCTCTCTATGAGTTTTTTGCCTGATTCTCCTGAGGTCCTTGAACCGGTCGGCATTCTGAAAGAAGGGGTGGTCCTTTCTGCCATCTCCCCTGATTTACGACAGGTTCTTCAGGAATTTCAGGCTGACAAACCTGACCGCTGTCCAGTGGGGAAACTGTTTGTTCCTGATAGATGGACTAGTAGAGTGATTTCTGAGGTTCATTGTTCTGTGTTGGCTGGCCATCCTGGTATTTTTGGTACCAGAGATTTGGTTGGTAGGTCCTTTTGGTGGCCTTTTTTGTCACGTGATGTGCGTTCTTTTGTGCAGTCCTGTGGGACTTGTGCGCGGGCCAAGCCTTGTTGTTCTCGTGCTAGTGGGTTGCTTTTGCCTTTGCCGGTCCCTGAGAGGCCCTGGACGCATATTTCTATGGATTTTATTTCTGATCTTCCAGTTTCCCAGAAGATGTCTGTCATCTGGGTTGTTTGTGACCGGTTCTCTAGGATGGTCCATTTGGTGCCTTTGCCTAAATTGCCTTCCTCTTCTGATTTGGTTCCGTTGTTTTTTCAGCATGTGGTTCGTTTGCATGGTATTCCGGAGAATATTGTGTCTGACAGAGGTTCCCAGTTTGTTTCTCGGTTTTGGTGGGCCTTTTGTGCTAAGCTGGGCATTGATTTGTCTTTTTCTTCTGCATTTCATCCTCAGACAAATGGCCAGACCGAGCGAACTAATCAGACTTTAGAAACTTATCTGAGATTCTTTGTGTCTGCTGATCAGGATGATTGGGTGGCTTTCTTGCCATTGGCCGAGTTTGCCCTTAATAATCGGGCTAGTTCTGCTACCTTGGTTTCGCCCTTCTTTTGTAATTTGGGTTTTTATCCTCGTTTTTCTTCGGGGCAGGTTGAGCCTTCTGACTGTCCTGGTGTGGATTCTGTGGTTGACAGGTTGCAGCAGATTTGGGCTCATGTGGTGGACAATTTGGTATTGTCTCAGGAGGAGGCTCAACGTTTTGCTAACCGTCGTCGGTGTGTTGGTTCCCAGCTTCTGGTTTTGAATCTGGTCTGGTTGTCTTCCCGTCATGTTCCTATGAAGGTTTCTTCCCCTAAGTTTAAGCCTCGCTTTATTGGTCCTTATAGGATTTCTGAGATTATTAATCCGGTGTCTTTTCGATTGGCCCTTCCGGCTTCTTTTGCTATCCATAATGTCTTCCATAGATCTTTATTGCGGAAATATGTGGTGCCCGTTGTTCCCTCTGTTGATCCTCCGGCCCCTGTGTTGGTTGATGGGGAGTTGGAGTATGTGGTTGAGAAGATTTTGGATTCTCGCTTTTCGAGGTGGAGGCTTCAGTACCTTGTTAAATGGAAGGGTTATGGCCAGGAGGATAATTCTTGGGTTTTTGCCTCTGATGTCCATGCTGCTGATTTGCTCCGTGCCTTTCATCTGGCTCGTCCTGATCGGCCTGGGGGCTCTGGTGAGGGTTCGGTGACCCCTTCTCAAGGGGCGGTACTGTTGTGAATTCTGCTCTTGGGTTCCCTCCGGTGGTTGTTGGTAGTAATGCAGTTGTCCCTGGATTGCAATCCTGGGCAGGTGTCCCTGCTGATTGCAGCTCTGACTGGGATATTTAGGTGTGCAGGATTCATTAGCCCTTGCCAGTTGTCCATTGTTCTTGGAGGTTTTGCATCTCTGTCTGGTTCCTCCTGCCCTGCTGTCAAATCAGCAAAGATAAGTGTCTGGTTTTGTTTCTGCAGCACACATGCTGTGTGCTTTACAATTCAGTACTATTCAATGTTTTTTCTTGTCCAGCTTAGACTGTGTTTGGATATTTCAGTCAAGTTGGATTCTCAGGAGATGCAGATATACCTTCCATGTCTTTAGTTAGATGGTGGAATTTTTGTATCATCTGCTGTGGATATTTTTAGGGTTTTAATACTGACCGCTTAGTATTCTGTCCTATCCTTTTCTATTTAGCTAGCGTGGCCTCTTTTGCTAAATCCTGATTTCTGCCTGCGTGTGTCTTTCCTCTAATACTCACAGTCAATATTTGTGGGGGGCTGACTATCCTTTGGGGTTTTGCTCTGAGGCAAGATAGAATTCCCATTTCCATCTATAGGGGTATTTCGTCCTCCGGCTGTGTCGAGGTGTCTAGGATGTGTTAGGTACACCCCACGGCTACTTCTAGTTGCGGTGACAGTTTAGGGTTTGCGGTCAGTACAGGTTCCACCTTCTCCTGAGAAAGTCTCATGCGGCTCCAAGGTCACCGGATCATAACAGGGGTCACTTGTGGGGGGTTTCTAGTGTTTAGGTACATCAGAGGCTCTGCAAATGCAACGTGATGCCTGCAGACCAATCCATCTAAGTCTGCATTCCAAATGGCGCTCCTTCCCTTCCGAGCTCTGCTGTACGCCCAAAGGGTGGTTCCTTCCCACATATTGGGTCTCACCGTACTCAGGACAAATTGGACAACAACTTTTGGGGTCCAATTTCTCCTGTTACCCTTGGGAGAAAAAATTGAGGGCTAAAGGATCATTTTGTGGAAAAAAATGATTTTTTAATTTTCACGGCTCTACATTCTAAACTTTAGTGAAACAATTTGGGGTTAAAAGTGCTCATCACACATCTAGATAAGTTACTTAGGGGGTCTTCTTTCCAAAATAGGGTCACTTGTGGGGGGTTTCCACTGTTTAGGCACATCAGGGACTCTCCAAACGAGACATGGGTTCAGATCTCAATTCCAGCCAATTTTGCATTGAAAAGTCAAACGGCGCTCCTTCCCTTCCGAGCTCTGCTATGCGCCCAAACAGTGGTTTACCCCCACACACGGGGTATCAGCGTACTCAGGACAAATTGCACAACAACTTTTGGGGTCCAATTTGTCCTGTTACCCTTGGGAAAATAAAACAAATTGGATCTGAAGTAAAAATTTTGTGAAAAAAAGTTAAATGTTCAATTTTTTTTTTAAACATTCCAAAATTTCCTGTGAAGGGTTAATAAACTTTTTGAATGTGGTTTTGAGTACCTTGACGAGTGCAGTTTTTAGAATGGTGTCACTTTTGGGCATTTTGTCATATAGACCCCTCAAAGTCACTTCAAGTGTGAGGTGGTCCCTAAAAAAATGGTTTTGCAAATTTTGTTGTAAAAATGAGATATCGCAGGTCATTTTTAACCCTTATAACTTCCTAACAAAAAAATTATGTTTCCAAAATTGTGCTAATGTAAAGCAGACATGTGGGTAATGTTATTTATTAACTATTTTGTATGATATGACTCTCTAATTTAAGGGAGTAAAAAATAAAAGTTTAAAAATTGCAACATTTTTAAAATTTTCGCCAAATTTCCATTTTTTTCACACATGAACGCAAGTCAAATTGAATAAATGTTACCACTATCATAAAGTACAATTTGTCACGAGAAAACAAATCTCAGAATCACCAGGATCCGTTGAAGCGTTTCAGAGTTATGACCTCATAAAGTGACAGTGGTTGGAATAGAAACAAATGGCCTGGTCAGGAAGTTGAAAACAGACTTCGGGGTGAAGGGGTTAAAGACACAGCAGTTTAAAGGAACAATACTCTCATGGGTGAAGGTTGCAGAGTACACACAGCAGCTTAAAAGGAACAATACTCCCACAAGGGGCTAGAGTACACACAGTGACTTTTAGCACAGTACTCCCACTAATATGGCTTGCAGAGTACACACAGTGGCTGTTGGCACAGTACTCCCACAGATATGGCTTGAAGAGTACACAGCCACTTTTTTGCAAAGTGCGCAGTCAGAATCTGTCCCACAGTTGTGAAATGTCCTATCCCTACACTAATGATGGTGGCAGCACTGGCTATCTTGTCTTCATACAGGCCAGGTGTCGTGTTGCACCCGCCAATCACAGCCATGGAGAAAGTGCCCAAAAAATTGTATTGTCCATTGTTTTCCTGTTAGCCTTGTGAAAATGAAACATTTGGGGCTAAAGCAACATGTTTGTGGGAAATATCTATAATTTTTTTTTCACAGCTCACTCGCAGAGTAAGGCTAACAGGACACCCAATTGTAAGTGAAGTTTAGAAGAATCAGGCTAGAATTTGCACAATTCTTTTTTAATTTTTACAGCTCAACGGTTTAAAATTCTGTAATGCACCTATGCTCACAATGCCTTTAGATAAATTCCTTGAGGGGTGTAGTCTCCAAAATGGGGTCAATTGTTGGGAGTTTCCACTATTTAGGCACATCAGGGGCTCTGCCAACGTGACAATGTGTCTGATATCTATTCCAGACAATATTATGATCCAAAAGTCAAATGGTGTTTCTTCCCTTCCGAACCCTGTTGTGCACCCAAACAGTAGTTTTCCATCACATATGGGGTATCGGTGTACTCAAGAGAAATTGCACAACTAATTGTATGGCCCATTTTCTCCTGTTACCCTTGTGAACATGAAATTTTTGGAGCTACAGCAACATTTTTGTGAGAAAAATGTATAATTTTTTTTTTACAGCTCACTCTCGGAATAAGCTTAACAGAATACCCAATCGTAAGTGAAGTTTACAAGAATCAGTCTAGAATTTGCACAATTTTTAGATGGTTTGTCTAACCATGGACTGATGTACATCCCAGACAGGGCTTTGTAGCCATTTGCAGCCTGGCATCTCTATAACATGAAGTCCACTGAGAACTGCTGGCCTCGAGGCATGGTTTACAATAACCATTCTTTCTTTAGAACAAAAAAATATTTGGCAGTAAACTGGTTTTGCGTGTCTTTATGTAACAAAACTGCTGTGAAAGCACACTTCCAAGTACTTTATAACTGAAACATCTTCTGTCATATCACTCTTAGAGTAGTAATTCAAGGAAATTTGTCACCAGGTTTTTGCCACCTAATATTAGAGCATTATAATCTAGAGCTTGAGACAATGATTCCAGCGATGTATCATTTACTGGACTGCTTGCTGTAGTTTTGATAAAATCACTGTTTTATCAGCATATAGTTAACACTAGAAGACTAGTAAATCTGTTGCCATGTAGTGCTCCATTTTCATGAACTTTTTAAAACGAATCCTGTTCCACTGATTGACAGCTTTCTGCCTAGGAAATCAGTGGTGTAAGTAAGTGTTACGTCTATCAGAAACCACAGGATTGAAAAGGCTGACTGGGAGAGACAAGCCACTGCATCTGGCAGATTTCAGAGGAACCTCGACCTTCACCTTTTAAGTCCTATACAGGGATCTGGTCTAACAAAGAAGTCTACTGTATTGCTTCCACGAAAGGGCTGCCGGTCAAAGAAGAGAACCAGAGGCAAGAGAAGTCGTCATTCAGGGTCAATACCGAGAAGACATTTCAGGGACAAAATCAGGAGGTAAGCGGGTGGTCAAAATACAGGCAGAGGTCAGACAACAAGCTATATAAAATAACACACAGAAGCAGAGTATGAGAGAACCCAGGTCTAGCTGAAACTAACTACATGACTGGCAGCTGGGGTTTACGGTATATAGAATGGAGCCCTGCCCAAGTCTCCTAGTAGAGACCTAATTACATACCACTTCACTGCAGGAAAACACAGGTGGACAGGAAACGGACATCTAGTCTCAGCAATCTAAAACCTAAACTCCCACATTCTGCCTACGTCCACCAGTAACTGTGATATTAGTGCAGCGATGCCTAATGACCAGGGCAGAGGTTGCAGCAGTATATTCAGAAACATATGTGACACTCCCACCTTTTTAGAAGTGGCCTCCAGACCCTTAGGACCTGGTTTCACAGGAAAACACTGATAAAACCATACTGAGGTGTTTGCATTAATATCACAATCTGGGACCCAAGATCTCTCCTCTGGCCCATAATGTTTGAAATGCACCAAGTATTGTAAGGGCCCTCACACTATCTATTAATCTAGAAGTATTTGAACTTCATATTTCAGATTGCCTTTAACCAAAACTGGAGGAGAAGGAAGTCTAAAAGGATAAACAGGCAAGCAGTGTACTTTAAGCATGAATTTGTGGAACACATTGGGTATCTAGAAGGAAGGTGGAAGCTTCAAGTGGAAGGCCACATGATTGTTAACCTCAGTTATTTTGTATGAAGCAATTAATTTGGGTCCTAGCTTAGCAGAGTTGACCTTAAAGAAGCACTCCTATCACCATTTTTACATTCTTAATATATTGCAGTCATTATATTATATACAGCTGAGCTCTGGCAAAAATTAAGAGACCACTGCACAGTTTTATAAAAATCAGCTTCTCTACATGTCTGACAGCCATTCTATTCCAGTGTCAATTGAATTCCAACCAGAGTACACCTCATTCTAATTAATGTGCTTTTGATTAGGTGATCACCTGAACCAAATCTTATTTAATGAAGGAAAGTACAAAAAACTCTGCTGTGGTGTTCACAATCCTCTTGCAATAGGACAAGCTGGATGGCAAAACAAGTGCTAGTAATATCGCAAAAGTAATAGGAATGAAAAAATAACTTTTAACCATGCCAAAGGAGTTGAAAAGAAAAGTCTTGAGTAAGGAAAAGAAGGGCCCAATTCTGGCTTTAGTAGTAGAGGGACACAACGAGCGTCATGTTGCCTCCATCCTTAAAATATCAAAGGCAGCAGTCCATTACAAAAAGGTCAAGCAGCAGACATTGGGGACAACAAAGCTACAGAATGGCAGAGGGCAGGGCCGGCTCCAGGTTTTAGAGGGCCCCGGGTGAAAGAGTCTCAGTGGGCCCCCCCTTTAACACATAGCACGATTCATGATGCACAGATACAGCAGAGAAATATAGCATAGCCACATAGCATATAACACAGCCCACGTAGCATATAGCACAGCCACATAGTGGATAACACAGCCCACGCAGTATATAACACAGCCCACGTAGCGTATAGCACAGCCATGTAGTATATAACACAGCCACGTAGTATATTGCACAGCCCACATAGCATATAACACAGCCACGTAGTATATAACACAGCCATGGAGTATATTGCACAGCCCACGTAGCATATTGCCCAGCCACGTAGTATATTGACCAGCCATGTAGTATATTGGCCAGCCACGTAGTATATTGGCCAGCCACGTAGTATATTGCCCAGTCACGTAGTATATTGCCCAGCAAAACATAGTATATTGCCCAGCCACGTAGTATATTGCCCAGCCATGTAGTATATTGCCCAGCCACGTAGTATATTGCCCAGTGACGGAGTATACAGCACAGAGTCACGTAGTATACAGACTTAAAATAAAAAATAAACATATACTCACCCTCCGATGAAGTTCTGGCCCTGTACCGCACGCGGCAGCTTCTGGTCCCAGGGCTGGTATGAGCGCAGGACCTGTGATGACGTTGCGGTCACATGACCGTGACGTCATGGCAGGTCCTTCTCGCATACCATCCTTGGCACCGGAAGCTGCCGCTTGCATGGAGCTGTCACCGGAGTGTTGCGAGGAGCGGGAAAGGCGACGGATGGTGAGTATAGCAGGTTTTTCAGGGTTAATAGCAGCAGTAACAGAGTGTGTTACACCGCGGCCCATTACCGCTGCCATTAACCCTGTGTGAGTGGTGACTGGAGGGGATTATGGAGCGGGCACTGATTGTGGGGAGGAAGGAGTGGGCGCCGGGCACTGACTGCAGGGGAGGGACTAATCGGACTGTGCCCGTCGCTGATTGGTCGCGGCAGCCATGACAGGCAGCTGCCGAGACCAATCAGCGACGACAATGAATATCCGTAACAGAAAGAAAGACAGAAGGACAGACAGAAAGACGGAAGTGTGACCCTTAGACAATTATATAGTATATACAGTATATATATATGTAAACTTCTCACCTGTGTCTTGCCTCTCTGTTGTGTTTTCTGTCTCTCTTCTTACATCTTTTCTGTCTCCCGCTCTGAATTTTATATTTCCTTAATCCTGTCTGCCTTCTTCTCCCTGCTGGTCTGTGGCTCCACCCCTGACATTTAGTCCCGCCCCTCCATGGTTCTTCACAGTGTGAGAGCTGTGACGCTGCTGGAGGGGAGGGATCCGATGCTTCTGCTGCTGACTGCAGGTGCGGTGAGTAGTGTCACAGCGTGTGTGACTGTGTGCCCCTGCTACACTGCAGCCAGCAACTCTCTGCACGGCCGCGCGCACTGCCAGCGCTCTGCTCCAGTCCTCACTATGCAGAGAGGAAGGAGCAGAGAATGAGTGCGCGCAGATGCGCTGATACCCGGTGTTCCACCACGCCGGCTGTACCAGGAGTGGAGAGCAGAAGTGAGGGGCTGCTCGGGCCCCTCTCTGCTCACCGGGCGGGCACCATATGCCAGTAAGGGTAGGGCTGTAATGCCCTGATGGTTGCCCTGCAGGGAGGGATGAAGTCCGGCTTCGGGGCCCCCCAGGAGCGCATGATGCGCATTAGTGTCGGCAGCAGTGTCTTACCGTTATGGGCCCCCTCCGTCTCGTCAGGACCCCGGCACTTGCCCGGGTACGCCGGGTGCTGACGCCGGCCCTGGCAGAGGGCAAAAACAACTCTCCACTAACCAGGATAACCATCATCTTATTCGAATGTCACTCAGCAACCGCAGGATGACATCAAGTGACCTACAAAAGAAATGGCAAATGGCAGCTGGGGTGAAGTGCATGGCGCGAACAATTCATAACAAGCTCCTAGAGGCAGGACTCAAGTCATGTAAAGCTAGAAAAAAGCCTTTCATCAATGAGAAGCAAAGGAGAGCCAGGCTGAAGTTTGCCAAAGACCATAAGCATTGCACCATAGAGGACTGGAGTAAGGTAATCTAAATGCACAATGTGTTCAAGGAATGATTGACTTAAGTTTTGAGAGTTAAGTAACTCAGTAAGAGGGACAAAATGGCACTAATTCAAGAACCTGTCAACCACCATCCAGATACCAGTCTTGCTCTTGGAGTATGCCAGGTCAGTAATGAAATCCATGAAGAGATGAGTCCGAGGACAAAGTAGGAAGGAACTGGAGAAGTCGAGAAAAATGATTTTGAGATGTTTTAGCTTAGGGATAGATTTTACAAGCCATTACATACTTCTTAAAATCTCAAACAATGGTTGACCACCAAAAATGTCTACTTACCAATTGAATTGTATTGTTAATCCCAGGGTGACCGGCAAGCACTGAGTCATAGGACTCCTGAAGAATTCGTAGATGAAACTGGAGGAAAGCAACCAATTTTTGAGTGGTAATATTGACTGCCTCTAACACTTAAGATCTGTAGAATCATAGAATCCTAGAATGGTAGAGTTGGAAGGGACGTCCTGGGTCACCTGGTCCAACCCCCTGCTCAAAGCAGGATTCACTAAATCATCCCAGTCAGATGTCTGTCCAGCCTCTGTTTGAAAATTTCCATGGAAGGAGAACTCACCACCTCTCGTGGCAGCCTGTTCCACTCATTGATCACCCTGTCAAAAAGTTTTTTCTAATATCTATAGAATCAGAGATGTCATCCAAATACACATGGATCTCCTCAAGAAGATCCAGGGAAATAGAGGACACAACAACACTAGCCGAGGGTAAAATAGGGATCTGCTCAGAGTCCTTGGATTGAGATGGATTGAGGCTTTGGAAAAGAGCATTGGCTTTAACATTCTTAGTACGAGGTCTAAACATATCCATCATGCCTAGAAAAGAACAGATCTCATACTGCTTGTCATAAATTCAGTCTTTTGGCAGATTGAAGATAAGTAAGATTTTTGTGGCCAGTAATAACCGTGACTTTATGTTTGGCAACAATTCACAATTACCAATATCCTAATTCTTTTCAGCATATGAAAATGTTTATGAAAAGAAGATGCATGGACGAATTTGAGTGAGAGATGGGGTACTTTGCAATAATACTGCGCCAACACCAACCTCAGAGGTTTCGACCTCCTCTGTAAAAGGACCCTCTAAATTGGGTTGAACAAACACAAGGTGGTCAGATGAGAAAAACTCGTTGAACTCATTGAAGGCATGGATGACCCCAGACTTCTATTTACCTATGTCTGACCCTTTCTTGGTCCAGTCAGTCAGTGGTTTGGCAGTCTTGGCAATTTTTCTAATAAATTTACGATAGTAGTTGGCAACCCCAAGGAAAAGCTGCAAGGTGTTCAGAGTTTTGGCTTGCACCCACTCTTTAACAGCTTGGACCTTAGACGGGTCCATTCGGAAGCCTTTAACGGAGAAAATATACCATAGGAAATTTACTTTTTGAAATAAGGAAATAAAAAAATTGTCTCTGCATCATTGGAGTACAGTACATACATGTCGGATGTGTGACTTAATACCAGGTGAATAAATCAAGATGTCATCCAAATACACAACCTCATATACACAACACTAAACACTACACTAAATTCACAACCTCACTTATACCTCTGAACATGTAATAAATAAAATTTTGAAAATCAGCCTGCACATTACTTAGCCTAAAAGACATTACAAGATATTCCTTGTGACCCTCAGTGTGTTAGATGTTGTCTTCTACTCATCCTATTCTCTTATACGGATCAGTTATACACATCACTGAGATCAAGCTTGATGAACCAACAGGCTACTAACATCTGGTCATAGAAATCAGGGCTGATTGGTAGATTATACCGATTCTTCACAGCAATTTTATTAAACATTACCAATAATCAATTCATGGTCTGAGAGCACCATCTTCTTTACCAACAAACAATAAAATGCCTACTGGTGATGTGGTCAGTCTGATGAACGTCATGGCCTGAAGTTCTAGACCAGAAAGATTATATATTTTCCCTTAGGAAAATGGGAATTTGGTACTAGATCAATGGGGCAATCGTAATCTGTGTGGTTGTAATTTTTCAGATTTCAACAAAGAAAATACTTCAGCAAAATTTCTGAATATATCGGGTAAACTGTCATGCACATGGGTGGCAAAAATGGATAGTGGACCCACTGTGCCACGGGGCCTGGCTTACCTAGGAGGGGTGAAGCTAAGCGGCTACCTGTTTTTTACTGGAGCTCCTGATGATGGAGTCAGGTTTGAGCTGCAGGTAGCCGCCAGGTACCGTTCCTAGGCAGCCCAGGGTACCTCAGCTGCTGTTACTAAGGGTTAGGTTCGCTGACATGGACAAGACCTGCAGTCACAGACAGGGCTGGATTCAGATACTGGAACAGGATCAGACAGTACGAACTCTGGAATATTAACAAGAGGAGACACTGATGCTTGATCAAGTACCTTCAGAACAGTTTCAGGATTAGGTACGGTGCTGCTTCAGGTTTCAGATGCTGCTGGCGAACCTTTAGGGTTCTGTTATAGCTGACGCGGTTCAGGGTTCAGCTACCGCTGGTGTATCTTCAGGGTTCACATTCTGCCAGTGCTGCTTCAGACTCAGGTACCGCAGGGAGCAGTGTCAGGATTCAGGTGTTGCAGGTGCAGCTTCACAGATCTCAGGCTAGAGACAATACCACACAGGAAACAACAAGTTTGGGTTCAGTCTCTGGCACACAGGCCCAGAGGTCCTGGTTCAGGGTCTGGCCACACAAGGACCAAGGGTTCAAGTACATGCACTGGCTGCACAAGGACCAGGGTATGAGCATCAGGGACAGGGAAAGGGCAACTCACTAGCTGCACCAAAACTACTAAGGGAAAATGTTGCTCAGGCACCTTCCTACTGGGGAGGGTGCCTTTTATACAAGATGCCTCCTAGCTATTAGCTGAGGTAATTTTCAAAGTGTGCACTGCCCTTTTAAGAACAAGGGACTGTGTGCGCCCTAGGCGCTCTGACATGCACAGACTAGGAAGCAGGAGAAGAGGAACTCACCACGCAGCCAGGGCAGTGAGTATGTCGGTGTGCCTACATGAAGGGGGAAGAGGGATCATAGAGAGGCACTGGCATTAGTGTTACATAAATGGATATGACTTTAGTCAGATTCACAGATCTGAATCACAGATAAACACATACCTCTATCCTGACGCTCAGAGCTGTAGCATACAATATCACGAGGAGTGCAGGAAAGAGGTTCAGAGAGCTTCAACGTAGCAGCAATGTATCCAAATGAGGTTGGATGCAATGGAGTCACAGGTGGGTGCTGATTCCGCTGATGACTGCGGCCACAGACTTAGGAGAATGAAAAATGATTGTTCCGGAACACCATCCCGGTATGATAAAATCAAATAATTTTATTAGGGCATATCAGCCATGGTTAAAACAGCAAGAACCTGATGCGTTTCTGGCACGGTATGCGCCCTTAGTAATAGAGTATAAAAATGGTGAGGCAGGCCTTTGATGGGGGGGTCTTCAGATCCTAACTGATCTCCAGCATGTTTGGGGGGGTACGACATTAAATTTTTTTTTTTTTAAGTTTGCTACACTTTGCATGTATTAAATATAAATTAATCTCATTGTAAGCTTGCGAGCAGGGCCCTCACTCCTTTTGGTATCTGAGTTATGTGTTATTTTGTAATGTCTTTATTGTCTGTACTAGTGCAGCGCCCCCACTGCCGCAGGGCCGAGGGGTACCTGGTACCGGGCCTCTGAGTCTCTGTTCTGGGGTTGTCACGGTGGCTAGACCCGGTGCGTGACCCTGCCGTGGGGCGCCCAATAATAGGTGTGGATGGTGGTGGTGTAGGAGGGTGACGTTATGACGCGGTGCAGTGCAGGTCGCAGTAAATAACAAGGACACCAGATTGCAGTCTCTTTACCTCTTTACTGAAGGTCTCAGGGTCCTCAATCCGAAGTACGGTCAACCAGGCTACGCAAGTTCGGCCGGTCCGATGGCACCTCCAGAGTACCCTTTGCAGGTGGAAATCTGTGCCTTCCCCCTAGCGCTTGTGTGTTGTGGTCCTCCCCTGCTGTGCTCACGGGGTAGTCCCCGTCAACTGTTGTGTCTGTTTCTCATGTTCCCTCACAACTCGATTCTATGATGTTCTTCTTCTCCGTCCCCCAAATGCTATGGTGAGGACGCACCTGTATGACGGGTAGGCTCGGAGCTCTTCCGGGACCCTAGAGTCGCCCCTCTCCAACATTGCCCCCTATGTCTTCCTAGGTGATTTAGGTGAGACAGCCAGCCTATAACTGACTATCCTGCCGTAGGTTTGAAGTAATGCTTGGAGTTCTATACTTCCTCGGCGTTCCGGCCACCGGTTATTTGTGCCTCAATAGGATGTTGCCTCGGTCTTTCAGCACGACTCCTACTGGTATTTCTCTGTTGCGTTGATCTCGTTTCTCACTCAGCACAATAAACCTCGCTTCTTGTCCTTTCTTGGGGTACCGCCGCTATATCGTGCAGGCGCGGTCCCGTAACGTTCTCTCCGTTTGCTAGGCCTCTGTCAGGATCCCACCCCTGACAGGGACCCCTCTGAATCTTCCCCTACAACACCCTCTGCCACAAGGTGTTGCCTGGTTCCAAACCAGTCAGCTTTCTCCCTAACTTCCTGCCTAACCCCCAGTTTTACCAGACTGTGAGGAGTGGCCTAATACATAGAACCCTTAGCTCCCCCTGGAGGCCAGACTGTGAAGTGTATTGGTGTATGTGATACCTGGTCAGATGAACTCCTTCAGTGCCATCAGACGTACCATAGCCCCCCTTAGTGGCGGAGCAACAGTACTGCAACGACCAGGACTCTGGGGCGCTGCACTCCCCCTGGTTAAATCCAGTACTCCTGGACTGGGAAGAAAACAATAATACATGTCAGCAAAAAGACATACAATTTTGAAAATGCAAGTACAAGTAAACTTTTTAACAGAGCTTCCCTTTATGGGAGGTGAGGACACTTGAACGTTACAAACATGGTTAAATACTTTTAAATAACTTACTATGAATAACTTTTCTTACCCAACCGGGTATTCTACTAAGTGCAAAATTTTCGAACAATAATTTAACTTTGCCTTTAAGGACGTTCTCGCTGGATCCACTAAAGACCTGCTTTTAAAACATTATAAGGCTACTCAACTTTTCTGCATTCCCCTTCTTTAAGTCTGCAGGACCGTCTGTCCTAACTGCTCCAGGCCTGCTGCCTCTCCTTTCTGTTACAGGACTGCCCCTTTCTGCCCGGGCCTACTGCCTTTCCACTACTATACACGGTATAGAACATATCATCCATCTTTCAGTTCAAGATTACTGAGCCATCTCTGTATGGCTCCTAGGAGGACTCACTAACTAACCCCGTACGGGTTCACTTTCTGTCCTCATCCTTCTATCAACATTATCAAACATTTCTTACAATCAACTAGTTAGTTACATCTAACGTTTACATATCAGCATTATTAGTACTTTCTTTCAAGCCATTATTGCCATCTAACCATCTTAAGGCAACACTGTTCATAAGTACAATATGTGGACATTCCCTTTAAGAGGGAACCAAGTCTCTATGAGGTAGTGCAACTTCTCAAGCTGCAAGTCTGTTCGCAGCAAGGACTCCGGTGCTGTTTCCAGGAACAGTTTCTCCGCAAAGAGTCCTTTCTTTATGTAAAACCAGTAGAGAGCACCTTTAAGAAGGTGCAAACTATGTACAAAAAGTTTGTAATCATGCATTGTTCATGATTCAGCAGTTCTTGATAACTGGAGCAAAAGTAGAAAACAAACAAAAAGCAATAGGGATCCCGGGTCAACAAAGGGATCCCTTTAAGAGTTAACCCTGGACGGGTTTTAGCAGCATAACAGCAGAAACAGTTAACTATTTACAATCAATAAAGCATTCTTGCTTACTCAGATTCCGGCTGGGTAGAAGGTGACCTCCTTCCGGGCCTTACCAGGCCGACGGGCCGCACTGATGAACCAAGGAGCGGTTCCGGTCCCAGCAACGACAGGATCCCTCGCCGGGATGTCCTCCTCGCTTGGGGGTGAGCACAACCCGTGGCCACACTGTGAGCCTGGATTCCCTGGGGTTCCGTGGGGGCAGGTTCCGGCACCTTCCCTGTAGGAGGCTCGCCCTCTGATGTCCCAGCAGCGGCCTGGAGTGCGACACACCGCTGGACGCCTCGAGCTATCCAGCCAGTTTCACCAGTTTCCCTCCTCCACCGGGTGTAGGTCACGGCATCACCCGGCTCCAGGTCGCAAGCGAACCTTCCTCCACAGGGCTCCACTTCCTCTCGGTCGACACGGACCTGTAGCGGCTCCCCGATCTCCTGAATAACTCCCCTTCCCTTCTGGGAGTTAAAGGACACCACTACACCCCAGTGTGACGGCGGAACCTCCTCAACGCTTGTCAGATCGACCTGGGCTGCAGGCTGGGGTCTGTTCCGCCATGCTGTCATCAGGTGCCGCAGGTGTTCTGCCTCCGGCAGGATCCTCAGGCCCTGTGCCTGCAGCTCACACTCTGCCGCGGCCGGGATGGAGAAAGCAGGGGACACCGGAGACAAGCGGACCTCCGTGGGCTGGCCAAGCCGGGCAATCACATGGGCGTCGGCCTCAAGGCGACGTGCTATCTGCCGGGCCTCGGCTGCAGCCACACACTCCTCGGATGGCGGCCTGTCATGGTTCCCAATGGCAAGGGAACGTAAGAAACATATAAGTAACGAACGAGCTCTCGGGTGATGGAAACTCGAGTTGACCGTGAGCTAAATCTACCACACAACTAACAGTAGCCAGGGAGCATACCTACGGCTTCCTATATGCCACGCGCCAGCCGGAGGACTAACTACGCCTGGTAGAGGAAGAAACAGACCTGGCTTACCTCTAGGGAAATACCCCAAAAGATGATAGCAGCCCCCCACATGTAATAACGGTGAATTAAGAGGAAAAGACATACACAGTATGAAAGTAGATTTAGCAAAGAGAGGTCCACTTACTAGATAGCAGAAGGATACAAAAGAGGACTTCACGGTCAACTGAAAACCCTTTCAAAAACCATCCTGAAATTACTTTAAGACTCCTGTGTCAACTCATGACACAGGAGTGGCAATTTCAGCCCGCAAGAGCTTCCAGCTACAGAGAATTACAAAAACTGCAAACTGGACAAAAGGTACAAAACAAAAGGACAAAGTCCACTTAGCTGATCAGCAGACTAGTAGCAGGAACATGCAACCGAAGGCTCTGGTTACAATGATGACCGGCAAGGAAATGACTGGAGAACAAGGCTAAATAGGAAACTCCCAAACACTGATGGAAGCAGGTGAACAGAAGCAGCAAAGTGCAAACAAGTCACCAGTACCACCAGCAACCACCAGGGGAGCCCAAAAAGCGGATACACAACAGTACCCTCCCCTTAAGGAGGGGGCACCGAACCCTCACAAGAACCGCCAGGGCGATCTGGATGAGCCCTATGAAAGGCACGAACCAAATCCGAGGCATGAACATCAGAGGCAGTTACCCAAGAATTATCTTCCTGACCATAGCCTTTCCATTTAACCAGATATTGAAGTCTCCGTCTGGAAATACGGGAGTCCAAGATCTTCTCTACGACGTACTCCAATTCACCCTCCACCAGCACAGGAGCAGGAGGTTCAGTAGAAGGAACCACCGGTACCTCATATCTCCGCAACAACGACCGATGGAACACATTATGGATAGTGAAAGATGCCGGGAGGTCCAAACTAAAGGAAACAGGGTTAAGAATCTCCAAAATCCTATAAGGACCGATGAACCGAGGCTTAAATTTGGGAGAAGAAACCCTCATAGGGACAAAACGGGAAGACAACCACACCAAGTCCCCAACGCGAAGGTGGGGACCAACACGACGACGACGGTTAGCAAACTGCTGAGTCCTCTCCTGGGACAATTCCAAATTATCCACCACTTGTCCCCAAATCCGATGCAACCGATCCACCACCGCATCCACTCCAGGACAATCCGAAGATTCAACCTGACCAGATGAAAAACGCGGATGAAACCCTGAATTGCAAAAGAAAGGAGAAACCAAAGTGGCAGAACTAGCCCGATTATTAAGAGCAAACTCCGCCAACGGCAGAAAGGCAACCCAATCATCCTGATCCGCAGACACAAAACACCTCAAATAAGTCTCCAAAGTTTGATTAGTTCGCTCCGTCTGGCCATTGGTCTGAGGATGGAATGCAGACGAAAAGGACAAATCAATGCCCAACCTGGCACAGACTGCCCGCCAAAATCTAGACACGAACTGGGTACCCCTGTCAGAAACGATGTTTTCCGGAATACCATGCAAGCGAACCACATTTTGAAAAAACAGAGGGACCAACTCAGATGAGGAAGGCAACTTAGGCAATGGCACCAAATGAACCATTTTAGAAAAACGGTCACACACCACCCAGATGACAGACATCTTCTGAGAAACAGGGAGATCCGAGATAAAGTCCATAGAGATGTGCGTCCAAGGCCTCTTCGGAATAGGCAAGGGCAACAACAACCCACTAGCCCTAGAACAACAAGGCTTGGCCCGCGCACACACACCGCAAGACTGCACAAAAACACGCACATCTCGAGACAGGGAAGGCCACCAGAAGGATCTAGCCACCAAATCTCTGGTGCCAAAAATTCCCGGATGACCTGCCAGAGTAGAAGAATGAACTTCCGAGATGACTCTAGTGGTCCACTCGTCAGGAACAAACAGTCTACCAGACGGACAACGATCAGGTCTATCCGCCTGAAATTCTTGCAAAGCACGTCGCAAATCTGGAGAGACAGCAGACAAAACCACTCCATCCTTAAGGACACCAGCAGGTTCAGAATTCCCAGGAGAGTCAGGCTCAAAACTCCTAGAAAGAGCATCTGCTTTCACATTCCTAGAACCCGGTAAGTACGAGACCACAAAATTAAACCGGGAAAAGAACAACGACCAACGTGCCTGTCTAGGATTCAGGCGCCTGGCAGACTCCAAATAAATTAAATTCTTGTGATCAGTCAAAACTACCACCTGATGTCTGGCACCCTCAAGCCAATGACGCCACTCCTCAAATGCCCACTTCATGGCCAAAAGCTCCCGATTACCAACATCATAGTTTCGCTCGGCGGCCGAAAATTTACGCGAAAAGAACGCACAAGGTCTCATCACTGAGCAGTCGGAACTTTTCTGCGACAAAACCGCCCCCGCTCCGATCTCGGAAGCATCGACCTCAACCTGAAAGGGAAGAGAAACATCAGGCTGGCGCAACACAGGGGCAGACAAAAAGCGGCGCTTAAGCTCCCGAAAGGCCTCCACGGCAGCAGGGGACCAATTGGCAACATCAGCACCCTTTTTAGTCAAATCCGTCAGAGGTTTAGCAACGCCAGAAAAACCAGCTATAAATCGACGATAAAAATTAGCAAAGCCCAAGAATTTCTGGAGACTCTTCAGAGAAGTAGGCTGCGTCCAGTCGTAAATAGCCCGAACCTTGACAGGGTCCATCTCAATAGAAGAAGGGGAAAAAATATACCCCAAAAATGAAATTTTTTGAACCCCAAAAACACACTTCGAACCCTTTACACACAAAGAATTCTCCCGCAAAACCTGAAAAACCCTCCTGACCTGCTGAACATGAGACTCCCAGTCATCAGAAAAAAATCAAAATATCATCCAAGTACACAATCATAAATTTATCCAAATATTCACGGAAAATATCATGCATTAAGGACTGAAAGACAGAAGGTGCATTAGAAAGGCCGAAAGGCATTACCAAATACTCAAAATGGCCCTCAGGCGTATTAAATGCGGTCTTCCACTCATCCCCCTGCTTAATTCGCACCAAATTATACGCCCCACGAAGATCAATCTTAGAGAACCACTTAGCCCCCCTTATGCGAGCAAACAAATCAGTCAGCAAAGGCAACGGATACTGATATTTGACTGTAATTTTATTCAGGAGATGATAATCAATACAAGGCCTCAGAGAGCCATCCTTTTTAGAGACAAAGAAAAAACCGGCTCCTAAAGGTGATGAAGAAGGACGAATATGTCCCTTTTCCAGGGACTCCTTAATATACTCGCGCATAGCAGCATGTTCAGGTACAGATAGGTTAAACAAACGACCCTTTGGAAATTTACTGCCAGGAATCAGATCTATGGCGCAATCACAATCCCTGTGAGGAGGGAGTGAACCAATCTTAGGCTCTTCAAAAATATCACGATAATCAGACAAAAATGCCGGAATCTCAGATGGAATAGATGACGAAATGGACAACATAGGAGTGTCCCCATGAGCCCCCCGACATCCCCAGCTTAACACAGACATAGCCTTCCAGTCAAGGACTGGGTTATGAGACTGTAACCATGGTAATCCAAGCACCAAAACATCATGTAAATTGTACAACACAAGGAAGCGAATCACCTCCTGATGGTCTGGAGTCATACGCATAGTCACTTGCGTCCAGAACTGTGGTTTATTACAAGCCAAAGGTGTAGAATCAATACCCTTCAGAGGTATAGGGACTTCCAGAGGCTCTAAATCAAACCCACAGCGCCTGGCAAAGGACCAGTCCATAAGACTCAGAGCGGCGCCAGAGTCCACATAGGCATCCACGGTAATAACTGATAATGAACAAATCAAGGTTACAGACAAAATAAATTTGGACTGTAAAGTGCCAATTGAAATGGACTTGTCAACCTTCCTAGTACGCTTAGAGCATGCCGATATAACATGAGCAGAATCACCACAATAGAAGCATAACCCATTTTTACGCCTATAATTCTGCCGCTCGCTTCTGGACATAACTCTGTCACATTGCATTTTCTCTGGCGTCTCTTCAGAAGATACCGCCAAATGGTGCACGGGTTTGCGCTCCAGCAAACGCCGATCAATCTGAATTGCCATTGTCATGGACTCATTCAGACCTGTAGGCGCAGGGAACCCGACCATAACATCTTTAACGGCATCAGAAAGGCCCTCTCTGAAATTTGCCGCTAAGGCGCACTCATTCCACTGAGTAAGCACAGACCACCTACGAAATTTTTGGCAGTATATCTCCGCTTCATCTTGCCCTTGAGATAGGGCTATCAAAGCTTTTTCAGCTTGAATCTCCAAATTAGGTTCCTCATAAAGCAACCCTAAAGCCAGGAAAAACGCATCCACATTGAGCAACGCAGGATCCCCTGGTGCCAATGAAAATGCCCAATTTTGAGGGTCACCTCGCAGCAAAGAGATTACAATCTTAACCTGCTGGACAGGATCTCCTGAGGAGTGAGGTCTGAGAGAAAGGAATAATTTACAATTATATTTGAAATTCAAAAACCGAGATCTATCTCCGGAAAACACCTCTGGTGTAGGGATTTTAGGTTCAGAAATAGGAGCATGTATAACAAAATCTTGTAAATTTTGAACCTTCATAGCAAGATTATTTAAACCTGCAGCCAAACTCTGAGGATCCATCTTTAAACAGGTGAGCTCAGAGCCATTCAAGGATTATAAGGAGAGAAAGGCAAAGGCTGTAATTAAAGCTGAAATACAACTGATCCAACTATGGAGCAAGCATAGAGGAAAAAGGGAAAAAAAAAAAATTTACAGACTTCTTTTTTCTCTCCTTTCTTCTGCCAATAAGTTTAACACAGGCCGGTCATACTGTCATGGTTCCCAATGGCAAGGGAACGTAAGAAACATATAAGTAACGAACGAGCTCTCGGGTGATGGAAACTCGAGTTGACCGTGAGCTAAATCTACCACACAACTAACAGTAGCCAGGGAGCATACCTACGGCTTCCTATATGCCACGCGCCAGCCGGAGGACTAACTACGCCTGGTAGAGGAAGAAACAGACCTGGCTTACCTCTAGGGAAATACCCCAAAAGATGATAGCAGCCCCCCACATGTAATAACGGTGAATTAAGAGGAAAGGACATACACAGTATGAAAGTAGATTTAGCAAAGAGAGGTCCACTTACTAGATAGCAGAAGGATACAAAAGAGGACTTCACGGTCAACTGAAAACCCTTTCAAAAACCATCCTGAAATTACTTTAAGACTCCTGTGTCAACTCATGACACAGGAGTGGCAATTTCAGCCCGCAAGAGCTTCCAGCTACAGAGAATTACAAAAACTGCAAACTGGACAAAAGGTACAAAACAAAAGGACAAAGTCCACTTAGCTGATCAGCAGACTAGTAGCAGGAACATGCAACCGAAGGCTCTGGTTACAATGATGACCGGCAAGGAAATGACTGGAGAACAAGGCTAAATAGGAAACTCCCAAACACTGATGGAAGCAGGTGAACAGAAGCAGCAAAGTGCAAACAAGTCACCAGTACCACCAGCAACCACCAGGGGAGCCCAAAAAGCGGATACACAACAGCGGCCTAAGGGGTCGGCCCATCGGTAGCTCCGCAAGGGTCAGTTCCCGCAACGGTGGCGTATCCAGGGCTGTGTCGGGTGGTGCAGCCTCATGCTGGATCGGGTCGTCCCCACGCGGTGCTGCCGGCGTCGCCATCTTTGCTTCCTCTCCAGTGTCCTCTTCCCGCGGTCTCTTTCGTGGGCGGCCCTGTCTCCATGGTCTCCACC
Organism: Ranitomeya variabilis; assembly: GCF_051348905.1. NCBI lineage: Eukaryota > Metazoa > Chordata > Amphibia > Anura > Dendrobatidae > Ranitomeya > Ranitomeya variabilis. The sequence goes on from NC_135234.1 coordinate 175,129,085, forward strand.
CTCCAAAGAGGATGAGAAGGCGGACCTCGGCTGTTGACGGACACGTCCTCAGGATGCAAAAATGTTTAGACTGGGTGGCCATTGTCTTTCACGCTCTCCAGCCTGTTTATGCCCACTTCCACGCCCTTCTTCTTCTCCTGCGCTCTCCTCAGCGCTGTAATGGCGGCGGTTTTTGGCGGTAAATGGCAATGCACAGTCTTTACAATAAGTCACAGTCCAAGTATAATAAATCACAGTTCCAAGGCACACATGACCTGATTCTTTAGGCTTAAGTAGATCCTGTTCGTGACGCCAAGTTATTGCAGCGCCCCCACTGCCGCAGGGCCGAGGGGTACCCGGTACCGGGCCTCTGAGTCTCTGTTCTGGGGTTGTCACGGTGGCTAGACCCGGTCCGTGACCCTGCCGTGGAGTGCCCAATTATAGGTGTGGATGGTAGTGGTGTAGGAGGGTGACGTTATGATGCGGTGCAGTGCAGGTCGCAGTAAATAACAAGGACACCAGATTGCAGTCTCTTTACCTCTTTACTGAAGGTCTCAGGGTCCTCAATCCGAAGTACGGTCAACCAGGCTACGCAAGTTCGGCCGGTCCGATGGCACCTCCAGAGTACCCTTTGCAGGTGGAAATCTGTGCCTTCCCCCTAGCGCTTGTGTGTTGTGGTCCTCCCCTGCTGTGCTCACGGGGTAGTCCCCGTCAACTGTTGTGTCTGTTTCTCATGTTCCCTCACAACTCGATTCTATGATGTTCTTCTTCTCCGTCCCCCAAATGCTATGGTGAGGACGCACCTGTATGACGGGTAGGCTCGGAGCTCTTCCGGGACCCTAGAGTCGCCCCTCTCCAACATTGCCCCCTATGTCTTCCTAGGTGATTTAGGTGAGACAGCCAGCCTATAACTGACTATCCTGCCGTAGGTTTGAAGTAATGCTTGGAGTTCTATACTTCCTCGGCGTTCCGGCCACCGGTTATTTGTGCCTCAATAGGATGTTGCCTCGGTCTTTCAGCACGACTCCTACTGGTATTTCTCTGTTGCGTTGATCTCGTTTCTCACTCAGCACAATAAACCTCGCTTCTTGTCCTTTCTTGGGGTACCGCCGCTATATCGTGCAGGCGCGGTCCCGTAACGTTCTCTCCGTTTGCTAGGCCTCTGTCAGGATCCCACCCCTGACAGGGACCCCTCTGAATCTTCCCCTACAACACCCTCTGCCACAAGGTGTTGCCTGGTTCCAAACCAGTCAGCTTTCTCCCTAACTTCCTGCCTAACCCCCAGTTTTACCAGACTGTGAGGAGTGGCCTAATACATAGAACCCTTAGCTCCCCCTGGAGGCCAGACTGTGAAGTGTATTGGTGTATGTGATACCTGGTCAGATGAATTCCTTCAGTGCCATCAGACGTACCATAGCCCCCCTTAGTGGCGGAGCAACAGTACTGCAACGACCAGGACTCTGGGGCGCTGCACAAGTCCCCTCTGTAATGTAAAGTGCTGTGGAATATGTTGGGGCTATAGAAAAAAAAAAAATATTGTATTATTATTATTATTATTAATTTACACACAATTTTATTTAAATGACATAATTCTTAAACATATTCCAAAAATAATCCACTGCAATTTTGCTTTCTTATATTCTATGAAAAAGAGATCATAAGAAGAAAAATCAAATGATGAATCAAAGTCGTAGGTTTCAAAGTCGTCATGGCAATAAACACTTCTAAATACCATTTCTAGTTGAATCATAGACACTAAGGAAATAAATGAAGCCTTTCACACCATAACATCTGCCGTGACTGCCGATAATTGTTTTATTAACCCTGAACATACTGGGAATTCTGATCATTCCACGCTAGTAGGTTAAAAGCATCTTAAGGGGATTTGCATGTCTTAGCATAAGTGTGAGGTCTGCAGCTTTTTCCCCTTGTACAGTTGGTTGTAGCTGTTTGATTCTTAGCTCTATCTAATGTAAGAGGACAAGCATGAATAGTAATGCTCAGTAGCCACAGACCATAATCTTTAATGCATGCCCCCAAGTTTTCTGCTCCATTTTCTTAATATAACGTAGGAGCTATAGGCTTCAGTTAACATTGAGCCTGTTTTTAGGCTCTGGTCACATTTACCTTTTAATTAATGTATTCTTAAAAAATAGGAAAAAAAATATTTTTAATTGACAAATCTAATATTAGCCTTATCTATAAAAACTGCACTGGGACCAATGTTATGCAATGGGGCAGCGCAGATAAGTGATTTTTTTCACAGACTGAATCTGCATGTGAAAAAATATCATCATGCACTAGTTTCTTCTGCAAACCGGATGAGACTCGCACATTCAAGTCTATGGGTACGTAAAAAAAAAATCGGATGCCATAAGGAGTAACTGCAAAGCATCCGATTTTTACGGATACATTGCTAATATGTAACATAGGATACTGTAAATGGTCTTGTCAATGATTAATAACTGCTGAGTAAAAAAATGGATTATATACGAACTGTATCAGGATGACAAGTGAGGAAAAAAAATTATCCCACTTTTCTGGATGAAACTCTGAAAAACTTAACTACGCTAGTGTGAACCTACCCTTAAGCTGATTTCACACACAGTCGGCTTATTTCAGGAGACCTGATGGTCTGACATGGTATCGCGATCAGGGTAATGTCTTTGTTTCATGGATAGGTGAAACCCGCCTTACCTACAGAAAGACAGCAAATAACATGTGCTCTGAAACCTAACGAGGCATCTACGAGTCCATTGTGGCATTTCACTGATCTTAGGAGTCCGTAAGATGCATTATAATTCAGAACATGGGCAATTCGTGGTGACTGTGGTGGAGTAATACTGAGTTTAATACTGTTTAATTCTGTCATCCGAGAGAATTGGGCCGATTATGCAAATGAGACTCTAATCAAACGCTGATCCAAGTGTCAGCATAGTGTGATCAGATTCTGTAGGATGAGAGAACTGTAGTAGACTCTTAGGAGAAGATGGAGAACAACATTTCTAGATCTTCCCCATTTTGTGAGTTTGTTGTGAGCCGCTGTAGACCTGAAAGGGTGACTGGCATCTGATTTCAAAGTGAAATCGCAACATGGTGAAAGTTTTTTCACTTAAAAAAAATAGCAAAGAACTTCGGCATGCAACTGAAATGTATTATCAGGTATAACATAGGAGGCAGAAAAACCAAAACAGCGCTAGCTGACGTGTACAGGCGGTGACCCTACATCCCTCACATTTTGCTTGAAAAAGGCTTAGTTAAGCCAAAAGGTTCGTTACGTTCTATATGTTTTGGTTTTTCTGCCTCCTATGTTATACCTGATAATAAATTTCAGTTGAGTGCCGAAGTTCTTTGCTATTTTTTCTGAGACTATTTTCTTCAGAGCACCAACGTTCTTGAGTGACAGTGAGCCCCCCTTTATCCTTCAAGTCAGTGAAGAAGATCAGTGCTACCCCATTGTAGAGCCTCCTGCAGGTCCGAGTGCCATTGACTAAAAAGCAGATAGCACTTGACCGATGTATGCTCTGGTGTGAGCGAGCCCTAACTATAAGAATTACTACCTATGCTTTCCATGTATGATTGTAGTTTAATGGATTTCTTGTTGGTTTTCTTTAAATTAACATTAAATAAATCCCTGAATATTCCTGAAATTGATTCTAATTGATTCTAATTTTGGAAAAATTGCACTCCATAATTTTATTTAGAATGGTTGTCCAGTTGTATGAAAATACTGCAATACTGCATATACCTGATATTAATTATAGTTTGGAAAAATTGCACTCCATAATTTTCCATATGAGAGTTGTCCCATCGTATGTATCATCTGCTTTTTGGCATGAAACATTTAATACAAATAAACTAAATCTGTTTGCGCAGCAAAGCCAGGTGTATTATGCCGTGGGACTTACCGATCCGGTGTCATGGCTTCTTGTGAATGGTGCATGCGCTGTTTTTGGCTGAGCTAGCAGATATGTAATTGTCCATGCATTGCACTGATATGTCAATATATACCTAAACCCAGTAGAAAGAGGCCAGAATAAGTTTGGGTCAGCAGTGATCCAATGAGTTAACCCCTTTTATATGACCGGACTTAAAATTAGAATCACTAGAACCCCATGGTTACGAAAGTATTAGGATGAAGCGGCACTCACCACCCGTAAAATCATCAGTCTATGTCCTTCCATTAAAAATTAAACTGTCAAAGTGGGAGCTTGCGGGGTGCATGTCAATTCGACAGGCGTTTCACATGTCAATACGCTTCTGTGTGTCAATACGCTTTTGATTCTTGCCACAGAAGTCTACGGACATGTATATCAGACATTGCCTACACGCGCCCTGTGAGATCCCACTTCTTTAAACTTTTTATTGAAGAAAATAAATTGATGGTTTTACAGATGGCGAGACCTGCCTCACGGTATTATTTTCCTAATCTTGATATACTAATACTACGAATTGATAGAGGCAGAGAACCGTGAGGTCCACAAGGCACTTTTCTTGCATAGGTTTCTCAAGTTCTGTTCTACTGATGTGCTCAGCTCACGGAGGATTGTCTATGCAGAATTCATTGTAATATTATTTCGCTATTATAAAATGTAAAATGGTGAGTATCAGAAAGCACTTTAAAAAGCAGGACATATCCTATAATTGGGCTTTATTTTTGGGACAGCTGATTCTGCTTTCTCAGAAGGCAAACACAACACTAGTTTCTTGTATCAAATGGAATAGTCATTAGACATGGTCAAAGGTCAATAAGATCCAAACTATCCATTGTCCATGAATCTGCAGTCTGCACATATCTTCCTTAGCTGCCGACAGTATTCTATTTTAACACTTGCAGTGCTATTTCTAGATGTACTTACCCCTGACCTACAGACATTGCTACCAAGTATACTTCGCATCCCATTCTCCACCCAAGAATGTGACGGAATAACATTTCTGCTGATCCCACATCTCCACATACTGATATCGTACCTTCAGCTGTTTGTATAGAGGATTACTGGGGACATTCTAGAGAGGGACAGCAAAGGACATTTGTTCAACTACAAAGTGATCATTTACCCATCACTATGTAAGAAAGTAAGAAAGCCAAGGCAAAATTGTACTATTTTGCAGATCTGCTAGTAATATTATTCTAGCAGGTGATGAAACTAAACTATCCTGGGGAAAAAAATTCCTGAAAAATAATTAGCACTTTGCCTGTTTAATATATTTTTGTGACTCCCAGACAGCAGCGCGCAGCATGCAATTTTCATTTATATAATTAGCATTAATCTCACATACGTAATTAAAACTAGCAAGAATGCTGCCGTATGATATTTACTCATTAAACCTTACGCACTTCACAACCTCAGAACAGATTCTCCAAAACGCAAAGCGGAAATCGCAGCATCGGAAAATTTCTAGTTTTCTCTTCCAATCCAATAATAGGCTGTGCTTGCAACACAATGCCAATGTCTGGACGGCTATATATCTATATGGAATATTGAAGTAAATTATGATATTCTGCACAATGGAAAACAACGTACCCCATATTATGTGTTTGTTTTTTTAACACAGGGGTCTTCAGGTTTTAGAAGCCACTGTAATGCATCCATCACAGGCCTCCATTGGATATATGTAAGGAGGAAGGCCGGGCTGCGGGTACCTGTATTGAGCCGGGTCCAGAACTGTCGAGGCTGTGTCCCATGTTGTCCGGGGGAAGGAATAGGGGACTGGACAGACCCCATGACCCGGAAAGAGGGGGGGCCTGTTTAAGCAGAAAGTGCGCGCAGCGACAGTTAATTTCCGGCTGGCGGGGTCGCAGCAGGCGTGTTCGCAGTGTGCTCCGATTCGTGTGCAGCAGTGCCGCGATGGACCGTGGTTGACTTTTCACGAGCATGCCACTGGGACCGGCAGTAGAGAGCCGTGAGCGCTGTTCAGTTTAGTACCGTGCTCGGGCCGTGTGCAGGACCCGGCGCTGCGGTCCTCTCTGCCAACCAGCACACAGCAGCCTTTCCTTGATACCAGAGTGTTTGCAGCTCCCTTGACTTTGGCTGCAAGAGTTTATGGACTATGGGCTCAACGGGTAAAACTGGAGACCACCTTTGCCGCCAGAAGCCAGACCGTGAGCTATGGAGCCTCCTCTGAGGACATTTCATCGGCCATTGCTGGAACTACAACCCTCACCGGATCATCCGCGGCAGAGGAAACCAAGGACACGATAAGTTTATTAAGTGAACTGTTGCTGCATTGCCATTGTTTCCCTTTCCTTCATTTTCTATTTATCTGTTTATCGCCCTGCAAGGAGTATCTTTACTGTTTAATTAAATTGTTAACCCTTGCTCTCCCTTCCTTGAGTCACTGCATCCTGCAACCTGCTTACACATATACGATGGTAGCTTTTCCCAGCTTGGAACTCCGGTCGCTCTATAGAAATTGAAATATAGTAGAGACAATCACAATAGGCAGGAATGTTGTAATTTGTTTGCAGCAATTTAAGAATAAAAGCTCCATTTGGGGGGTTTAGAGTGCACTGATGCCACTTGGGGGTGATGGAGTGTGCTGGAGAGCCAGGGTTGTTGGCTGCTACTTGGGTGGTATAATGGCTGAAATGCAGAAGATACAAAGGAGAATAACATTGCAGAAGCCATTGGCAGGGCAAGTGTTGCATGGTGGAATGGCAGCGGGAAGCATGACATAAGAGATCTGTTATGGTCGGCACTTGTAGGATGACATGGACCAGATAATATAGAACAGCAGGGAGTCCCATCCTAGAGGGCGGAGGCGCTACCACTGCTGTGCCAGGTGCTCAGTTTGAATGCATGGTGAGGGGTAAAAATCAAAGCTAGGCAGTGAACTGCGGCTATCAGCGTCATGTTTATAAAAATGACTACAAGTAAGCTAAAGGGTGATACTGTGAATGAAAGGAAAAAGCGTATAACAAATGTTTTTTATATACAAGAAAACTACATGCAGCCTTCCAGAATGTCCGGGCTCTTATTGCTATGCACTCGAAGTCTGGTACTTTAGAGATGAATATCAAAATTCCAATGTGCATTATCGGTGGTGGAGATCAAATTACACAACCTTAAGATATTTTAACATATATGTGTATATGTATACACACACCTACATGTCCATCTATCACACCACCACCTATGCATGGATATATGGATAACTGCAAACCATAATTTAAACAAACAAAAAGAAGCACCAAGCAGTCATGAAATCCAAAATCAAAATCACTTTATTATACTAAACAGAGTAAAAACCAGACAAACAGTGTAAAGCAGGGCTAAAAGATGACAAGGGATGTCATCACCATCATGCCAAGCCCAAAGTAGGGTATACCTTCCTCAAGGGGCGCCCCTTGAGGAACGTACCAAACCGAAACGCGCGTCGGGGTGGACAGGTGTCCCTGTGTTACCTACCATCTTCATCAGGTAATGTGCACGTCTGGACGTAAGCTTACAATCCATTAACACTGCAGCTATTATATATATATAAATTGGATTTTCTACTAGTTGTATATATTGGTTCTATTGCCCTATGTTTCGGTGGATGTCACCGCTACTGCATCTTGCACCCTGCACTTTATAATCTACCTGTATGTTATTACCTTGATTCAGGGATATACCCTACCTTGGGCTTGGCATGATGCTGATGACATCCCTTGTCATCTTTTAGCCCTGCTTTACACTGTTTGTCTGGTTTTTACTCTGTTTAGTACAATAAAGTGATTTTGATTTTGGATTTCATGACTGCTTGGTGCTTCTTTTTGCTTGTTTACTTTAGAGATGAGTGGGTGAGACAGCTGTTTGGTGATGGCAGTGTTGTTATATAAAGGGGGAGGGGTTCTAAAAGCGATATATCCCACCATATCTGTATGCACTGGGATACGTTGCAGTCTCTCATCATAGCACTGTATATGTCAGGAATCCTCCCAACATATTATAACCCAAAAAGGCTCAAAGCATGAACAAAGTCTTAGATATATTCATTTATAGTAAAGATAATGGGTTATTCCCAGAAGACAAAGCTATCCTTCACACATAGGATAGGGGAAAACCGACTCCTCTTAATTACTGACCCCCAACAGTCTTGAGAATGGGGCTCTGGATCCCAAGAACTGGGCTATGAGAGCCTCATCTTGAATAGGGTGGTGGTGTACATGCTCAACTCCATTCATAGTCTAAGGGCAGTCCCATAAACCACATCATGTTTATTAATACATACTATTACACAGGGCATTTTTAGTACTTGAAAACAAACCCAAAAAAAACCATTCACAGCTTGAGCATGATGGTTGGAATAGCTTGCATGTTATGATTTCTGGTTAGACTCAATGGCACCTAATAAAAGTCTGCTGCAAATTATAAATTCTGCAAGGTGTGAACATACTCTAAATTTACACATACTTTGCTTCAGAAGTGGACATACCATTGCTGTGCAGCCTTACAAGGGCCCAAGAGGTAACAGAGCCCACTACAACCTGCAAAGTCGCTTCTGTCACATACACAATGAATGGCCCATATTCATGGTCCTCGCACAGGGACCCTCTTCTCCACCACTGCTTTGCCTGTACATATATTTTTTTTCTCTAACCATATACCACTTATTAAAAATAAAATGCTAGGTGCCCAACTACTGTGATCCCCTTCTGATCCCAAAAATAAACCAGAACTAAAAGTTAGGCTTTCCATTTTCCTGCACATGGGTGTTCGAGGGGAGCTGTTCAGTAGGAAAGTGGACTAAGATGTCCGCACCTTTTAGAATCAGTGGTGTTTGCAGAGGCTAGACCTCACGGATCTTTGTGTTATGGCTTACTCTAGCACTCACATAGGATTACCTCTTTTATTACCCTAAAGTGGCCACCATCAGGTCCAAGTCTGTATGGGAATGTGATTTTTTCTTCTAGCCATATTTATTGTAACCCTATGTACTGTATGAAATCCTGTCTATGTTTTCAATGTATATAAGAATTTATTACCACACACAAGAACTCGATGCCAAACTACAAAGGTAAATGATTGCATTGATAAGCCAGAAGAAACTAAAAGTGAGGCAACCTTGTATGAGTCACAAAGTAAGAGACGAACACCTTTAACCATTTGACCCCTGAGGGTACTATGCCGTTCTCCCTCCCTTTTCCTTTGTTGGAGCCGATCCCCGGACTCACTTTGTAAAAGATAGGATTGCTTTGTGGTCACTTTATTGCTAATTGAAAGCGAGGTACCCAGCTGTTCCATGGAAATATCACTTATCCCTACTTATGAGACATGCGAGACATGCCTGAGGGAGAAAGCGTCTGTTCCAAAGGTGACATCATGAAATGTTAGTAAAATGAGTAAGATGGCGAATAGCTAGAATGAACTTTTCACCACATCACACTGAGCTGTCTGATTGATCAGTGCTACAATATTTAGGATTTATTAGACATAAGTCTACACCTGCGAGTAAATGACTACTGCCTACCAATAGGGGCATGTAGAAACACGCTGAAAGAAAATGGATGAAGCTTCGAAATATAAATATTCCTGGTATTAGGGGAAAATATCATGACCTGTAGTGAACCAAAGTTTACAGGGAATCACTGCACATAGCATGTTGCAAAATATGTGGTTAAATACGAACATAACAATATGACATCCTTAATATTAAAATACTTGGCAGTCTTGGCTTCTTTTATTGTATTGATTTTTGGCAGTAATATCTTCTGAGGTTGTGAAGGGGCCTTTGTGCTACTCTTCACCCGATAATTCAAATATAACCGCAACGTCTCCTTTCATAATGGCTGCACCACAAGTTTTCCATATGAGCAGTATAAATAATGTGGCTATGCACAATAAAATACTCCCAAAAAATCAAATTATGTAGTTTGCTGTTCTACAATGTTAAAGTACATATTCTTAGGCACTTGACGGCAGTATGGCTCCATGCATCCTCTGCGGTGTACTCAACTGTAGTAATTGCACATATACTTTCGAGAGGCGATCCTGTACCAGGTATGGACTTTTCTAAAACATGCTTGAAATCCGACAGGAGAAAAAAGTTATTATGTAAAGAATAAGCACATCAAAGTAACAATTCATTTTTCTTTAAGATCCACATAGAAAATGCATATATACAGATTAACATTAAGGCAATACAATCTAAGAAACTATTAGGCTATGTGCACACGTTCAGGATTTCTTGCAGAAAATTCCTGAGATTTTCTGCAAGAAATCCGCAAGAAATCTGCATGCGGTTTTTTTGCACGTTTTTTGCGCGTTTTTACCGCGTTTTTGGTGCGTTTTTTTTGCGGATTTTTCCGGACATTTCCCAATGCATTATATAGTGGGAAATCCGCGAAAAATCCGCAAAATTAATGAACATGCTGCGTTTTTTACCGCAATGCGGTTTTTTAGAGGAAAAAAACGCATCATGTGTACAAAAATTGTGGAATTCATTAAAAATGATGGGATGCATAATGCATGCAGATTTTTTGCAGTTTTATAGCGTTTTTATCGGGAAAAAACGCAAAAAAAACGCGAAAAATCTGCAACGTGTGCACACAGCCTTAAAAATACACAAACAGTGTGATTGAGCACAATAATGTCACACCTGAGTAGAGTACTGACGCGCCCACAGGGCAATGGGGTACTCAGGTCCGGTGTTTCACAGAGGGATGTCACGGTGGCGACCCGGTCCCTGGCCCTGGGCATCAACGTTAAAAGGGAAAGGTCTTTGAAGGGAATAAAGTTGATGGGTGATGTTATGGCAGCTAGATGGTATAACTTCCCACAGGTGAAGTATATCCCCAGGGCTCCCGCTGCGTAGATGGTAGATAGTGGATGGTGCGGTAAAGAACGAGGACACAGGGTTGCAGTCTCTTTACCTCATTTACTGAAGTCTTCAGGCAGCCACAGTCCAGGGCACCAGATCACAGGGCAGGCAGGGTCCGGCCGCCTTGGAGGCAAGTTAGGAGTCCCCTTATCCAGGTGGAAATCAAAGCCTTCCTCTAGCGCTGTGGTGTTGTAGTCACTTACTACCTATGGCTTCACAGATGTTCCCTCTCTCTGTCCCCCATATAGGATAGGACACGACCCGTATGACTGGTGACTTGAGCCTGTTTATAGGGACTCTAGCATGCCCCAGCCTCTAAGGGTGTCACCGTGCCTCCTGGGTATTAGGTTGGACAGGTAACTTGGAGTTCAGCTGTCATGCCGGTCTCTGATGTAAGTCACAGAGGTCATTACAACCTCGGTGTTCCGGCTACCGGTCTCTGCGCCTCAGAAGGAGGCAGCCTGCTCGGGGCTGGTCTCCCCCTGATATCCTCTCCTGTACTTTGCTATCCTGCATGTTCACTGCAATCAATTTGGCTTTCTGAATGTCTCTTTCCAGGAACTGCTGCACTGCAGCTGCACAGCTCCATAAAACCTACTCTGCCTCAGACTGATCCAGTCTGTCTCCTGGCAAGAACTGACTGACTTTCCCTACAGACTACCAGATATACAGTACAGACCAAAAGTTTGGACACACCTTCTCATTTAAAGATTTTTCTGTATTTTCATGACTATGAAAATTGTACATTCACACTGAAGGCATCAAAACTGTGAATTAACACATGTGGAATTATATACTTAACAAAAAAGTGTGAAACAACTGAAATTATACCTTATATTCTAGGTTCTTCAAAGTAGCCACCTTTTGCTTTGATGACTGCTTTGCACACTCTTGGCATTCTCTTGATGAGCTTCAAGAGGTAGTCACCGGTATAGTCTTCCAACAATCTTGAAGGAGTTCCCAAAGATGCTTAACACTTGTTGGCCCTTTTGCCTTCACTCTGCGGTCCAGCTCACCCAAAACCATCTCGATTGGGTTTCAGATCTGGTGACTGTGGAGGCCAGGTCATCTGGCGTAGCACCCCATCATTCTCCTTCTTGGTCAAATAGCCCTTACACAGCCTGGAGGTATGTTTAGGGTCATTGTCCTGTTGTGAAATAAATGATGGTCCAACTAAACGCAAACCGGATGGAATAGCATGCTGTTGCAAGATGCTGTGGTAGCCATATTGGTTCAGTATGCCTTCAATTTTGAATAAATCCCCAACAGTGTCACCAGCAAAGCACCCCCACACCATCACACTTCCTCCTCCATGCTTCACGGTGGGATCCAGGCATGTAGAGTCCATCCATTCACCTTTTCTGCGTCGCACAAAGACAAGGTGGTTGGAATCGAAGATCTCAAATTTGGACTCATCAGACCAAAGCACAGATTTCCACTGGTCTAATGTCCATTCCTTGTGTTCTTTAGCCCAAACAAGTCTCTTCTGCTTGTTGCCTGTCCTTAGCAGTGGTTTCCTAGCAGCTATTTTACCATGAAGGCCTGCTGCACAAAGTCTCCTCTTAACAGTTGTTGTAGAGATGTGTCTGCTGCTAGATCTCTGTGTGGCATTCACCAGGTCTCTAATCTGAGCTGCTGTTCACCAGCCTCAGAAATCGCAGGTTACGTGGATAAACTTATCCTCAGAAGCAGAGGTGACTCTTGGTCTTCCTTTCCTGGGGCGGTCCTCATGTGAGCCAGTTTCTTTGTAGCACTTGATGGTTTTTGCCACTGCACTTGGGGACACTTTCAAAGTTTTCCCAATTTTTCGGACTGACTGACCTTCATTTCTTAAAGTAATGATGGCCACTCATTTTCTTTACTTAGCTGCTTTTTTCTTGCCATAATACAAATTCTAACAGTCTATTCAGTAGGACTATCAGCTGTGTATCCACCAGACTTCTGCACAACACAACTGATGGTCCCAACCCCATTTATAAGGCAAGAAATCCCACTTATTAAACCTGACAGGGCACATCTGTGAACTGAAAACCATTCCCAGTGACTACCTCTTGAAGCTCATCAAGAGAATGCCATGAGTGTGCAAAGCAGTCATCAAAGCAAAAGGTGGCTACTTTGAAGAACCTAGAATATAAAACATAATTTCAGTTGTTTCACACTTATTTGTTAAGTGTATAATTCCACATGTTTTAATTCATAGTACCTTTACACCCCTATAAGGGAACTCTAAGGAATATAAGAAACTTATCAGATTACAGAGCCTGAACAGCTGTTATAAAGACAGCACAAACTAGAAACTCTAGAGCATAAGAACATGCACTTCTACCTAAAGTGAAAAAAAATAACAAAAATTGTAATAATACATGTATTCTAGGATGCTAAGGTAGAAGAAAAGATGTGCCCAAAAAGAGGGTAACATCTACCTAATCCAGGAGGATATAAATGAAAGATCCCTTTCTGGAAGGGTGCCCCATGCGCATCGCTGGAGCCAGGTGTAATGATTCTAGCCCTCAGTGCTGAGCTGTATGTGCAGTGATTGACAGCTCAGTTATCCAGTCTGATGCAGGGGGTGCTAAGATGTCTGTGTTTTCATTGACAGCTCAGTTGTCCAATCTGAGACCAGGAGTTGCTGAGCTCTCATCAGATGCTGGCTTTTGACCTGGGCCAGTCTGTTCACACGCTCTTTGACCAGGTGACGAATTTGACGCCGATTATGCAGGTTCTCTGGCTAAGGAATGCCAGAGTCTGGAATCATCGCAATATCAGCTGCATTTGTCAGATAATTAGTTTGATGAAGACTCCCGACAGCCCTCCACTGCCAGCAATGGCTGTGACGTCAGTACCTTCTGACGTACAGTTGGTTTCTCCTGAACCTGTAATAACACTACCTATTATATTTTCATAAAACCAAAACCAGTTTAGGGTTTCCAGAGAAATCTGTAGGTTATTTTTTCCTCAGACCTTGACATTTTCCTTGTCTCCACAAGCCCCAGAACGTTCTTCTGTGTAAGCCTTTTTTAACACTTTAGGCCTGATCTATGATGAACCTGGCAGGACCCAGGTCGCCATTAACCTGGCAGAGGAGCGTTGCACTGCTGAGGATTACTGCACTGAGTTTCGGCAGTGGTCTAATGAACTTTTGTGGAATAATGGAGCTCTCAGGTGCCAGTTCCACAAAGGTCTTTCTAAAACTCTTAAGGACGCTCTTGTCCTTCATGACACCCTTTGTTTTCTGGCAGAAGCCATGACCCAGGCCAAATAAAGGGAGACATGGTGAACATCAGGCTGCTTGTTATACTTCCCCAGAGCATATCCATTTACTGGAGGTGGAGCCATTGAAGGTTAGAGTTGCCAGTCTTTGTGTTATGGAGAGAAAACGTAGTCAAGATCTTGGACTCTGTTTGTGTTCTCTCTTGACATTTTCTCAAGCAAACCATCGGGAGAACGTCTGAGTCTGGGTGAAGGCCAAGGTCATCGAGACTCTTAGGTACCTTTTTCTTCCTCTGATATAGTACTGATGAATACAGTGTTATCCTTCAAGGACCAGCTGTTATTAACATTGGTGTTCATTGACTGTGGGTCTGCTGCTAACTTCATTGAACTGGTACTAAAGTTAGGACTAGGGACAGTTAGTTTAGAAAGACCCATTCAAATCTTCGCCATTGACAAGACAATGTTAACCCAGAATCTGGTCAAGAGGATAATGGTAGATTTGATGCCAGAGGTGTATCTAGCCTTTCCTGCACCCAGGGCAAAGGATCAGTTTGGCGCCCCCCCCCAAATCTCCTCCCGCCCAAACCTCCCCCATTTGAACCTTAACGCTATTGAAACTGTATGACCAAGCCAAGGTACATTCCCATAATGTTAAAATAGATACCAATAAAAGTAAAATTAATTGAGACATCAGTAGGTTGTGCTTTTGAATATCTATATTGAATCAGGAGCCCCATATAATCACTTGCCCCATATAGAGCTGCACAAACGTTGATTATGACCCCATACATACACTTGCCCCATATAATGCTGCACAAATGTTATAGCCCCATAAGATGCTCCATACAGACACTTGCCCCATTATAGTGCTGCACAAACGTTATGGCCCCATAAGATGCTCTATACAGATACTTGCCCCATATAGTGCTGGACAAACGTTATGGCCCCATAAGATGCCCCATACAGACACTTGCCCCATTTGCTGTTGCTGCAATAAAAAAAATAAAATAAAATAAAAAAAATCACATACTACCCTCTTCATCGCTCAGGCCCCCGGCACTTTCAATATTCACCTGCTCCTGGTTCCAGCTGCCGCTCCATCTTCAGCACTGACGTTCAGGCAGAGGGCACGCACTAACTACGTCACCACGCCCTCTGACCTCAGCGTCACTGCTGAAGACAGAGCGGTGCCGGAACGAGGATCAGGTGAATATCGCGCAGCGCTCCCCTCCCCGTTATACTCACCTGCTCCTGGCGCTGTACAGTCCTTGCTTCCCCAGCGCAGGCAGCTTCTTCCTGTACTGAGCGGTCACAGTTACCGCTCATTACAGTAATGGATATGCGGCTCCACCCCTATGGGAGGTGGAGCCGCATATTCATTACTGTAATGAGCGGTACCATGTGACCGCTCAGTACAGGACGAGGAGCCTCCTTGGACCGCCGCATCATCAGGCGCCCCCCTGTAGGCGGCGCCCGGGGCACATGCCCCGGCTGCCCCCCCCTGGATATGCCACTGTTTGATGCTCCAAGTGGGAAAACTCCACTCTGAATAGATTTTCTGTTTGTGTTGGATAATTTACCTGCTGGGTTGGTACTGAGGCTTCCATGGTTGCATATTCACAATCCTGTTATTGATTGATGTCAGAAGGAAATTGTTAAATGGAGCCCCAATTGTTATAAGAAATGTCTAAAGTTTGTACAAATATGCTCTGAAGGGTCTGCTGGGGTACCTGAAAGACTTCAGAGATGTGTTCTCGAAAAAGAGGCGGAGATACTACCTCCCTATAATCCTTATGATTGTTCTATTAATCTTGTCCCTAATGCTGAATTGCCTAAAGCTCGCCTTTACAATTTGTCTGGGCTTGAACAGGCTGCCATGAAAGAATCTGTTAACGAAAGTTTACAGAAAGGTCATATCCATCCTTCCTCCTCCCCTGTAGCTGCCGGATTTTTCGTTGTAAAAAAGAAAGATGGCAGCTTCCGTCCCTGCTTCAATTTCTGAGAAATAAGTGCAGCGCCCCAGAGTCCTGGTCGTTGCAGTACTGATGCTCCGCCGCTAAGGGGAGTGTTGGTACGTCTGATGGCACTGAAGGAGTTCACCTGACCAGGTATCACAGACACCAATACACTTCACAGTCTGGCCTCCAGGGGGAGCTAAGGGTGCTATGTATTAGGCCACTCCTCACAATCTGGTAAAACTGGGGGTTAGATAGGAAGTTAGTCAGAAGCTGACTGGGTTGGAACCAGGCAACATCCTGTGGCAGAGGGTGTTGCGGGGGAAGATTCAGGGGGGTCCCTGTCAGGGGTGGGATCCTGACAGAGGCCTAGCGAACAGGAAGAACGTTACGGGACCGCGCCTGCACTTCATTGCGGCGGTACCTCAAGAAAGGACAAGAAGCGAGGTTTATTGTGCTGAGTGAGAAACGAGATCAACGCAACAAGGAGAAACACCAGTAGGAGTCGTGCTGTAAGACCGAGGCAACATCCTACTGAGGCGCATAGCCGGTGGCCGGAAACGCCGAGGAAGTATTGAGCTCCAGGCCTTACTTCAAACCTACGGCAGGACAGTCAGTTATAGGCGGGCTGTCTCACCCAAATCACCTAAGCAGACATAGGGGGCAACAGTTGGAGAGGGGCGACTCTAGGGTCCCGGAAGAACTCCAGGCCTACCCGCCATACGGGTGCGTCCTAGCCATATCATCTGGGGGACAGAGAAGAACATCAGAATCAGTTGTGAGGGAACTTCAGAAACAGACACAACAGTTGTGAGGACTATCCCGTGGTGCTAAGCAGGGAAGGACTACAACACACAAGCGCTAGAAGGTAGGCAGAGATTTCCACCTGCAAAGGGAACTCTGGAGGTGCCATCGGACCGGCCGGTCTCAGACAGCCCTGTTAACCGTGCTCCGGATTGAGGATCCTGAAGTCTTCAGTAAAAAGGTAAAGAGACTGCACTTTGGTGTCCTCGTTATTCATCTCAACCTGCACCACACATCATCACACTCTCCACTTCCACTGGACGCCCCTCAGCAGGGTCACAGACCGGGTCTAGCCACCGTGACAATCCCAGAACCGAGACAGAGAGGCCCGGTACCGGGTACCCCTCGGCCCTGCGACAGTGGGGGCGCTCCATAAACAAAATCGCAGTTAAACATACTTACCACTTCCACTCATCCCCAACCTATGTAATCAGCTTCTGGGGGCCAAGTGGTTTTCTAAACTTGATCTTAGAGGGGCATACAATTTGCTACGCATCCGGAAGTGTGATGAGTGGAAAATGGCATTCTAAACGTTTGAGGTTCTATTTGAAAATCTTGTCATGCCATTTGGGTTATCCAATGCACCTGCTGTTTTTCAAAATTTTATGAATGATATTTTTTCTTATTGCATTAGAAGATTTGTTGTGATTTACCTGGATGATATTCAAATTTCCTTGCCCAATTTGGACTCTCACCAGGAATATCCAGAATCCAGAATGGAATGGAGCTTTAGTTGCAAAAATATTAATCAACAAAATTGCCATGTGTGAACGTACACTAAAGGCTTTTGTAATGTACATTAGTTCTGCATTTTGGTTATACTGTACAGACGACTGTGGAGTCAGAGAGGTTTTAAGTGGGGTCAGAGTTTGTAGAAATATGGAGAGTCCAATGTCAAAACATATAGTTGTACAAAATGTATCTTAGCCAATTTGGATATTTTTCACATGTGGACATGCTCTTACAGTCACAATCTCTGGGAAGATGGGAAAATGCGAAACTTAGAACAAAATAATTATAGTGCATCATTTACCCTAACTCCTGAAATGGACAGGTTTTTTCTTACACACTTTCAAATACTGATATTTCCCTTGCAAAAGAGGTGAAGGATTTACTATGTATCTGGGGTGTAGCAACAAGGAAAAATATACTCCATTACTTTCTTAATCCTGCAGCTCCCCCTTCTCTCTGGTTCACACATTCAGCATTTGCTCGGTATTTCATAATGGTCTTTCCATTATACTTTTCCTCTGATTGTTCCACTCCTGATTTTGCCTTACAAATACTGATGTAAAATACTGACCAATACTGAATGTGTGAACGTGGCCGAATAGAACACTTACAGTTAGTAAGATGGAGTGGCTAAATAGATTAGCAGATAAGAAGAAACTTACTAAACGTTTTTTGAAACCTTGCTACCTTTTGTATTAGGAAATAGTTGTTTTCTAATTTTGAAGGCGCAAATTGGAATTTAACTGAGATTCTTAAGGAGCAAGCAGCTATCATCTTATCAACAGACCACCGAGTTTCTGTTGATCTCATTAGATTGAGAATTTTGGTTGAGACACACATGTGGGGAGAGGGATTTGGTGGGGGAGAAGGGTAGATGAGGGTTAAGACATAATAGGAAATAATGAAAGGAATTATCCAGGACTAATTATTTTTTTGACTATCAGCCTAAGAACTAACAGGCAGGTAGTTGCTACCTACCTGCCGGTCGTGCCTTCGCCGATCTCTGATGGCACAGAGTGGTCACAACTCCAGAGTCTACAAAATCTTTCTGAAGGTGTTTTGCAGACAAGCGGGGATTCTGATTTGCCTCTCTAGCAATCCGACGAACAGCTCTCACTGAAATTTTGCTTGGTCTTGCAGACCTTATTTTGACCTCCACTGCTCTTGTTAACTGTCATTTCTCAATTATATTTCAAACTGAGGAAAGGCCAACTTGAAAATGCTTTGTTATCTTCTTATTGCCTTCTCCTGCTTTGTGGCCCTCCACCATTTTCATTTTCTGTCCCCACGTCACTACCCAAAGCACACAAGACGTCATGTTATGAGAACTACTGTACATAAGTTGAGTATTAAAAAACCACTGAGCGAATCCCTTCACATTAGGTACCATATTAATCAGCATCACACTGCCATTAATGCCATGCCTTTCGTTTATAGGGCTTAGTATCCTGCTGACAGGTTCTCTGTAACTATTCACAATAAAAGTAATTTTGACCAGGGCTGCCAAAACTTTTACATGCCATTGTATATCAGCCATTCATAGAGACAAATGGTCCGATTCATCATTTGTTTTTCTTATTTACATTTTTTTAACTTGTGATCTTTGCTGACATTTTTTGCGAAACTAAATAGCAAAGCCACTAGAGACTCAAGGTCTACAAAAATTCAATTTTCAACAGCAGAAAAAAAGGCAGCAACACTTACCTGCCCGGATCTTGGAACAACTGCA
Organism: Ranitomeya variabilis; assembly: GCF_051348905.1. Taxonomy (NCBI): domain Eukaryota; kingdom Metazoa; phylum Chordata; class Amphibia; order Anura; family Dendrobatidae; genus Ranitomeya; species Ranitomeya variabilis. Next base: position 175,148,300 of record NC_135234.1, read on the forward strand.
CTGCAGGGTGCAGCCAGCCCATAAAGCAAGATGTTAGCAACACAGGTGCAAAATACCAGATCAACAGCCACTCACCGCATACCCAATCCTGGAGGGGGTGACTGCCCAGTATACAAGTGCACAATAAAGTCCCACATAGGGCGTTGTTCACACAATGGTACTGCATAGTGTCTGGTTCACAGCCTATTAGTCATGCCCCTACTTTTTGATTAGGCGGGCTGGCCAGCACACTCTCAATGCATCCCAGTGCGAACACCCCTCATGCGAGACCGAACGTATTTGGGCTTGGCTGCACCCCAAAAAATAGTGCAAAAAATATACAAAAATAGTGAGGTATTGGTTGATATTTTGGCCAAAATACGCAAGCTCGTAACCCATGCCAAGGGTCCCCACGTTTACGAGTCCTACACTAAACTACATAGCAAAGCCACTAGAGACTCAAGGTCTACAAAAATTCAATTTTCAACAGCAGAAAAAAAAGGCAGCAACACTTACCTACCCAGATCTTGGAACAACTGCACTGCAGGGTGCAGCCAGCCCATAAAGCAAGATGTTAACAACACAGGTGCAAAATACCAGATCAATAGCCACTCTCCACATACCCACTCCTGGCATTTTTTGCGCCAAAATGCTCCCATGTTTCATGAATTTTGCATTAAGTTAAAAAGGCACAAACTGAAAGATTAATTTGTTGCAAACAAAAAAGAAACAAAATACCAAAGATTTGACAAAATAACAGGCACAAATGCAATAACGTATCAGGCCTATACTCTCAGACTTGAAATCAGAGTGGGGAAAGTAGAGGAGTTGTAGGTTTGGCTCATGCACATCACAGTCCTGACTGTACACAAATTTGTGAAAATTCTTGCTTTCTGGTTAGGTACAGCGTTGCCTAAGACAAACAAATTTTAAATATGATTTTGAAAGAATGAGGAAATATCCACTAATATTTTCCAGAGAATTGTAGGAAGAAAGCCACATATTGACCAGTTAGGTGTCTTAGTATATATTCAGTATATAGCGTAATTATAGGTCTGAATGACTTCCTTGACCTTTTTATCAGTTGATTCAAGATTGTTAATGGGCTCTTCTACGGAAACATTATCCTCACCATTCATTTTCTAACACAATCCTTGGAGATATGGAAATTGGACTCTAATTTGCAATATCATTCAAAGGTCACCAGTTTGGGCTGCAAAGATCTTATTGATTGAGCCATCTAGTGGGTAATATGACAGCAATGTATGGTACTTCTGGTAGATACATTCCTCCATTATTTTGGGCTGTCTGCTCTGTAAGTCTGGATCAACTCTGTTCATTTTTTTATTTGTTCAGTTCAAAAATCATAAAAACATATAGTATTTCATAAGGGGAAACTGTCATGTAAAATTATCCAGTTAACCTGCAGAAATGGGGTTAATCTGCAGGATAATAGCGTTCAGACACCGTGTGTCCTGGCACTGACTGCTCCACTGCCGGGTGTAAATGAACTTTACCCCCCTTCCCTGGCAGCCTTTCTTTGCCCCTTCATTCATAGTGGGGCGGTGGCACAGTTTCAGTCACCGGTCAGTGTATAAAGAGTGTAGGCTGTAATTGCACCCCCTGGCACTGACTGACAGCGTGCTCTAATGATGAAACGCCACTCCTATGACTGAACACTGATGGGGGATAAAGCTAATTTTCTCCCATCTATCAGAAGGCTATTAACCTGCAGATTAACCCCATATCTGCAGGTTAATAGCATTATTTTACATGACAAAATTACCTTTAATATCCCTAAAAGGTTTTTCTCCCAAAGTACATTTTAATCAATAGATCTTGGAATAATAATAAATCCCCCAATTGGATGCGTTAAAAAAATGTTCCTGTGCTGAGATAATCTTATAAATGTGTCCCTGCTGTACTGTGTAATGGCTGTGTCCGACCGTACAGGAACATGGTCTGATCATACCACATCTCCTGGGCAGGGGAGGAAGCAAAAGAGAATATACAGAGAGCACAGCCCGGTATCACAGCTGATTCTTTTTGTTAGGTAAAACATTTCTATTCCTGTTTTCATGCAATATTTTACCTGAAAGAAATAATCAGCTGTGATCCCGTGCTGTAATGTCTGTATACTCTTTTGCTTCCTCCCCTCTCCAGGAGCTGTGGTATGATCAGACCATGATCAGACACAGCCATTACACAGTACACAGCAGGGGAACATTTATAAGATTATCTCAGTCAGCACAAGAACATTTTAGTTAAACACATCCCATTGTGGAAATTATCATTATTCCAAGATCTATTGATTAAAATGTTGATTAAAATTAACTTTGTTAGTGGGAAAACCCCTTTAAGCTCAGAATTCTTCACCGATTCCTAATTGCCGGTATTCAAGTCCCTGCAAACATAGCATGATGTACAGCTCTGGGGTCAATCAAGCTACTGAGGAGGTGATTACATACCAGACTGCATGACTATGAACGGCGCCTCCCAGATGAGTCATGGGTAATTAACTAATGGCACTGAAATATAACTTTATTTTCTACATAAAATAAGTTTAACCCCTTCCCGACCTCCGCCGTACTAGTACTGCGCTGCGGGAGGTGCATTTCTGACCAGCGCAGTACTAGTACGGAGGCACGATCACTGCTGCCTCACACTGAGCGCCACGGTGATCGCGTGCAGATGTCAGCTGTATGTGACAGCTGACACCCCACCGCAATGCCCACGATCGGTGCTAGCACTGATCGCGGGCATTTAACCCCTCTGATGCCGCTGTCAGTACTGACAGCAGCAGAGAGGACAATCGCGCAGGGACGGGGGCTCCCTGCGCTCTCCCACAGGAACAACGCGATCACCGAGTTGGTCCTGTGGTCTCCATGGAGACCCCCGGCTCCAAGATGGCCGAGGGACTCCTTCGGGTCCTGGAGTAAGGTGGCTTGCTAGCCTCCTACACTGCCTGTCAGATCACTGATCTGACACAGTGCTATGCAAACTGTCAGATCAGTGATCTGACCTTATATAGTGATGTCCCAACCTGGGACAATCTAATAAAGTAAAAAAAAAAATATGATAAAATAAATAAATAAATATTTTACCAATAAATCCATTTATTTATGTAAATAATAATAAAAAAACAATAAAAGTACACATATTTGGTATCGCTGCGTCCGTAACGACCCGACCTATAAAACTGTCTCACTAGTTAACCCCTTTAGTGAACACCATTAAAAAAAAAACAAGGCAAAAAAAATGCTTTATCATCATACCACCAAACAAAACGTGGAATAACACACGATCAAATAAACATGGTACTGCTAAAAACGTCATCTTGTCCTGCAAAAAACGAGCCATCACACAGCATCATCAGCAAAAAAATAAAAAAGTTATAGCTCTCAGAATAAAGCGATACAAAAATAATTATTTTTTCTATAAAATAGTTTTTATTGTATAAAAGCGCCAAAACATAAAAAAATATAAATGAGGTATCGCTGTAATCATACTGAGCAGAAGAATAAAACTGCTTTATCAATTTTACCAAACGCGGAACAGTATAAACGCCCCCCCAAAAGAAATTCATGAATTGCTGTTTTTTGTTCATTCTGCCTCACAAAAATCGGAATAAAAAGCGATCAAAAAATGTCATGTGCCCGAAAATGATACCAATAAAAACGTCAACTCGTCCCGCAAAAAACAAGACCTAATATAACTCTGTGAACCAAAATATAGAAAAATTATAGCTCTCAAAATGAGGTGATGCAAAAACTATTTTTTGAAATAAAAAGAGTCTTTTAGTGAGTGACAGCTGCCAAACATAAAAACCCGCTATAAAAACCCGCTATAAAAAGTAAATCAAACCCCCCTTTTTCAACCCCTTAGTTAGGGAAAAATAATAAAATTTAAAAAAAGTATTAATTTCAATTTTCCCGTTAGGGTTAGGGCTAGGGTTATGGCTAAAGATAGGGTTAAGGTTGGGGCTAAAGTTACTGTTAGGGTTGGGGCTAAAGTTGGGGTTAGGGTTGGGGCTAGAGTTGGGGTTAGGATTACATTTACGGTTGGGATTAGGGTTAGGGCTGGGATTAGGGTTAGGGGTGTGTTGGGGTTAGCATTGTGGTTAAGGTTGGGATTAGGGTTACGGGAGTATTCGGATTAGGGGTGTGGTTAAGGTTATGGTTAGGGTTGGGACTAGGGTTAGGGGTGTGTTGGGGTTAGGGTTAGAGTTAGAATTGGGGGATTTCCACTGTTTAGGCACATCAGAGGGTCTGCAAACGCGAAATGGCATCCGATCTCAATTCCAGCCAATTCTGCTTTGAAAAAGTAAAACGGTGCTCCTTCCCTTCCTAGCTCTGCCATGCCCCCAAACGGTGGTTTACCCCACATATGGGGTATCATCGTACTCAGGACAAATTGGACAACAAGTTTTGCAGTCCAATTTCTCCTGTTACCCTTGGGAAAATAAAAAATTGGGGGCAAAAAGATCATTTTTGTGAAAAAGATTTTATTTTATATTTTTACGGCGCTACATTATAAACTTCTGTGAAGCATTTGGGGGCTCAAAGTGCTCACCACACATCTAGATAAGTTCCTTACCGGGTCTACTTTCCAAAATGGTGTCACTTGTGGGGGGTTTCCACTGTTTAGGCACATCAGGGGCTCTCCAAACGTGACATGGCGTCCGATCTCAATTCCAGCCAATTTTGCATTGAAAAAGTCAAACGGCGTTCCTTCCCTTCCGAGCTCTGCCATGTGCCCAAACAGTGGTTTACCCCCACATATGGGGTATCAGCGTACTCAGGACAAATTGTACAACAACTTTTGGGGTACAATCTCTCCTGTTACTGTAAGGAGTTAAAAGCACCAGAAGAGTCTGGGGGCGGTTACCTTCTCGGCTCTGTGCCCGGAACCTTTGAGCTGTGCCGCAGGTTCCCTAGGGGAGAGACTTGTAGACTGGGACAGGAGGGAAGCAGCCAGAGAGCGGGAAAGAGACGCATGCAGGAGAGAGAGCAGCTTGCAGAGCAGCGTGCAGAGCCGGGTGCAGCTGCGCTCCAGAAGAGAGAGAGAAAGAGACTGCATCTTGTAGAGACTGCTCAGAAAGACTGCATCTTGTAGAGACTGCCCAGAAAGACTGCATCCAGTGAGTACTTAAAGCGGACTCTGCTGTGACTTTAGGGGGGCGCTTTGAGACCCGTTGAGAGACTACTACACCCTGGCCCGACTCCTGGTACAGAGACTTAACAGTGCAGAGCCCCTTGTTTTCCTGGTACAGAGACAACCGTGCGGAGCCCTGATTTTCTGGCTGTGCTATAAAAGTTAAAGACTCAGAGCCTGTGCATACCACATTAACTCCCGAAACCCCAGGCAGCAGGCTCTCAGAGACTACTCTGCTCACGGACCACAGAGGGACGACAAGTGCCACTGATTCTCGGCGCCTACGTTGGAGAAGACGACCCTCCAAGCAAGTCCTCATGAGACTGATAAGTGTTCTTTTCTCAAGAAATCCTGCTTAATTCTGTTTTATTGTTTAACTCCCGTATTCTTGCATTGTTTTATTGCTAGTTATTTTCCATTGCTTCCTCTCTGCGAGGAGAACCTAATTCCTGTTATTAAACCCCTCAACTGTTGGTCTGCCTGTTCCATGGTGACATACTCAGTACCTGCACGTTATTACATTTGGCGTAGTCGGCAGGATGTCACACGGTAGTGTGGATAGGGCAGACCAAGCAGCGGGGGAAGTTCCCAGGTCTAGCATTTCCCTGGGAGCCATGTTGAATAATTTGCCAAGGTTCACTGAGAACAATGTAATGTTGTGGAGTTGGACAGAGCGTATCCGGGGAATGATGCGGATGCACTCCATGACACCAGCCCTGGAGGCAGAAATTGCATTGATGGCTCTGGAAGGGGAGGCGCGGGATTCTGTCATGCATAGGTCCCCCCGGGAGAGAGATACCCTGGACAAAGTGCTGCGCATACTTGAGGAAACGCATGGGGACCCCACTGATGTAGGGGAACTTCGCATGCGACTGTTTCACCGGGTACAACGGGAGGGGGAGACCGTGACCCAATTCATGAACGCCCTACAAGAGCTTCACACTGCTATCAGACGAAAGGACGGTGTAGGGGTAGGGTCAGTTGATGTGGTGCTCAGAGATCAGCTAGTGACAGGACTGCGTGACGCAATGATGAAACAGGCACTGCGAGAGCGCATGCGAGTAAAGCCAGACATGACTTTCTCTGAGGTTAGCAGTGAGGCGCATGTGCGAGAACAAGAACAGGGAGTGACGGGGCTGGTAGGAAGGGTGCAGAGCGGGGAGGTAACCACCACCGCAGGCAATATTCCCCAGTGGGTGGAGGACCTGAGAATGGAGATCAGACAGGTCCGTGAAGAAATGGCGGCCTCCAGAAGAACTCTGGCAGAGGGGCCCGGCCCTCTGGTGCGAGACAGAGAAGCTGCCCCCCGAAGGGAGGGTGAAACTACCAGGAGGAGAAGCCCTCTTACATGCTACACTTGTGGAGAGTCCGGCCACATTGCTCGATGGTGTCCCCGGCGGAGCCGACCATCCCCGCATCCTCCTTTAAACTAGGTGGCTCTGGGCTTGAGGGGCGCCGCTCAGAGCGTGAAGAACAGAGGAGGAGGAGTAAAAGTCCCCACAGCCTTGTTTCCACGTGCCCTCTGGTCTGGGCAGAAATCAATGGAAGAGAAGTGCGATGCTTGATAGACACCGGCTCACAAGTGACCACCATGCCTGAGAGATATTTCCGCCATCACTTCACAGAGGCGCTACGGCCCGAATGGGGTCCTGTGATCAAACTTATGGCGGCCAATCACTTGCCCATCCCGGTCGCAGGGGTGGTATGGATGAACATAGAGGTCTGCGGAAAAGACCTCGGGAGGAGAGGAGTGGTATTGGTGGATGGAGAGGTAGCTAAAGACCATACCGTGACCCTGGGCATGAATGTGTTAAAAGACCTCGGAAGCCTCGTTTTCAACGAGTCCCCAGAACAGTTCCTACAACAATGGAGCGACCAAACTCCCCAGAGAAGGGTCTTCCAACAACTGATACGGACCGCCCAGGTCCGGGAAGCATACAGCGATGGAAAGGAACTCGGCAAAGTCGTCGTCCCCGCCTCAGTCAATCGAGTGTTGCCCCCTGGGCAGACAGTGCTTCCCCTGCCTGTACGAGCTGGCATCCCGCTGGAGCGAGTCGAAGTCCAAATTGAGCCCAGCAGAGCCGACCAGCTGCCGTCAGGAATATTGGTCGCACGGTCCCTGGCTACCGTGCGGGATGGAACTGTCCTTGTGCGCTGCATCAATTTGGGGGAGACAGATATAACTTTGCCCCCTAGAAGCAAAGTCGCTCAAGTCCTGGGCCTTCCAGACAAATTGGTCCCCACTGAGGCGGTACAGCTGACAGCAAGGCCAGAAGATCCGTGGCTGGTGACCGTCAAGGCGGAGGCAGCTCCGGCCGGACCCCAGGTTAATGCAAGAAGGGCGCCAGATACTGGAACACATGAGGGCAGAGCTCTCGGAACTTACTCCGCAGCAGGTACCTCAGGTAAAAGCTGTATTGGGGAAATTTCAGGATGCGTTCGGCAAAGATGAAGATGACTTTGGACGTACCACGGCCATTACCCACGAGATACCCACCGGGGATGCAGCGCCAATCCGGGAATGGTACCGCCAAATACCTCCACAGATGTACCAGGAGGTGAAGGGAATGCTGTCACACATGCTGAAGAAGGGAGTTATACGTGAGAGTCAGAGCCCGTGGGCTGCCCCTATCGTCTTGGTGAGAAAGAAAGACGGGTCCCTGCGGTTCTGTGTGGACTATCGGCGGCTCAATGCTTGCACAGTGCGGGACTCGTACCCACTGCCCAGGATAGAGGAGTCCCTGACGGCACTAGGGAATGCCAGATATTTCTCCATGTTAGACTTGGCCAGCGGCTACTGGCAGGTGCCCATGTCTGAGCAAGACCGAGCCAAGACGGCCTTCATCCTTCCGATGGGACTGTATGAGTTTGACCGGATGCCCTTCGGCCTAGCAAACGCCCCAGGAACATTTCAGCGACTCATGGAGAGATGTCTGGGAGACCTGAACTTTGAAGCCACTTTGATCTACTTGGATGATATCATCGTCTTTGCCCCCACCTTTGAGGAGCATCTGCAGAGATTAGAGCAAGTTCTGAGTCGGCTACAGAAGTATGGCTTGAAAGTGAAACCCCAGAAATGTCACCTCTTCCGTACCGAGATTGAATACTTGGGACATGTTGTCTCCGCTGAAGGGGTGAGGCCTTCCCAGGAGAAGATCGCTGCGGTATAAGAGTGGCCAACTCCAAAAACGGTGAAAGATGTGCGTGCATTCCTGGGACTCACGGGATACTTCAGACGCTTTGTAAAAGACTTTACCCGCCTTGCTAATCCACTCCAGGAGTTGTTGAGGGGAGTGCCCTCTTGCGCCAAAAACAGGAACATACAGTGGGGGAAGCATCAGGAGGAGGCATTCTTGGCTTTGAAGAAGGCATTGACGGAGGTCCCCGTGCTGGCCTACGCTGACTTCACACAACCGTTCATCTTGCACACTGACGGGAGCCTGCAGGGCCTCGGGGCTGTACTGTCGCAGATGCAGGACGGGAAAGAGCGCGTCATCGCATACGCCAGTCGGTCTCTGCATGACTCAGAAAGGAATCCAGAAAATTACAGTTCATTCAAGCTGGAGTTGTTGACGCTGGTGTGGGCAATGACTGAGAAGTTCGCGGAATATCTGGCTGGCTCAGAAGTTCATGTACGCACCGATAACAATCCGTTGGCCCATCTCGAGAATGCCAAGTTAGGCGCCCTAGAACAACGTTGGGTAGCCCGAATGGCCAAGTTCCGATACAGAATTTCGTATAAAAGAGGAGCTGAGAATGTACATGCGGATGCCCTCTCTCGAGTAAACTATCGCAAACCAGCACCCAGCCAGGATGAAGAACTGGAAGATGTAGAGGTTCCAGGTTTTGGAAAGACTGCCAGGACGGTGGCAGCGGCGCGGGAAATTGAACAGGAAGAGACCTGTGTGAATTTGCTGGAGCAGCCCCGCGATGAGTGGGTCCGAGTACAACAGGAGGATCCGGAGCTAGCTCAGTTGAGAACTTGGGTCGTGTCTGAACAAATGCCCAATCGACGTGAGAGGAGGTCCATGTCACCTGAAGTACTGAAGATGCTACGCCAGTGGGAGAGGCTCGAGTTGCGGGATGGTATCCTGTACCGGAAGGTATTCCTGCAAACAGAACTCAGTCTTGTATGGCAGACAGTGATTCCCTCGTCCATGATAGACCAGGTGGCTAAGGAAGCACATGAGAAAGGAGCACACTTTGGGCCAGAAAAGACTTTCCAGTGGTTACAGCGCCTATTTTATCACCCCCACTTAAGGAACACTGTGGATAAAGTATGTTGGCAATGCAGAAGTTGTGAGCTGGTCAAACCACCAGAACAAAGAGCTCCCACAGAGACGGTGAGGTCTTCTGGCCCCATGGACCTACTGGCAATAGATTACTTGACAATTGGACCAGCACATCAAGGTTATGAGCATTGTTTAGTGATGATAGACCACTTTACTAAATTTGCCGTAGTGACGCCCACGCGGGACCAAACTGCCGAGTCTGCGGCTCACGCAATCTGCAAACACTTCATTCAGGTGTACAGGTGTCCCAAGCGCATCCATTCTGATCAAGGGGCCTGCTTCCTCGGAAGAGTGATGGAGGAGCTGCACCAGCTGTACAAAATAGATAAGTCCCGGACCACCCCTTATCATCCACAGGGGAATGGGGCTTGTGAAAGATTTAACCACACTCTGATTCAAATGCTGAGGACTCTGGAGGAGGACCAGAAGGCGAAGTGGACTGAGTCCGTCCCTGAATTGGTGTGGGCATATAACAATCGTAAACACAGCACTACCGGATTCACCCCCTACTCTCTGTTCTTTGGCCGACCCGGGAAGGGACTGGCAGAGCTGGCGCTGGAACCCGAGGAGGACTACCCACGGATGGGGGTGTACTCCTGGGTTCAAGAACATCGTCGTCGGCTGCGGACAATTCAACGTCTAGTGCAGGACCGGCTACAAGAATTGGAGCATCCCCAGGTAGCTCCTAAAAAGGGGACAGCCCTGTGGCCTGGAGACCGAGTCTTAGTGAGGGAAAAGCGCCCACACAACAAACTGGAGTACCGATGGAAGAAAAGGCCGTACCGAGTGAAGCGGCGGCTCGGCAACGGGGGTCCCGTTTATGAGGTCCAGCCCGAAACGGAAGAAGGGACTCCCACCCGCACGCTGCACAGGAATATGTTGCGTCCATGTTTGTCTCGAGATCCTGAATCAGTCCAATTGGCTCCAGCACCCCCACCGGCTGCGCCAGTGATCAATGTAGATGTGGAAGATGAGGAAGACTTCGAATCTCCTCCAGTGAACCCAGGAACAGGGCTGGTGCCAGATTCTACCAACGTATCGGAGGAAGCCTCGACTCCTCCCACAGCAGCTGACACCACCGCCCCTGCTGGTTTTAGACGCTCTGAACGTTCAACGGCTGGTGTACCCCCTGTTCGCTACAATCAGGATGAGTTCATCTGGCAGCAGATTGTGCAAGGACTAGAAGATTGCCAACAGGAGCTCCTGAAGATCTCGCCCGTGGAATGGCGAGCAGAAAGAGGGGGGGAATGTAAGGAGTTAAAAGCACCAGAAGAGTCTGGGGCGGTTACCTTCTCGGCTCTGTGCCCGGAACCTTTGAGCTGTGCCGCAGGTTCCCTAGGGGAGAGACTTGTAGACTGGGACAGGAGGGAAGCAGCCAGAGAGCGGGAAAGAGACGCATGCAGGAGAGAGAGCAGCTTGCAGAGCAGCGTGCAGAGCCGGGTGCAGCTGCGCTCCAGAAGAGAGAGAGAAAGAGACTGCCCAGAAAGACTGCATCTTGTAGAGACTGCTCAGAAAGACTGCATCTTGTAGAGACTGCCCAGAAAGATTGCATCCAGTGAGTACTTAAAGCGGACTCTGCTGTAACTTTAGGGGGGCGCTTTGAGACCCATTGAGAGACTACTACACCCTGGCCCCTGACTCCTGGTACAGAGACTTAACAGTGCAGAGCCCCTTGTTTTCCTGGTACAGAGACAACCGCGCGGAGCCCTGATTTTCTGGCTGTGCTATAAAAGTTAAAGACTCAGAGCCTGTGCATACCACATTAACTCCCGAAACCCCAGGCAGCAGGCTCTCAGAGACTACTCTGCTCACGGACCACAGAGGGACGACAAGTGCCACTGATTCTCGGCGCCTACGTTGGAGAAGACGACCCTCCAAGCAAGTCCTCATGAGACTGATAAGTGTTCTTTTCTCAAGAAATCCTGCTTAATTCTGTTTTATTGTTTAACTCCCGTATTCTTGCATTGTTTTATTGCTAGTTATTTTCCATTGCTTCCTCCCTGCGAGGAGAACCTAATTCCTGTTATTAAACCCCTCAACTGTTGGTCTGCCTGTTCCGTGGTGACATACTCAGTACCTGCACGTTATTACATTACCCTTGGTAAAATAAAACAAATTGGATCTGAATAAATTTTTTGTGAAAAAAAGTTAAATGTTAATTTTTTTTTAAACATTCCAAAAATTCCTGTGAAGCACCTGAAGGGTTAATAAACTTATTGAATGTGGTTTTGTGCACCTTGAGGGGTTCAGTTTTTAGAATGGTGTCACTTTTGTTTATTTTCTATCATATAGACCCCTCAAAGTGACTTCAAATGTGATGTGGTCCTAAAAAAATGGTTGTCAAATTTGTTGAAAAATTGAGAAATCGCTGGGCAACTTTTAACCATTATAATTTCCTAACAAAAGAAAAATTTGGTTCCAAAATTGTGCTGATGTAAAGTAGACATGTGGGAAATGTTATGAATTAACTATTTTTTGCGACATAACTCTCTGATTTAAGGGCATAAAAATTAAATGTTGGAAAATTGTGAAATTTTCACATTTTTCGCCAATTTTCCGTTTTTTCACAAAAAACGCAAGTCATATCGAGGAAATGTTACTGCTATCATAAAGTACAATATGTCATGAGAAAACAGTCTCAGAATCAGTGGGATGCGTTGAAGCGTTCCAGAGTTATTACCTCATAAAGGGACAGTGGTCAGAATTGTAAAAATTGGCCGGGTCAGAAAGGTGAAAACAGGCTGGGTCTTGAAGGGGTTAATCCGGGCCATGTTGACAAAAGTTACTCCACAGAATAACAGTAGTAAAGCGAAGTGACAGGTTAGCGTTGAGGCCAGTGTCACAATACAACTTATTTTATGAGGAAAACGTTTGTCCCACTTTTTCAACCATGTATTTTCCCCTTGGTAATTCCTGTCACACAGCAGAGAGGACCTTCATGTAACATACGGCACATGCAATTTTGAAGGGGAAATACAGTAAAATAGATGTTCTGATTTATGTCACAGACACATAAAGCTACATCACATTTACAATAAGGGTGGGTGCACACTAGGCGATAGGGGGCGTAAAGCGACTGTTGATTGGATACATATAAATCAATCAGTGGTGGATTAATAGCCTGGTTAGTAGGCAAATCGCACTTTCCATGCACACAAAACGATCGTTAAGATTATTCTCTGCGGCTAGAATATCAGTGTCCTCAGCATCACATGTACTAATCACACAGAACAATGTGCTGGTAAGACCGGAGCTTAACCCCTTTACCACCCTTGGATTTTCTGTTTTCGTTTTTTCCTCCCTTTCCCAGAGCCATACCTTTTTTATTTTTCCGTCAATATGACTGTGTGAGGGCTTGTTTTTTCCGGTACGAGTTTTACTTTTGAATGACACCATTGATTTTAACACATAGTGTACTGGAAAATGTGATAAAAATTCCAAGTGAAATTGCAAAAAAAAAAAAAAGTGCAATTCCAAAATAGTTTTTTTTTTTTTTTAGCTAGGTTCACTAAATGCTAAAACTGGCCTACCATTATGATTATCTAGGTCAGTACAAGTTTGTAGATACCAAACATGTATAGGTTCTTTTTTATTTAAGTGGTGAAAAAAATTCAAAATTTGTAAAAAGATAAATAAAATTAAAAAATGGCGCCATTTTCCGAGATCCATTGCGTCCCTATTTTATGGAGCTGGGGCTGGGTGACGGCTTATTTTTTGCACACCGAGCTGACATTTTTATAGATACCATTTTGTGGTAGATACCATTTTGTGGTAGATACCATTTTGTGGTACCTTGTTTTCATCTGCCTGTTATTCCATTTCATTGCAATTTTGTGGTGACAAAAGAAATGTAATTCAGACGTTTTGATTGTTTTTCCGCTACGCAGTTTACCGATTAATTTGTTTTATATATTGATAAGATCGGGCGTTTCTGAATGAGGCTATATCAAACTTGTATTTTTTTTATTGTTTTATTCTGAATGTGGCAAAAAAAAAGGTGATTTGAACTTTTATATTTTTTCACATTTTTTTAAACTTTTTATTTGCTTCAATATTCTCCATAAGAGACTGGAAGCTGCGATCTTCTGATCTCTTGTGCTACACATAGCAGGGCATAAGCCACGGGGCGGCGCTCATAGCAGATCGGCAATGACAACCACAGACCCTGGATTGTCATGCCAACCCATTGGCGCCGCACGATCATGTGACTGGGCGCCGATGGGCGGAGCTAGTGACACGCTTCTGGCACAAGCATTTAACATGTTAACAGCCATGGGAGGATCGCAAACCCTAACCACATAGGAAATCATCTTAGTGTGCCACAAAATCCCCCTACTTAAGCAAACAACCTTCAGAGAGTGATTCCTACTTCCAATTTTCCCTATATACTGTACGTTTTTGTGCATTTCTATTATCCCTCGAAAATGAGATATTATGAAGGTATAAATGAAGTGGGAATAGGGATGGAATAAAAGATGCATAGTGATAATTTGGAGGTAGAGGGTCACTTGTTTTAGCGAGGGCCTTTTTTGTAGGTTTGGGGTACATTTGAGTGATTTTTGGTTCTCTAATGTGGTTCACTTGTTAAAAAGGTTCTCCACTATTTGGACAACCCCTTTCTCGGTCACTATCTTTCTCCAAGTAAAAAGCAGCTATCCTCACCTCCAGTGTGAGTGCTGTTCCAGCGGTGTCAACACGGGCTCTTCTCCTGGGGCTCGTGTGACATTATTACGTCACTCAATCCCCGCAGCCACTCAGCGGCTCTTCAGTTTCCCCTCCTTCAGACGTAACTGACATCTGGAGGAAGTGAGAGTTGCGTCTGCTCTCTCAATTCACTTACATAGCAATGTCACGCAAGCCCCGGGAGAGCCATTACCAACACCACTGGAACAGCAGCGTCACCGGAGTTGACTATACAGTAGCTACCATTATTTTACAAGGGTGAAACATAGCAATTGAGAAGCAGTTGTCCATCCGAGTAGTGGACAACGCTTTAATATGCATTAATAAAAGTTAGATTTACTGTATCTGTATGTATCTGTATTTTGTTACCACCATATATTTTAGTGAATTTTCTTTGATCTCTGGCTTGGTATGAATGTCCAACAAATGACTAGTTATCTCACTGATATTCTACTACATCTATTCAACCTATGTGCTCCTTGATGCACTGCATGGAAATAAAAGTAATAGCTAGTGGTTATGCTCCCTGGAGGATCAAATACTGAGCACCATATCATATAAAAGGCTCATTTGCTGGAATGTTATAGATACAAATGCAGAGAACCCCTTTATGGCTAGGCTCACACATTGTTCCTGCCACACAATTGTCTATCTGATGGGTCTTTTAATTAAAGCCCTGGAAAACAATATTCTGACAGAACCCAACCCAATGAAATCATTCACTATAATGAGGCAGAGGGAGTCACTACGTACCCTGCTTAGCCTCTGTTCTGACAGTATCAATCATGCTTTTTGCTTGCCTAGATAAAATGGACACCAGTGGAACAACGACCAGACGGAGTACATAGTGACTCGCTCTGCCTCGTTAATAATAATAATCATTTTATTTATATAGCGCCAACATATTCCGCAGCGCTTTACAAATTATAGAGGGGACTTGTACAGACAATAGACATTACAGCATAACAGAAATCACAGTTCAAAATAGATACCAAGAGGAGTGAGGGCCCTGCTCGCAAGCTTACAATCTATGAGGAAAAGCGGAGACACAAGAGGTGGATGGTAACAATTGCTTTAGTTATTCGGACCAGCCATAGTGTAAGGCTCGGGTGTTCATGTAAAGCTGCATGAACCAGTTAACAGCCTAAGTATGTAGCAGTACAGACACAGAGAGCTATTAACTGCATGAAGTCTATGAGCACATGATGTGAGGAACCTGATTATGTTTTTTTTTTTTATTGAATGGGCCACACAGGGATAGTTAGGTTAATGCGTTGAGGCGGTAGGCCAGTCTGAACAAATGAGTTTTTAGGGCATGCTTAAAACTGTGGGGATTGGGGATTAATCACATTAACCTAGGTAGTGCATTCCAAAGAGTCGGCGCAGCACGTGTAAAGTCTTGGAGACGGGAGTGTGAGGTTCTGATTATTGAGGATGCTAACCTGAGGTCATTTGCGGAGCGGAGGGCACGGGTAGGATGGTAGACTGAGACCAGAGAGGAAATGTAGGGTAGTGCTGAGCCATGGAGTGCTTTGTGGATGAGGGTAGTAGTTTTGTACTGGATTCTGGAATGGATGGGCAGCCAGTGTAATGACTGGCACAAGGTAGTGGCATCGGTGTAACGGTTGGTGAGGAATATGATCCTGGCTGCAGCATTCAGTACAGATAGGAGAGGGGAGAGTTTGGTAAGAGGGAGGCCGATTAGTAGAGAATTACAATAGTCCAGACGAGAATGAATAAGTGAGACAGTAAGAGTTTTTGCAGAGTCGAAAGTAAGAAAAGGGCGAATTCTAGAAATGTTTTTGAGATGCAGATAAGAAGAGCGAGCCAGTGATCGGATGTGGGGGGTGAATGAAAGCTCGGAATCAAGTATGACCCCAAGGCAGCGGGCATGTTGTTTTGGAGCAATGGTGGAACCGCACACGGAGATGGTAATGTCAGGCAAAGGTAGGTTAGTAGAGGGAGAGAACACGAGGAGTTCAGTTTTTGACAGGTTCAGTTTCAGATAGAGGGAGGACATGATGTTAGAAACAGCGGTAAGACAATCACTGGTGTTTTCTAAAAAGGTCGGCGTGATAACAGGAGAAGAAGTGTATAATTGGGTGTCGTCAGCATAGAGATGGTACTGGAAACCAAATCTACTGATTGTTTGTCCAATAGGGGCAGTATACAAAGAGAAGAGGAGGGGGCCTAGGACTGCTCCTTGGGGAACCCCAACAGTAAGGGGAAGGTGAGAGGAGGAGGAACCAGCAAAAGATACAGTGAAGGAGCAGCCAGAGAGATAGGAGGAGAACCAGGAGAGAACGGTGTCCTTGAGGCCGATGGAGTGGAGCATAATGAGGAGGAGCTGATTATCCACAGTGTCGAATGCTGCAGAGAGATCCAAGAGAATTAGGCTGCCGTCACACTAGCAGTATTTGGTCAGTATTTTACATCAGTATTTGTAAGCCAAAACCAGGAGTGGAACAATTAGAGGAAAAGTATAATAGAAACATATGCACCACTTCCGCATTTATCACCCACTCCTGGTTTTGGCTTACAATTACTGATGTAAAATACTGACCAAATACTGCTAGTGTGACGGCAGCCTTAGCATGTAGTAGTGACCATTAAATTTAGCTGTTAGTAGGTCATTAGAGACTTTAGTGAAGGCAGTTTCAGTAGAGTGTAAAGAGCGGAAACCAGATTGAAGAGGGTCGAGAAGAGAGTTATCTGAGAGATAGCGGGTAAGACGGGAGTGAATGAATTTGTTGGGAGTTCTGTCGGAATATCGTTTTCCAGGGCTCCACAAAGAACCCCAATCAGAGATACAAACATGGGGCACAAGAGTAATGTGAACCTGGCTCACCACCTAGTACTACTTACTGTATAACGTAGCCTATTAATATTCTGGTTTTTTTTTTATTAATGTTTCAGGATTTGAGATATTCTACCCCAAATGCTGCCATTGGCTAGGTCAGGTGCATGTAGGGATTTGTAATAACATGATCTGTATCTTGGCAGGACTGAGGCCTTTCATCTGGCTGCTCAATACCTGGAAAATCGTGATCAGGTAGAATTGGATGAATTAGCGCTGCTGCTGTAGACGGTTGTGACAAATGAACAGCCTAATTTGAATTCCATTATAACGCCCCAGTTGCTTATCTCCGACTGCACAGCTAATAAATCAGGCGGTGGGATATTGTTAAATTACAGATCAGCTTAACATTAGGAGCTGGAGGCTATGTACAGCCACTCAGGCACGCAGTTCCAGCCCTTGCACTCAAGGGACACTGCCATACTGGAGAGGTGCAATTAATCATTACATTATGCAGAATACTATAAAACTGCGCTTAGTGACATGCTGGGCGGCACTGGTTAACAATGTGCGTTATCGAACCTTTCAGCTATTGTATCACTATCCCGGTGCATGACTGATGTTTGGAAATGTGTTTTTACTGCATCTATTTGCCAGTACTGTTGAGTACAGCAGAGGTGGCATGAATACTTCCCTTCCGAAGCCACAATAACGCCATCCAAGAGCCTGAGCCATGGAACTAGTATACAGTAATTTACTGTATAGCTCACAGCAATTTTCCTGCCGAAGACTGTACACAACATCTACATATGGCAACTATCATGCCCATGAGTGAGTGACCACCACCACACATTTGTCATCTTACAAAGTGCCATTTTTTGAGAAATAAATAGTTCACGTGAAAATAATTTTTTTTTGCAATATCTCTTATTAGACAAATCTGCTTCTTTCTCCCAGAATGTCTGTGTCTGCCTCCTTCCATAGAATTTTAACCCCTTCACCCACGAGCCATTTTCCGTTTTTTTTCCTCCCCTTCTTCCGAGAGCCATAACTTTTTTAATTTTCGGTCAATATGGCCATGTGAGGGCTTGTTTTTTGCGGGACTAGTTGTACTTTTGTGCAACACCATTGATTTTACCATATAGTGTACTGGAAAATAGGGGAAAAAATCCAAGTGTGGTGAAATTGCAAACAAAGTGCAATTTCACAATTGTTTTTTTTTTTTCTTTTTTTTCACCATGTTCACCAAATGCTAACTTGTCATTATGATTCTCCAGGTCATTACGAGTTCACAGATACCAAACATTTTATGTTCTTTTTTTTATTTAAGTAGTGAAAAAAATCCCATGGTTTGTTTAAAAAAAAAAAAAAAAAAAAAAAGAAGAAGTGCCATTTTCTGAGACCCGTAGCGTCTCCATTTTTCAGGATCTGGGGCTGGTGAGGGCTTATTTTTTGCACGCCATGTTTACTGCTTATCCCTTTTTGGTACTTCTGCCTCTGATTGTATTTTGACTCGGCTTGTCTGACCACCCTCTCACCACTTGGTGGCACCTGTGCTGCTGCTCTGTGGTACTTCTCTGTGTATGCAGTCTCACTTCCCTCTCAAGCTCCCTCTGGTGGAGGTTGCATTATACTGCACTGCAGCAGCATGACGGTTACTTCAGGTGTAAGTCCTGGGGGTGCCGCCGGCGCGTGCTTAGTCACCACTCTGTGTATAGAGAGCGGCAGCTGTAAGCTTGCCCTCGGTGCTGACTGACACTTGCTCTACATTAGGTCCAGCTGTCAATCAGTGCCAGGTTGCGGTGACTGAAACCAGCCCGACCTGTGACTAAAACCCGTATGGTACCGGAATGAATACTGGCAGTGGGATCTAAGTGCCGGTGCTGGGCAGGTTCAGAACACTATTAATCTGCAGATGCTCCCCATATCTGCATGCTAATAGCATTTTTTCATGTGAAAAGTTCCCTTTGATCTGTTTGTGTACCACTAGGTGTAAGTGCCTCAATGTGCCACAAATGCTTTCTGAGGTAAAGGGCCAGTAATATTCAGGACACGTGTGTCTTATATCTGTTCCATGCATGCGTTTTTAGGTTACACGCTCTATGGGAGGCAACATGCTATTATGTGAACAAACAAGAGTGTAACCTCAGAAGACACACATCAAACAGACACAATACACGCATGTGCTGAATATTAAAGGCACCTAATCTCAGAGCGCATAGAAACCACTTCATGACGACATCCAGGACACCAGAGCTAGGCTAGCAAACTTGCTTACACCTAAGGCTACTTTCACACTAGCGTCGTTTGGAATACGTCGCAATGCGCAGTTTAGAAGAAAAAACGCATCCTGCAAGGTTGTCTGCAGGATGCGTTTTTTCCCGATAGACTTACATTAGCAACGTATGGCCACACGTCGCATCCGTCGTGCGACGGATGCGTCGTGTTTCGGCAGACCGTCAGCACAAAAAAAGTTACATGTAACTTTTTTGTGCGTCGTGTCCGCCCCCTCCTCCCCGGACATTACAATGGGGCAGCGGATGTGTTGTAAAACTGCATCCGCTGCCCCCGTTGTGCTACTTAACACACTGTCGGTCGGTATGTTGGGCTGACGGTTTGCGACGGCCCGTACCGACGGACTAGTGTGAAAGTAGCCTTACTCAGAGCATGGTGTAGCGAGTATGTCAGTCTGTCCAGCGCTGACAGTTCGTAAAGCATAGCAAAGCTCCTGCTGTGCTAAGGTTTACAAGTGATCACACTGCAAAAAGTGAAAGTTCCATAGTGGGACAAAGTTAAAAATGGAAAAAAAAAAATAATGAATCAGAGTGAAATAAAAAAAAACCATAATAATAAAAAAAAAAATTATATAGTAGAGTAAAATATACCTTTTACTTATCCATTAAAAAGTTCCAGATTTCTTCAGTTACAATATTGCATACATTCAATCCCTTATGGACGACATGTTTCGACACCACATGTATCTTCCTCCAGGTCCAAATGAGTACTGAATCAAGACCGCATATGTAGTATAGGGAAGGAGAAAAAAAAATAAAGGGTCCATATGGGTTACTGGGTGTCACAGGTGTGTATAGAGAATTCCAATAGATTTGATTTAACCCAGTTAACCCCATAGCCAACAGTAACCCCAAGGGGGTTAATAGTGGAATTATTTCATATTAAATAAATTACTGTGACTATAGAGCTTCTATTATAACATCTCAATTTATATTTAATATTGCATTATCAAGTCCATGCGGCTATTTAAACCACACGGCACTCTAGTTTCCAGTAAAAAAAATCCACTTACTTTCCCTTGCCAGGATTTTTTCGTGTAAGTTGCCCCCCCTAACGGGCTTTCACACTTTCTCTATTCCTTTGAAGGAAAAAGATTTTAGATCCCCATTATGCTTATTGGCGAAATGTCGCGAAACTGCAGAGAATCCTGCTGGAGGCAAATTAACCGCAACGGACAAATGTTTACGGATGCATTTTTTCAGAGGGTCCATGGTACAACCCACATATTGAAGTTGACAAATATTGCACTGAATTAAATAATAACATTGCCCGTATTGCAATTTATAAAACTGCGTATTGGAAACTCTTTTTTTTTGTAAAAGAGACAAATTTTTTATCCTTTGTAGCATACTGGCAACATTTGCACACGTCAGCTCCACATTTGTGGAAACCAACAGCACTAAGCCAGTTTTTCCTTTGATCTCGTTCTACATCCACAAATAAGCTGGGAGACAAAAGGTTTTTTAATGTAGTTGCTCTTTTTGGCACAAATCGGACCATGTGATTATCCAAGATGTTTCTGAGAATTGTATCTTGTTGCAAAATAGGTATGTACTTCCGTATGATGTCAGTGATCTGGTTAAACTGTGCACTGTACCCCGTGGTGAATAATAATATTGTTATCCGTTTTATTTTTCTTACGTTTCTGTTTAAGTTAAGAGTCTCTGCTAATATTCCTGACAATAGAATGGGATCTTTCCAAACACCATTTAGGGTAACCACGGTTTTGTAATCTGCTGCAAACTTTTTTACTTTCACTTGTATATATAGAGTCATCAGAACTATTGTGCTTGGTCCTGATGAGCTCACCCACAGGTAGGTTTCTAATAACATGTGGGGGGTGGCAAGATGTAGATGCCAGTATACTGTTTGAAGCAGTTGATTTTCGGTGAGGGAGTACCAATATCCTGTTCTCCTCAATACTAGCAACAAACGTTACATCTAAAAAATCAATCTGTGACTTCTCAGGAAAACCAGTAAATTGGAGATTATAATCATTGTTGTTTAAATATTCGAGAATAGACTGGGCATCATCCTCCATATTTTTCAGCACAGAGAGCAGATCATCTATATATCTTCCCATCCACACCAGATTATCTCTGAATGGATTTGAAGATATATAGATAAAATTCTCTTCCCAGGTTGCCATTACAATATTAGCGAGTGAAGGGGAGAATTTTGCTCCCATACTTACACCACTAGTCTGCAAAAAATACCTATTGTCAATGTTTTGTGCTGTGAATATCTGAATATTTAAAATGAATCTTTTTTGTATCCTATAGATATAGTTGATTTTAAATTGTATTTAATGTGGATTTTAAATATTCGTTTTTTTCATGTTGTTGAAATCCTTGGAGAAGGATCAATACCGCATGGGGTTACTGTTGGCTATGGGGTTGACTGGGTTAACTCAAATCTATTGGAATTTTCTATACACACCTGTGACACCCAGTAACCCATATGGTCCTTTTTTCTTTTTTTCTCCTTCCCTATATTACATTTGCGGTCTTGATTCAGTACTCATTTGAACCTGGAGGAAGACACATGTGGTGTCGAAACATGTCGTCCATAAGAGGTTGGATGTATTCCTGCTTCTTCAAAGCGGTGAGCTGGCTTTGCCAAAAACATATATATATATATAATATACAGTATGTACCCATAAATAAATATTTTTATAAAAAAAACAACAAGAGTACATATATTTGGTATGGCCACGTCCTGAATGGCCCGACCTATAAAACGATCCCACTAGTTAACCCTTTTAGTGAACACCACAAAAAACTCAAAACAAAAAATACAACGGGCCAAAAAACGATTATTATTAGTGATGAGGGAAGTGTACTCGTTGCTCGGGTTTTCCCGGGCACACTCGGGTGACCTCCGAGTATTTATGACTGCTCGCGTAGATTTAGTTTTCATCACCGCAGCTAAATTATTTACATCTGTTAGCCAGCTTGATTACATGTGGGGGTTACCTAGCAACCCACACGTGTACTCAGCCTGGCTAATAGCTGTAAATCATCCAGCTGCCGTGATGAAAACGAAATCTCCAAACACTAAGGCTGCCATCACACTATCAGTATTTGGTCAGTATTTTACATCAGTATTTGTAGCCAAAACCAGGAGTGGAACAATTAGAGGAAAAGTATAATAGAAACATATGCACCACTTCTGCATTTATCACCCACTATTGGTTTTGGCTTACAAATACTGATGTAAAATACTGACCAAATACTGCTAGTGTGACGGCAGCCTAAGGGTATGTGCACATGTAGTTGGAATCTCTGCGGATTTTTCCGCACCTGTTTTGAGAAATCTGCAGGTAAAAAGCACTGTGTTTTACCTGTGGATTTACCGTGGATTTTATGCGGTTTTTGTGAGGATTCACCTGCGGTTTTACAACTGTGGATTCCTATTATGGAGCAGGTGTAAACCGCTATGGAATCCACACAAAGAATGAATATGCTGCAGAATAAACAATGCAGCGTTTCTGCGTGGTTTTTTTCACAGCATGGGCTCTGCGGATTTTGTTTTCCATAGGTTTACATGGTACTGTAAACTCAGGGAAAACTGCTGCGAATCCGCAGCGTCAAAACCGCAACGTGTGCACATACCCTTACAAATACTCGGAGGTCACCCGAGCGTGCTGGGAAAACCCGAGCAACAAGTACACTCGATCATCACTATTTATTATCATACCGCTAAACAAAAAGTGGAATAAAACGCAATTAAAATGATGAATGTAAATAAAAATGGTACAGATGAAAATCCATTTACAATTCTGACCACTGTCACTTTATGAGGTAATAACTCTGGAACGCTTCAATGGATCCCACTGATTCTGAGACTATTTTTTCGGAACATATTGTACTTCATGATAGTCATAAAATTTAATAGTAAAAAAGTGTCAAAAGCTGCATGTGGCTCCCAAATCACAATGGCCCTGCCAAGAATGGTGTTGTCCCACAAAAAACAGGCTGCCATACAGCTCCATCAGTGGAAAAATAAAAATGTTATAGCTCTCAGAATAAAGTGATGCAAAATAGTTATTTTTTCTAGAAAATAGTTTTTATTGTGTACAAACGTCAAAATATAAAAATAGGTATAAATGAGTTATCGCTGTAATTGTACTGACCTGAGGAATAAAGCTGCCTTATCAATTTTACCACATGCAGAATAGCATATAAAAG
The DNA here is from genome assembly GCF_051348905.1 of Ranitomeya variabilis. NCBI lineage: Eukaryota > Metazoa > Chordata > Amphibia > Anura > Dendrobatidae > Ranitomeya > Ranitomeya variabilis. The sequence continues at coordinate 175,171,690 of NC_135234.1, forward strand.
ACCCCAAAATATAATTCCTGAATTGCTGGTTTTTGTTCATTCTGCCTCCCAAAAATCGGAATAGAAAGTGATAAAAAAAAGTAATGTATACAAAATTGGTACCAATAAAAACATCAACTCTTCCCACAAAAAAACAATCCACAACATGACTATGTTGGCCGAAATATGAAAAAATGATAGCTTTCAAAATATGGCGATGCAAAAACTAGTGCAAAAAAAGGTTTCTTTTAGTGTGGTGACAGCAGCCAAACAGAAAAAAAACTATATAAATCTGGTATCACTGTAATTGCACCGTCCCAAAGAATAAAGTCATCTAATCACTCATACCACATGAAGAACGGCATAAAAATAAATAAAACCAATTCTTCACTTGCTGTTGATTTGTTAATTCTGCCTCCCAAAGATCGCAGTAAGGCTCGGCTCACATATATCCTGCCCTCTGTGTTTACATCGGGGTTTCCGTGTAAGGCTATGTTCACACGCTGCAGATTTTGCTGCAGATCCGCAGCGTTTCCGCAGCTGCGGGTGCGCAGCGGTTTTCCATGCGTTTACAGTACAATGTAAACCTATGGGAAACACAATACAGCGGTTTACATTCCCCAGCATGTCAATTCTTTGCGCGGAATCCGCAGCGGTTTTACACCTGCCCCATAATAGAAAACCGCAGGTGTAAAACCGCAGTGGAATCCACACAAAAACCGCGGTAATTCCGCAGAAAATCCGCAGGTAAAAAGCAGTGCCTTTTACCTGCAGTTTTCACAAATCCACTGCCGAAAAATTTGCAGACCTCAGGAATACGTGTACACATACCCTAAATCTCTGAAATACGTGATTCAGACGAAGCCCCCAGCGGAAGATTCCCTATAACGAGGCAGATGGAGGCACTATGGACGCCGCCTGGCATATGAACTAGAGGTGTTGGTCTTTTTAGGCGTGCATAAAAATGCGGTTGGCCAGTTTTGTGCACCTCTGAAAAAAGGACACCGCTGAACAGAGGCCAGACAGCGTCCAGAGTAACTCTGTAGTGAATGCATTCATTGGAAGTTTCATTTGATTCACGTCACTCAGAGATTTAGATGGAAACCCTAAATAAGTGCTCAGTGTAGAGCGCCGGATAAATGTGATCTCAAACGTTATGTAAAAAGTTCCCAACAAAAGCTTCAACGCAATCCACAAAAAAAGATAACCTCACTTAAGTCTGTTGAAAAAATGAGAAATCGCTTGCATCATTTAACCTTTATAACTTTCTAACCAAAAAATATTATGCTTCAAAAATTGTGCTGATGTAACGTAGGCATGTGGGAAATTATTTATTAACTATTTTGTGTGACACAACTCTCTGATTTAAGGGCATAAAAATGTAAAATTTGAAAATTGCAAAATTATTCAAATTTTTGCCAAATTTCCATTTTTTCCCCCACAAATAAACGCAACGTATATTGAAGAAATGTTAACATTATCATGAAGTACAATATGTCCCGAAAAACGATCTCAGAATCAGTGGGACACATTGAAGTGTTTCTGTCACGGGGAGACTAGGTGAGTGAGAGCTAATAACACGGGCCCCTGCAATTTCCCTCAGACTAGGGAAATCCTGACTGACCCTCTACCTGGAGTTTACACTGATGGTGTTGTGGCGCCCCCACCGCCGCAGGGCCGAGGGGTACCCGGTACCGGGCCTACGGGTCTCTGCTTCTGGGGTTGTCACGGCAGCTAGGCCCCGGTCCGTGACCCTGCCGTGGGGCGCACAGTGAATGATAGGTGTGGATGTTGGTGGTGCAGTCGCGGTAAATAACGAGGACACCGGGTTGCAGTCTCTTTACCTCTTTACTGGAGATCTCTGAGTCCTCAGTCCAGAATATGGTTCACCAGGCTGCGCAAGTCCGGCCGGTCCAATGGCACCTCCAGAGTTCACTTCACAGGTGGAAATCGGTGCCTTCCTTCTTAGCGCTATGTGTTGTAGTCCTTCCCTGCTGTGCTTACGGAAAGTACCCCACAACTGTTGTGTCTGTTTCTCGTGTTCCCTCACAACTCGATTAAATGATGTTCTTCTAATCTTCCGTCCCTTCCTGATATTACAGTTAGAACGGCACCCGTTTGTCGGATAGGCCTGGAGTTCTTCCGGGACCCTAGAGATGCCCCTCTCCCGCAATTGCCTCCCAAGACTTCATAGGTGATTTAGGTGAGACAGCCCGCCTGAGACTGACTGTCCTGCCGCTGTTTAGAGTATTGCTTGAAGCTGGTTATTGTAATACTCCCTCGGCGTTCCGGCCACCGGTAGTGCGCCTCAGTAGGATGTTGCTCCGGTCTTACAGCACGACCCCTACTGGTATTCTCCTATTGCTTGATCTCGTTTCTCACTCAGCACAATCTATCTCGCTTCTAGTCCTTTCTTGGGTCCCGCCGCTTCCCGGAGCTGGCGCGGACCCGTTACGTTCTTTTCAATGCCAAGCCTCTGTCAGGATCCCACCCCTGACAGAGACCCTACTGTCTCTTCCTCCACAACACCCTCTGCCACTAGGTGTTGCTTCGTCTAATCCAGTCAGCTTTCTCATCTAACTTCCTGCCTGACCCCCAGTTTACCCACTATGGTGGGGAGTGGCCTAATGAATAGAACCCTTAGCTCCCCCCGGAGGCCCAGCTGTGAAATCTATTGGTGTCTGTGATACCTGATCAGATGAACTCCTTCAGTGCCATCGGACGCACCATGGCTCCCCATAGTGGCGGAGCCACAGTACTGCAACGACCAGGACTCTGGGGCGCTGCACTGTGCATGTCCAGGCCTCGACCCTCGCCCTGTCTCCTGTTTCAACCCTAGGCTGAAAACCTCCGCCCACCACCCGGTGAAGAGGTAATTCACCAATACCCACAGTTAGCACAGACAAGGATAAAGGAAAATATACACCACGCCGCAGTCACTCAGGAATACACTATAAATGTGCAGGGCAAAATAAATACAAATATAGGAAGGAGTAAATTAGACAAAGGAAAATACACCACCAGCAACGAATCTCCAACAACCAGCTCTCCACTCCAGACCGAGATAACAACGCACAAGACAGAAGCTATAATCTGCAACACCCAATGATCAGGAGAGCTATTTAAAGGCAATGGGCATGGCCCAGCTTCCAATCCGAGGATCAGGTAAATTAACCCCGGAACAGCTAGATAAAATCTAGCCGACGCCAATGAGCAAATAGTGGTCAAAAGCGGAATTACTGCTGTCTGTCGAACGACCTGGTCTGAACAGCGTCCGACATGACAGTAATAATAATAATAATAATTTTTATTTATTTACATATTCCGCAGCGCTTTACAACTTATAGAGGGGATTTGTACAGACAATAGACATTACAGCATAACAGAAATCACAGTTCAAAATAGATACCAGGAGGAATGAGGGCCCTGCTCGCAAGCTTACAAACTATGAGGAAAAGGGGAGACACGAGAGGTGGATGGTAACCATTGCTTTAGTTATTTGGACCAGCCATAGTGTAAGGCTCGGGTGTTCATGTAAAGCTGCATGAACCAGTTAACAGCCTAAGTATGTAGCAGTACAGACACAGAGGCTATTGACTGCATAAAGTGTATGAGAACATGATGCGAGGAACCTGATAATGTGTTTTTTTTTTTTCTTTAATAGGCCACACAGGGATAGTTAGGTTAATGCGTTGAGGCGGTAGGCCATTCTGAACAAATGCGTTTTTAGGGCACGCTTAAAACTGTGGGGATTGGGGATTAATCGTATTAACCTAGGTAATGCATTCCAAAGAATCGGCGCAGCACGTGTAAAGTCTTGGAGACGGGAGTGGGAGGTTCTGATTATTGAGGATGCTAACCTGAGGTCATTTGCGGAGCGGAGGGCACGGGTAGGGTGGTAGACTGAGACCAGAGAGGAGATGTAGGGTGGTGCTGAGCCATGGAGTGCTTTGTGGATGAGGGTAGTAGTTTTGTACTGGATTCTGGAGTGGATGGGTAGCCAGTGTAAAGAATGGCACAAGGTAGAGGCATCGGTGTAACGGTTGGTGAGGAATATGATCCTGGCAGCAGCATTCAGGACAGATTGGAGCGGGGAGAGTTTGGTAAGAGGGAGGCTGATTAGTAGAGAGTTACAATAGTCCAGACGAGAATGAATAAGTGAGACAGTAAGAGTTTTTGCAGAGTCGAAAGTAAGAAAAGGGCGAATTCTAGAAATGTTTTTGAGATGCAGATAAGAAGAGCGAGCCAGTGATCGGATGTGGGGGGTGAATGAAAGCTCGGAATCAAGGATGACCCCAAGGCAGCGGGCATGTTGCTTGGGAGTAATGATTGAACCGCACACGGAGATGGCAATGTCAGGCAAAGGTAGGTAAGTAGAGGGAGAGAACACGAACAGTACCCCGCCTTCTACGAGGGACCCCAGGGCTCTCACGGCTTATAGGACCCGGCTTGTCTGGATGGCGACGATGAAAAAACCTGATCAGCCGATCCGCATGAATGTCCGAGGCTGGTACACAGGACCTCTCCTCAGGCCCATAACCACGCAGTGTACCAAGTACTGTAAAGTGCGGCGCACTACACGAGAGTCAACCACCTTGGAGACTTCAAACTCCAAATTACCATCCACCAAGACTGGAGGTGGCATAGGCGCCGTGTCCACAGAACCCACCACCTTCTTTAGAAGAGACCTGTGGAACACGTTGTGTATCTTATACACCGTAGGGAGCTCCAATCGGTACGCTACTGGGTTAATGACGGCGGTGACCCTAAATGGACCAATAAACCGTGGACCCAATTTAAGGGACGGTATTTTGAGTCTTATGTTTTTTGTGGATAACCACACCCAGTCATCCACACTCAGGTCCGGACCTGGCACACGCCTACTGTCAGCCACACGTTTGTACCTAGCACCCACACTCAACAGGCGCTGTTTAACTCTCCTCCAGACTGATGACAATTGTGCTCCTAACTGGTCCTCCTCCGGAACGCCGGAAGAGCCCCTCTGACTCAAAGTACAAAATTGAGGATGTAGCCCGTAAACACAAAAAAACGGAGACTCCCCAGACGACTCCTGGCAGTGATTATTGATGGCAAACTCAGCCAAAGGAAGGAACATAGACCACTCCTCCTGGTTATCAGAGACAAAGCAGCGTAGGTACTGTTCCAAATATTGGTTCATACGCTCCGTCTGACCATTTGACTGAGGATGAAACGCCGAAGAATGAGACAACTTGATCCCCAGCCGTGAGCAAAATGCTTTCCAAAATTTTGCCACAAACTGAGACCCCCTATCAGACACGATGTCAGACGGAACCCCATGAAGTCTGACCACCTCCTGCACAAATACCTGAGCCAGAGTCTTAGCGTTAGGCAACGAAGGCAAATACACAAAGTGTAACATTTTAGAAAACCGATCAACAATCACCAAGATGACCATGTTCCCAGCTGATGAGGGCAAATCAGTGATGAAATCCATGGAGATTTCCGTCCACGGCTTACTAGTTACCTCGAGAGGAAGTAGTGTGCCAACAGGACGGGAGCGGGGCATCTTAGCCCTAGCGCACGTGGTACAAGCAGACACGTATGAGACCACGTCCTGTCAGATCTTGGGCCACCAAAACCGACGTGACACCAACTCCAAGGTACCTCTAACCCCTGGGTGGCCAGCCAGGACAGCATCATGATGCTCCGCCAAAACCTTTAAGCGGAGATGAAGCGGTACAAAAGATTTGTTGATGGGAAGCTCAGATGGTACCTCCTCCTGAGCCTCAGCAATCTCAGCCTCAACCTCGGTAGTGAGAGCCGAAACCACAACACCCTTTTGGAGGATGGGTACTGGATCCTCCCGAGGTTCTCCCCCCGGAAAACACCTGGACAGAGCATCCGCCTTAGTGTTTTTAGACCCCGGTCTATAAGTGACAACAAAATTGAACCGCGTGAAAAACAATGCCCAGCGAGCCTGCCTGGGGGACAGACGCTTGGCTGACTCCAAATACAGCAGATTCTTTTGATCGGTAATAACAGTTACCTGATGTACCGACCCCTCCAAGAAGTGACGCCATTCCTCAAAGGCCAACTTAATTGCCAACAACTCCCTGTTGCCGATATCGTAGTTACGTTCGGCGGACGACAGTTTCTTGGAGAAATAGGCGCACGGACGCAAACCACTCAAAGATGAGCCTTGAGATAGTACCGCCCCCACACCAACCTCAGACGCATCGACTTCCACAACAAAGGGTTTTGATACGTCTGGCTGCACAAGAATGGGGGCTGAAACAAAACTGTTCTTAAGAAATTCAAATGCGCGCACAGCAGCCTCAGGCCAAACGGAGGAATTGGTACACTTTTTAGTCATGTCAGTTAGCGGTTTAGCAATGATGGAAAAATCCTTGATAAATTTCCTATAGTAGTTAGAAAACCCAAGGAACCGCTGAAGTGCTTTCAGGTTATCAGGACGTTCCCAATGCAGCACCGCTTGCACCTTAGCGGCGTCCATTTTAAAACCAGAAGCAGACACAATATAACCCAAGAAAGGCAACTCTTGAACAGAAAATACACATTTCTCAAGTTTAGCATACAGCTTATTCTCTCTGAGAAGCTGTAACACCTGCCTGACATGATCTAAATGAGCATCACGGTCGCAAGAATATATGAGGATGTCATCTAGGTACACGATAACGAATTTCCCCGAAACATGCGAGAACACATCATTGATGAAATGTTGGAACACTGCAGGTGCGTTATTCAACCCAAATGACATCACCAAATTTTCAAAATGACCCTCAGGGGTATTAAAAGCCGTCTTCAACTCATCACCTTGACGGACTCTTATGAGGTTGTACGCCCCCCTGTGGTCAATCTTGGTAAACCACTTAGCACCTCCCACCTGGTTGAACAAATCTGGTATCAGTGGCATAGGGTATGGATCACAAACCGTAATCTGGTTCAACTCCCTGAAATCCAAACACGGGCGTAATCCGCCATCTTTCTTCTTCACGAAGAAGAACCCTGCTGCCACCTGCGAGGATGACGGCCTGATGTGCCCTTTGCTCAAGCTTTCTGCAATGTAATCTTTTAACGCTTGTCTCTCCGGACCGGAGATGTTAAACTTCCTTGCTTTAGGCAATTTGGCCCCTGGTTTAAACCTGATAGAACAGTCATAAGGACGATGTGGCGGCAACTCTGAACAACCCTTCTCAGAGAACACATCCACAAAATCCAGAAGTGACTCCGGAACGCTTGAAGTCACCGCAGCCACACATGTGGCCAGGCAATTCTCCTGGCAGAACTCGTTCCACTGAATTATGTCCTGAGTTTTCCAGTCAATTACCGGGTTGTGCATAGACAACCAAGGAAAACCCAAAACCACCTGAGCAGGAAGATTCCTGAGCACCTTACATGTAACCCGCTCGGAATGTAGAACCCCAATGTGGAGTTTCACCTCAGCCACAAATTCAGTAATCTCCCCCTGAGAGAGAGGAGCAGCATTGATGGTGACCACACGGATAGGATGAGACAGTTTTTCACTCCTAAAACCTGCTGTGCGCGCAAACTCCTCATCAATGAGATTTGTGGCTGAACCACTATCCACAAAAACAGTAATTGGCAGCTCACTGCCAGCGATAAAAACCTTAGCAGGGAGCATGCATTGAGAAACCACCATGGAGGATATACATAAGCTCAGATTGGTCTCCTCCACACCCTCTGAGCTTAGAAGTTTTCCGCCGTTGCGTTTTTCTTAGACAGCAGAGGACAGATGTTAATAAAATGACCAGTTTTACCACAGTAAAAACAGGCTCCCTGCTTCCTGAGCTCAGGGGCTCGACGCTTCACATGTGACACCCCTGCGATTTGCATAGGCTCCGTGGGCTCACCTGCAGCAACCACACGTGAACCTAAACCCTCTCCCATAGGCGGTGTCTCATGCTCCCCCTGACACAAACGGCGATCAATGCAGACAACCAGACTCATAGCGGAATCTAGAGAAGCAGGAGTCTCGTACATCAGAAGGGCTTTTTTAACCCTTCCAGAAATCCCAGCAGCAGAATCAGATGGCAAAGAAAACACCCATGCTTGGGGATCCCCGCTTAACAATGACAACACCAGGCCCACACGCTGAGCCTCAGTACCCGAGGAGATCGGGCGCATATGAAAATATAGTTTGCAAGCTTCACGAAAAGAAACAAACTTACTGCGTTCCCCAGCAAATTTTTCAGGCAAAGGAAATTTAGGCTCAGCAACTCTTGCTGTCGCTCCAGCTTGCACATTAGATACTGCTAGTCCCTGTTGCTGTACTGCCCCCCTCAACTCAGTGACCTGTAGGGACAGCGCCTCCAACTGGCGGGTTATGGAAGTCATGGGATCCATGACAAACACACACAAAAAAAGAAACCCCTTTTTTTTTTTTTTTTGTTGGGCCGATTATAATGTCACGGGGAGACTAGGTGAGTGAGAGCTAATAATCCGGGCCCCTGCAATTTCCCTCAGACTAGGGAAATCCTGACTGACCCTCTACCTGGAGTTTACACTGATGGTGTGCATGTTCAGGCCTCGACCCTCACCCTGTCTCCTGTTTCAACCCTAGGCTGAAAACCTCCGCCCACCACCCAGTGAAGAGGTAATTCACCAATACCCACAGATAGCACAGACAAGGATAAAGGAAAATATACACCACGCCGCAGTCACTCAGGAATACACTATAAATGTGCAGGGCAAAATAAATACAAATATAGGAAGGAGTAAATTAGACAAAGGAAAATACACCACCAGCAACGAATCTCCAACAACCAGCTCTCCACTCCAGACCGAGATAACAACGCACAAGACAGAAGCTATAATCGGCGACGCCCAATGATCAGGAGAACTATTTAAAGGCAATGGGCATGGCCCAGCTTCCAATCCGAGGATCAGGTAAATTAACCCCGGAACAGCTAGATAAAATCTAGCCGACGCCAATGAGCAAATAGTGGTCAAAAGCAGAATTACCGCTGTCTGTTGGACGACCTGGTCTGAACAGCGTCCGACATGACAGTTTCAGAGCTATAACCTCATACAGTGACAGTGGTCAGAATTTTAAAATTTGGCTTGGTTATGAAGTTGCAAAAAGGGGGGTAAAGGGTTAAGGTTTTAATTTTAATGTAATGGGGCTTAATGTAATTTTCCAGTGTAGATTTTGGAATGAAACTCTTGGACTTACCAGATATTTGACGGTCTCCTAATATAAAGGTTATTTTGCAGCACTTCAAACTGTTTTTTTTCAGTGCAATTCTATACAGTCCAAATCTAGAGAAATTGATGTATGACAGACATCTGATATTCCAGCCCAATGCCAGGAATACTGAACTGTCTTACTAAATTATGGTCATTTGCTTGCCATTGGCTTAGAAAGTGTCAAAAGCAGCATGTGGCTCCTAAATCACAATGGCCCCACCAAGAATGGTGTTGTCATTGTTAATGTTGATGAGGTGGTGCTGCCTGATTTTTTCATGGGTGCAATACTAACACCAAAAATAGAAATAATAGAGGACAAACAACAGTAATAACAGTATTAATAATAAAAACAACCATTGTGTTTTCATGATTGCTAAATGTGAATCATGCTGTACATGGCACTATGACTTGCAGGCTGAACATGAAAGATACAACTGTGCTGCCCTCTTCTGGATGAATGGGAATTTACACTCTGGGACTACAGTAAGGTCGGAGACAGAGGAGAGTGTGACAAAATTGAACGAATTTCATCCGTTTTGTCATCTTTGTACCATCTATGTGTCTATTTTTCATATCTGTGAAGCACCCGTATTTATACATCGACCTGATCAGATACATCTTCCCAGGTTAACAATGGCAATGTATCTGTAAAAAAGAGATGCTACACAGATGATCGGATTTTTGGGGCGCTTCCATAGCTTTGAATGGGTGATTCTCATCCTATACTCAGAAGAGAATAGTGCAGGCTGAGATTTTTCTCACTGGGACTGTGTGAAAAACCTATCATCTGAACAGCCCTATTGATTTGTATTGGTCCATGCGCTATTGATTTGTATTGGTCCATGCGCTGTCTGACTTTTACTCGGACAGCACGTCAGTTTAGTACACTCATCTGAGTGAGCCATTACTGATGAATGCAGCAGACATGGTGAACTATTCAGAAGCATGATGACAAGGTAGATAAAGAGATTTCTGCCAATGACAACTGTTCGCTCATGTAGTCATATACAGTAGGTACATGTACAGAACTGGAATGCACAATAAAAGCAACAGGACCGCTCACTTACACAGTTTCTGTAACTCCCATTCATTTCTATGGTAGTTACACACAGTGCAGCCCAGCTGTGCTCAGCCACTTCCGCAACCCCACCTCTGCTGGCCCAGACCTTGGAGAAGGTATTTACATCTTGGCCATGAAAGGCAGAGATGGGAGTAACCATCTACACCTTCGGCCTGGGACAGCTCATAGAATCTGACAGCTTGTATCACCTCTATGCTGATGACACACAGATCTACCTCTCTAGACCACTTATCACATCCCTACTAGTGATGAGCGAGTGTACTCGTTGCTCGGGTGACCTCCGAGTATTTATGACTGCTCGGAGATTTAGTGTTCATCTCCTCAGCTGAATGATTTACAGCTATTAGCCAGGCTGAGTACATGTGGGGGTTGCCTGGTTGCTAGGGAATCCACACATGTAATCAAGCTGGCTAGTAGCTGTAAATCATTCAGCTGCCGCGATGAAAACTAAATCTCCGAGCAGTCATAAGTACTTGGAGGTCACCCAAGCGTGCTCTGGAAAACCCAAGCAACGAGTACACTCGCTCATCACTAATCCCTACTAACCAAAATTCTACAATGTTTGTCCGCTATTTCATCCTTCTTTTCTGCTAGATTTCTAAAACTGAACATGGACAAAACAGAATTCATCATCTTTTCCTCATCTCACTTGGCTCCCCCAACAGACCTATACATTAAAGTAAATGGCCAGTCCCACAAGCTTGATGCCTCGGGGTAATCCTTGACTCTGATCTCTCCCTCAAACCATATTTCCAAGCTGTTTCCACTTCCTGCCGACTTCAACTCAAACATATTTCCTGGATCTGTACATTCCTAAACCAAGAATCTGCAAAAACCGTAGTCCATGACCTCATCATCTCCAGCCTTGACTACTGCAACCTCCCAAGTTGTGGCCTCACCTCTAACACTCTCCCACCCCTCCAATCTATTCTAAACTCTGCTGCCCGACTAATTCACTTATCCCTCCGCTATTTCCTGGCCCCTTTGTCAATCCCTTCACTGGCTCCTCATTACCCAGAGAATCCAGTTCAAAGCATGTAAATATGAAATACGAATAGCATTACTGCTCTAGATATATATTTACATGCTATAGCACTATAGAGTCCTACTTTGTTATATATAGAGATGGCTACTGTAAAAAGGCTTGAGCCACCTGTTATAGGAGTTTGTGTCCCACTTCAATAAAGGACAGAGATAACTGAGAGGACCTTACTAAGAAGCCATAGGCAGTAAGGGACAATAATACCACGGCGCTAAGAAGAAGGCTTTTAACTCTACCTGGTAAAGCTGGACTCTGAACTCGCTTCCAAGCTGGCCGGACCCTGCCTGTACCTGTGATCTTGTGCCTTGGACTGTGGCTGCCTGCTACCATCAGTAAACCAGGTAAAAAGACTGCACAACTACGTCCTTCATTACTGCACCACTCACCATCTTCCATCTATTCACCGGGAGTCCTGGGGACCTACTTCACCTGTGGGAAGTTATACCATCTGGCTGCCATAACATCACCCCAGAAGACCCCTTTAAGCAGCATTGGTCATCCCTAACCAAATACCACAGGTGGCGTCACAAACTTTCTTTATTTCAAAAACCCCTTTAAAGACTTTCTCTTTAATATGGGAGCCCAGGGCTGTGGACTGGGTCACCGCCGCCATGACACATCCCTTTAAGGACCGGACCCGGTACCGAATACCCCATGGCTCTGGCGGGAGTTCCATTTTGGCATCACTAACAGGATGGACCAACCCAGAAAGCGGGTCTTTTGCACCTAAGAGACTGTGCTTAAAAGAGAGACTTTATTAAATTGTATGCCAGAGACTTTAATGGGTTTCTAAAACATCGCCATAACTGCGTCACACCATAACTGCGCCATAATTGCGTCACATGGTGTGCGCACTTTGTTTTCAAAATAACCGCCAAAAACAGTCGCAAGAAAGAGCGCCGCGAGGAGCACAGGAAAAGAAGGGTGTGCCATTGTGGGCGGAGCCTGAAGTGAGAGCCGCAAGTGAGGATGCCATGCAGGAGAACCGCAAGTGAAGGTGCTGCAAAGTCCTGGACAGAGGACCGGAAAGAGTGACTAACCACGCCCAGGAGGAACCGCTGCAGACTCCGGAGGAGAGACGTCAGCAAAACTGAAGGTTAGCACGGGGGAATGGAAATGTCAGACCTGGGTGAACTAGCGGCAGTTGTAGCCACAGGTCCCATAATGCCACCAGTCCCCGCAGTGCCCGCAGCTCCTGCAAATAGGCCAGACCCAGCGACAGTAACAGCTCCTATTATGCCACTATCCATGCCCTATATACCAGGAGCGGCCTGGCTGCCACAATATTAAGGGGAGTCCCACAGGCTCAATGACTTTAAAGAAAGGCTCTGCTGCTTATTTCAGGTGTACCCCCTGTTAGTATCAACAAAAAGTCAGCATGCTAACTGGCCAATTAATTGGTGCAGCATAAAGAGAAGTAAAATTCTGGCCGAATATTGAAAAAGGAACTATTGAGCAAATATTAGCCAAACTGAAATACACTTTTGACACCCGCACTGCAGCAATAGTAAAAATGATTGTTTGGATGTAAACAGAGGGTGAAGGACAGTAAACGGGACTATGCCCTTAACCAAAATTGTGCAGTCCATGCAAGTGCCCCCAAAGGAGAAGATTCAGCTGGCCTCCAGTCCATGAGGATGCAGGACTGAGGATCTGCCGGAGAACAAGAAGTAAAAATGTTGCTAATTTAAATATGTTCCTGTAACGTTCAAGAATTAATTACCTCCCAGAAAGGAAAGCTCAAGTTTACAAATGTTTAACCTGTTTATCAGCATTTACAAAAATTTTCCATGTCTTTTGATAACCTGTAACTGTTGTTTTCTTTTCCCTGTCCGGGAGTACTGGATTTAACGGGGGGGGGGGGGGGGAGTGAGATGCCCCAGGGTCCTGGTTGTCACAGTGGCATCGCTTTCCTCTTGGGTAGAGTGATGTCACGCTTGGTAGCGATGGAGGATTCCTTTTTGACAAATTATCGGCACATACAACACTGTTGTGACTCCAGGCCAGAAGGGGGAGCTCTACACCTGACTTAAGGGGAGCTGCTCTCTCTGGTCGGGAGGAGGAGTTAGTTGCTAGGCAGTTGCTAGGCAGTTGGGAACAATTAGTCAGTTGGTGCCGGACAGCAGACTGGAGCAGTCTGAGGCAGAAGGATGGGTGAGAGGCCGTACAGCATGAGGTGCTATAGCTCCTAGATAGAGAGATACAGAAGGAAGAACAGCCATTAGCAAACATGCCGGAGAGCAAAGCACAGGAGAGTGACAACAAGGGCGAATAGCAGCGACTGGGCTACCTCCCTGACAGAGCACAGAAACCAGTAACCGAAGACCGAGGTTGTGTCATACTCTAGGAGGCACAGCAAAAACCGGTAGGACAGCTAGACTACATGTAACCTGTCCACTCTAATACCCAGAAGACACAGTGACATATAGAGCCGGGGTCATGATAGAGACCCTGTAAAAAGGCTTGAGTCACCTGTTATAGGGGTTTGTGTCCCACTTCAATAAAGGACAGAGATAACTGAGAGGACCTTGCTAAGAAGACATAGGCAGTAAGGGACTATAATACCACCGTGCCAAGAGGAAGGCCTTTAACTCTACCTGGTAAAGCTGGACTCTGAACTCGCTTCAAAGCTGGCCGGACCCTGCCTGTACCTGTGATCTTGTGCCTTGGATTGTGGCTGCCTGCTACCATCAGTAAACCAGGTAAAAAGACTGCACAACTACGTCCTTCGGTCTTTACTGCACCACTCACCATCTTCCATCTATTCACCGGGAGTCCTGGGGACCTACTTCACCTGTGGGAAGTTATACCATGTGGCTGCCATAACATCACCCCAGAAGACCCCTTTAAGCAGCATTGGTCATCCCTATGGAGGATGCCATGCAGGAGAACCGCAAGTGAAGGTGCTGCAAAGTCCTGGACGGAGGACCCAGGGCCACGGACCGTGTCACTGCCATCGTGACACATTCCTTGAAGGGCCAGACCCAGTACCGAGTACCCCACGGCCCTGGCGGGCATTCCACTTCCATTTTGAGACGATGGATTGAACCGTGATCTGGGAAATGTTCAGAGCTTTGGATATGTTTTTATAAACTAACCCTGCTTTACTCTTCTACATAACATTATCCCTGACTTGTCTGGTGTGTTCCTTGGTTTTTATCAAGCTGTTTGATCCCTAATGTTCTCAAACAAACCTCTGAGACCTGCAAAGAACAGATGTAGATATTGTAAGGTGGCTACTGGACATATGGTTGATGGGAGGTATGTATCACAGATGTGGGCAGCTCAGAGATGGGCGGGCCTGGCTGCCCACATACCGCCGGAGCCCACCTTAAAGCAGGGGATCTGCCAGCTGACGTACTATTCCGTCAGCTGGCAGAAAGGGGTTAAGGGAAGGGGTGATTAAAGCTGCACAGAAGTGACTGCAGTGTCATCCTCCTGATAGCCTTCCATTTGAGAATTCTCAGTGAGTCATTGGACTAGAATGAAACATTATAAGTAAAGTAAGAAAATGGATATAGGGAATTGTCTAATAAAGCAAATTACAACTTTTTGCATGCAGAAAGGCTACAGCCATCACTCACCATACTGACACTGATTGGCAGCTGGAAGTGCACCTCGGTATTTTGACAGTTCGCGGCGCAGCACATCTGTGCAAAGGTGATTGTCAATCAAAGTGCCAGGCGTGCTTATGGGGCCGCTCAGTGAAGGTGTCCCCCCAGGAGGAAATAAGTTCACCACATGTCTGTGGGTAATTAACGGTATTCAAGGTAACATATTGCATTAAGTATTTGGTGAGCTTTTGATGTGGCAGATTTTCTGCACCCATTACCTAAACTAGGTCACTTGCGTCTTTTCATTGCGTTTTTTTTTGTTTTTGCACACGTCTTCTCATTTTGTTGCAGCTGCATATTTTGTCTCTTGTTGGTATGACATAGTTTTAGTTAAAGCCGCTTTGTATTCATGTGAGAGGCAGGTCCAGGGCCGTAGTCGTGGCTGAGTATATCTGGTTAAGTGCGCCCTGGCCTCCCATCACTTAGAAACAATGTCCCTTTTCTTGCATCCCTTCTGCTGCACCCTCTGCACCGTCAGGGTCCCATCGGGGCTGCTGAAATTCAGCTGCTGGTGTTGTTGACCATAAAGAGACAGATTCCAATTCAAACTTTAAACTAGGAACTTTACTAGATTATAATCGCAGCACATCCACATCAGTTACAGTATCAATACAGAGTACAACATCGTTCACATCCTTTACTTTCCCTGTGTCTTCACTTATTCCTCCCAGGGTGTCCCCTGGCTGTAAAAACTGGGGAATGAATGGAATGCAGCTTCTTGACTTGCGGCGCTGTGCCCCCTGGTGGCATAAACTCATATGAACTCTAGCATGAGAAAATATTCAGAAAAATTCCCACGCTATAGTTAATATGAGTTTATGCCACCAGGGGCGCAGCACCGCAAATCAAGAAGCTGCATTCCATTCATTCCCCAGTTTTTACAGCCAGGAGCAGTAGCATTAGCAGCGCTCCTGGTTGTAAAATGATTTAACCCCTTCAGATGGATTTACATCGTGGGACATGACTGTATGGCGGACAGGTATGGGATATTGTTGTTTTTTTATTTTTCCTTTTTCTTCAGAAGATCGAGGGTCGTCAGTTGGATTGAGAGTACAATAAAGATATTAAAACCCATGTGTTTATTTATTTCATTAAAATACTTTATTCATAATGTGTGTGTATTTTTAACCCTTTACTAATATTGGATTAATAATGGATAGGTGTCTTAGGCTACTTTCACACTAGCGTTTTTTTGCATACGTCGCAATGCGTCGTTTTGGCGAAAAAACGCATCCTGCAAAGTCGTCTGCAGGATGCGTTTTTTTCCCCATAGACTAACATTAGCGATGCATTGCGACGTATTGACACACGTCGCAACCGCCGTGCGACGATTGCGTCGTGTTGTGGCGGATCGCCGGCAGCAAAAAATGTTACATGTAATGTTTTTTTGTGCCGACGGTCCGCCATTTCCGACTGCGCATGCGCTGCCGGAACTCCGCCCCCACCTCCCCGCACCTCACAATGGGGCAGCGGATGTGTGGAAAAACAGCATCCGCTGCCCCCGTTGTGCGGCGCTTGCACAGTATGCGTCAGTACGTCGGGCCGACGCAGCACGACTGCCCCGTACCGACGCTAGTGTGAAAGTAGCCTTAGGCCTCTTTCACACTTCAGTCTTTTTGTTTCCGTCAAAATCCGTTGTTTTTTTTTTAAAAAAAGGATCCAGCGAATTTGCCCGATGGATCCGTCTTTTTCTCATAGACTTGTATTAGCGACGGATTACGACAGATGGCCACACGTTTCATCCGTCGTGTGCTGGATCCGTCGGAATTTGTTTATCTGTCGTCTGGAGAAGACGTACAAAGAAATGTTTTTTGTCTGCGTCGAAAAATCGGCCAGCGACGGATCCTGCGGCGTCTGTTGTTGGCTAGAATGGAAGCCTATGGGCGCAGGATCCATCGCTGTCCGTCAAATGACGGAATCCGTCGCTGGATTCAGTTTTTTTTTAAACTGAGCATGCTCCAAATCTGTATTTAGTAGCCAATTGGCCAGACAGCCCCAAAACTATATAAACCTGCCATATGGCTTCATTCCTGAATGTGCCAGCAAGAAGCATAGAAGCCACCAAGAAGCCAGCAAGAGGACTGCCAGCCAGCCAGCAAGAGGCCTGCCAGCCAGAGGACTGCCAGCCAGCAAGAGGCCTGCCAGCCACAGTCCTGCCAGCCAGCGTGAGTCCTGCCAGTGTGTGTGTGCGGCAAGTGTGTGTTTGTGTGTGTGTGGCGTGTATTTTTTTAATATGTTACATATATTTCCAAGTGTGCGTGTGCGAGTGTCCAGCCGTGGGTGCTTTTTTTTTTTTAAATACTGTACATGTATTTCCAACAAAGTAGTGTGGCGTGTGTGTGTAATGGCGGCATGTGTGTGAGTGCTGTGTGTGTGTGTCTGTGTGTCCAGGCTTGTTTGTTTTTTGTAATACTGTACATGTATTTCAAACAAAGGTCTGCGGTGTGAGTGTCTGTGTGGCGTGTTACGTGTGTGTGTGATGTCGGTGTGTTACGTGTGTGTGGCATGTGTGTGTGGAGAGTGTGTTCCTTTTTGTTTTTTTAATTTGCATTTACTGTATTTGTATTTAAAATAAAGAGCAGTGTAGCTCCTACTTTTTTTTTTTTTTAAATTAAACCCCCTCCTAAAAAAAATAATAAAAATGTATCCTAAAAAACTGTCCGTAGTATCATTTCATCAAGGTAAATTTTACAGTGTGGTTTATGAAAAACAGGAAAACACAACATGCAATACCGAGTTGGTTGAGGGTCTAATTATTTAAATAAAAGGTGTATTAAAATGTGGATAGCAGAAATTGGGTATTTAAATTTTAAAAAGGGGTTTTTACAAATAGCATCTGTGGTCAGTAGACAAAGGATGCGCTGTCTTGCTTCCTCCTTTTCCCGAACAATCACTGCCAACCTATTGGCCTCAAAAGCAAAATCTGCATAGATGGTCACAATATTTGCTAGAACTCCTTCCATTTCTGCCATTTGCTCTACAACCTCTCACAGATGGGATGTTAAAACACTCAATATTAGTGTTGAGCATTCCGATACTGCAAATATCGGGTATCGGCCGATATTCGCTGTATCGGAATTCCGATACCGAGTTCCGATATTTTTGTGATATCGGAAATCGTAATCGGAAGTTCCTATAAGTTCCCAGGCGTGTGCGGTGCGTATGGTTCCCAGGGTCTGGAGGAGAGGAGACTCTCCTTCAGGCCCTGGGATCCATATTCATGTAAAAAATAAAGAATAAAAATAAAAAATATGGATATACTCACCCCTCCGACGGACCCTGGACCTCAACGGTGCAACCGGCAGCCTCCGTTCCTAAGAAAACAGTGAGTGTAGGACCGGCGATGACGTCACGGTCTTGTGATTGGTTGCGTGACCGCTCATGTGACTGCGATGTCATCGAAGGTCCTTCACTCACTGCATTCGTAGGAACGGAGGCAGACGCTTGCACCGGTGAGAGCCATGGTCCGTCGGAGGGGTGAGTATATCCATATTTTTTATTTTTATTCTTTATTTTTTACATGAATATGGATCCCAGGGCCTGACGGAAAGTTTCCTCTACTTCAGACTCTGGGAACCATCCAGGATAGCTTCCGATATTGTGTCCCATTGACTTGTATTGGTATCGGGTATCGGTATCGGCGATATCCGATATTTTTTGGATATCGGCCGATCCAATCAGATACCGATACTTTTGAATATCGGAAGGTATTGCTCAACACTACTCAATATATTATTCCATTATTTTCCAGTAGCTAATCACGTTTGGGAGCCTCCCATTTGGAGATATGAAAAAACGGATCCATCGAAAAAACGGATGAAACAGGTGGAAAAAACAGATGCAACAGATCCTGCTTTTTAACAGATCCACTAGAGCCCCCAAAAGGGGAAACTTGAAGACGGACAAGGAACCTGCGCATCAGCAGGGAAGGAGCAGGGAAGGAGCAGGGATGGAGCAGGGAAGGAGCAGGGATGGAGCAGGGAAGGAGCAGGGAAGGAGCAGGAAAGGAGCAGGGATGGAGCAGGGAAGAAGAATGGATGGAGCAGGGAAGAAGAATGGATGGAGCAGGGATGGAGCAGGGAAGGGGCAGGGAAGAAGAATGGATGGAGCAGGGAAGGGGCAGGGATGGAGCAGAGATGGAGCAGGGAAGGGGCAGGGAAGATGAAGGGAAGTAACAGGGAAGGAGCAGGGAAGGAGTAGGGAGGGAACAGGGATGGAGCAGGGATGGAGCAGGCATGGAGCAGGGAAGGGCAGGGAAGATGAAGGGATGGAGCAGGGAAGATGAAGGGAAGGAACAGGGATGGAGCAGGGAAGGAGCAAAGATGGAGAAGGGAAGGAGCAACGGAGGTGCGGCCGAGGGCGGGGCTTCACGGAGGAAGTCCGCAGCCTGCCGCAGATCAGATAAACGCTAGTGTGAAACTAGCCTAAAATCACTTTATATTACCCTCAGCAGCAACAACTGACGCCGTCCATCCTCCTCCCTGTAGTGTTCCTGTCCTGACTAATACTATGATACCAAACAATGTGCCGAGTCCCTCCTCCTATACACACTATATATATATATGTATATGCCATGATGAGGCCAGTAAACTAAATCCTGACTCCAGCACTGAAGGATGTTGTAACACTAATGCTTGCAGTCTGGGGGCACTTAAGGGTTAACAATAGGAAGCCCTTTTTTTTCTTTTCCCATCCACCCTGTCCTGTGCTTGTCTGCACCATTTCTCCAGTAATCACATGCATTTACTAACAGTCTACATCTACCTATCTCCTCACTGCTCCTCCCATATGAGTCACAGTCAGGGTTCACTAAAGGTACCTTCACACTAAGCGACGCTGCAGCGATACAGACAATGATGCCGATCGCTGCAGCGTCACTGTTTAGTCGTTGTGTGGTCGCTGGAGAGCTGTCCTACAGACGGCTCTCCAGCGACCAACGATGCCGAAGTCCCCTGGTAACCAGGGTAAACATTGGGTTACTAAGCGCAGGGCCGCGCTTAGTAACCCGATGTGTACCCTGGTTACCAGCGTAAATGTAAAAAAAAAACCACATACATTCCGGTGCCCGGCGTCCGCTTCCCTGCACTCCTCCTGCATCCTGTGTCAGCGCCGAACATCTCCGGCATCTCCCACAGAGCAGAGCGGTGACGTCACTGCTCTGCTTTACGGCCGGCACTTACACAGGATGCAGGAGGAGTGCAGGGAAGCGGACGCCGGGCACCGGATGTGAGTATGTGGTTTTTTTTTTACATTTACACTGGTAACCAGGGTAAACATCGGGTTACTAAGCGCGGCCCTGCGCTTAGTAACCCGATGTTTACCCTGGTTACCAGTGAAGACATCGCTGGATCGGTGTCACACTCACCGATTCAGCGATGTCAGCGGGAGATCCAGCGACGAAATAAAGTTCTGGACTTTCAACAACGACCAGCGATCTCACAGCGGGATCCTGATCGCTGCTGCGTGTCAAACACAACGATATCGCTATCCAGGACGCTGCAACGTCACTGATCGCTATCGTTATCATTGTAAAGTCGCTTAGTGTGAAGGTACCTTAACCTGAACCTGATAAGCTGCAGGCACCAGCCAAGAAAGGAAAACGACGCATGCGGCAGCATCCGCATACAGCGGCACGACCTGCATACCTAATGTTAAAGATAGGTACGGAGGTTGCATGCGGGCCGCATGCAGAAGTAGGCGGAGCTAGCGGCGGAGGTGCGGCCAAGGGCGGGGCTTCACGGAGGAAGTCCGCAGCCTGCCGCAGATCAGGTAAACGCTAGTGTGAAACTAGCATTAGGCAGATCCTGTGGCGAGATCTAGTAAAGCTCCAATCACACAGAGTTAAGCTGGTTTCACACTTGCATATTATGCAATCTGTGTGACAACGGATGCACACGGATCCGTTTTCGTCTCCATTGACTTTCAGTGGTGACAGATGGGCCTTGTGTGTGCATCCAGTTGTCACTGTTTTCCCACGGATCCGTGTGTCTGCATATTTTACCAAACGCACAAAAACGTAACTTGTTGCAGTTTTGTGTCATCTGAAAAACACGCAGGCACAGGGACACGCACAGATCCGTAGCTGCACATCTGGAATTACCATGGAGCACGGATCCCGGACAATGCGGATCCATGTGCTTCCACGTGCAGGGATCCGGTATGCGGAACTGAGCATGCTCAGAAGCAAGGGATGTGCTGTATGGGAAAGTGATGAAACTGTATGGGAACAGGATGCAGACATAATGTAATATAAGATATACATAGGCACACTCTGGGGAGTCTGATGCAACAAATTGTTTAATACATACAGTATTTACAATGTTCACAAACGTTTCGGTCTGCAAACGACCTTCATCAGTGTGCTCTATAGCTAATCGGAGAAGGGTATGTGACATAAACCCTTAAGGGAAAGGTATTGCATCAAAAAATTGTTTGGATAAGCAGGAAATCCTGTAGATAGAGCGCTAGGCCAGCCGATCAAGTTGGAAACGGCTGGAGAGCAGGAGGGAGACGCGGTATCCACCGCAAGTCTGGTATCAGACTGATGCTGTCGGTGAACGGCCTCACTAAAAGGGCTTGTGCCCCATGTTATAGTGTGCTAATGTTAATAAAATGTATTGGGAGCATGTATATAACATGGGGGCTCCTGGTTAGGGGCTGCACGAGTGGGGCTGCTTTCACACTAGCGCTTTGGTACGGTGCGTTGCGTTGCAATCCTGATGCATCTCTATCCAGATTGCATCCCTACACTTAACATAGGGATGCATGGACCTGTGTTTGCATCAGGATTTTTCCTGTGCTCCAAAACGCAGCTTATTGCGAATTTTGGGTGTTAAAAAAATCTGCAGACATCCTGGTACGTGGCAGCGCGTCCAAAAAACATATGATTGTCAATATAGATGCACCCGAATCAGGATGCCTGCATCCAATCTGCATGTGGATGTGATACTGCACAGGCTCGGAGAACCATTTTTTTCCTTTCACTTTCACCAGTCTCTCCCCTCTCCTCTCTGCCCCGGAAGTCAGAATTTCACATTTCGAACCAAATCCTGATCAGGATGCAGTTCCATGCGTTTGCAGAAAAAAATACAGATGCAGATAAATTGTGTCCAAGAGGGAATGACTACAGCAATGTACAAAAAACGCCACATATTAGAAAGTAATACGACAAGACTACCACCGAGTAGCAGGGGCCTGTTCACAAGAGCGAACAAGCTGAGGAAACAGCAATGCTAAAAAACAGTCTGTACTGCTTCACTACTTATACAGGTGTATAACCCCTTAAGCCCCGAGGGTGGTTTGCACGTTAATGACCGGGCCAATTATTACAATTCTGACCACTGTCTCTTTATGAGGTTATAACTCTGGAACGCTTCAACAGATCTTAGCGATTCTGACATTGTTTTCTCGTGACATATTGTACTTCATGATAGTGGTAAAATTTCTTCGATATAACTTGCGTTTATTTGTGGAAAAAAACGGAAATTTGGCGAAAATTTTGAAAATTTCGCAATTTTCCAACTTTGAATTTTTATGCCCTTAAATCACAGAGATATGTCTCGCAAAATACTTAATAAGTAACATTTCCCACATGTCTACTTTACATCAGCACAATTTTGGAACCGAAATTTTTTTTTTGTTAGGGAGTTATAAGGGTTAAAAGTTGACCAGAAATTTCTCATTTTTACAACACCATTTTTTTTTAGGGACCACATCTCATTTGAAGTCATTTTGAGGGGTCTATATGGTAGAAAATACCCAAGTGTGACACCATTCTAAAAACTGCACCCCTCAAGGTGCTCAAAACCACATTCAAGAAGTTTATTAACCCTTCAAGTGTTTCACAGGAATTTTTGGAATGTTTAAATAAAAATGAACATTTAACTTTTTTTCACACAAAATTTATTTCAGCTCCAATTTGTTTTATTTTACCAAGGGTAACAGAAGAAAATGGACCCCAAAAGTTGTTGTACAATTTGTTCTGAGTATGCTGATACCCCATATGTGGGGGTAAACCACTGTTTGGGCGCATGGCAGAGCTCGGAAGGAAAGGAGCGCCATTTTACTTTTCAATGCAAAATTGACTGGAATTGAGATGGGACGCCATGTTGCGTTTGGAGAGCCCCTGATGTGCCTAAACATTGAAACCCCCCACAAGTGACACCATTTTGGAAAGTAGACCCCCTAAGGAACTTATCTAGATGTGTGGTGAGCACTTTGACCCACCAAGTGCTTCACAGAAGTTTATAATGCAGAGCCGTAAAAATAAAAAATCATATTTTTTCACAAAAATGATTTTTTGCCCCCAATTTTTTATTTTCCCAAGGGTAAGAGAAGAAATTGGACCCCAAAAATTATTGTGCAATTTGTCCTGAGTACGCTGATACCTCATATGTGGGTGTAAACCACTGTTTGGGCGCATGGAAGAGCTCGGAAGGGAAGGAGCGCCATTTGACTTTTCAATGCAAAATTGACTGGAATTGAGATGGGACGCCATGTTGCGTTTGGAGAGCCCCTGATGTGCCTAAACATTGAAACCCCCCACAAGTGACACCATTTTGGAAAGTAGACCCCCTAAGGAACTTATCTAGATGTGTTTTGAGAGCTTTGAACCCCCAAGTGTTTCACTACAGTTTATAACGCAGAGCCGTGAAAATAAAAATTCTTTTTTTTTTCACAAAAATGATTTTTTAGCCCCCAGTTTTGTATTTTCACAAGGGTAACAGGATAAATTTGACCCAAATAGTTGTTGTCCAATTTGTCCTGAGTACGCTGATACCCCATATGTGGGGGGGAACCACTGTTTTGGCGCATGGCAGAGCTCGGAAGGGAAGGAGCGCCATTTGGAATGCAGACTTAGATGGATTGGTCTGCAGGCGTCACGTTGCATTTGCAGAGCTCCTGATGTACCCAAACAGTAGAAACCCCCAAGTGACCCCATATTGGAAACTAGACCTCCCAAGGAACTTATCTAGATGTGTTGTGAGAACTTTGAACCCCCAAGTGTTTCACTACAGTTTACAACGCAGAGCCGTGAAAATAAAAAATCCTTTTTTTTCCCACAAAAATGATTTTTAGCCCCCCAAATTTTTATTTTCCCAAGGATAACAAGAGAACTTGGACCCCAAAAGTTGTTTTCCAATTTGTCCCGAGTACGCTGATACCCCATATGTTGGGGTAAACCCCTGTTTGGGCGCACGGGAGAGCTCGGAAGGGAAGGAGCACTGTTTTACTTTTTCAACGTAGAATTGGCTGGAATTGAGATCGGACGCCATGTCGCGTTTGGAGAGCCTCTGATGTGCCTGAACAGTGGAAACTCCCCAATTCTACCTGAAACCCTAATCCAAACACACCCCTAACCCTAATCCCAACGGTAACCCTAACCACACCCCTAACCCTGACACACCCCTAACTCTAATCCCAACCCTAATCTCAACCGTAAATGTAATCCAAACCCTAACCCTAACTTTAGCCCCAACCCTAACCCTAACTTTAGCCCCAACCCTAACCCTAACTTTAGCTCCAACCCTAACCCAACCCTAACCCTAACCCTAGCCCTAACTCTAATGGGAAAATGGAAATAAATACATTTTTTTAATTTTATTATTTTTCCCTAACTAAGGGCGTGATGAAGGAGGGTTTGATTTACTTTTATAGCATTTTTTATAGTGGATTTTTATGATTGGCAGCTGTCACACACTAAAAGACGCTTTATATAGCAAAAAAGTTTTTGCGTCTCCACATTTTGAGACCTATAATTTTTCCATATTTTGGTCCACAGAGTCATGTGAGGTCTTGCTTTTTGCGGGACGAGTTGACGTTTTTATTGGTAACTTTTTCGGACACGTGACAGCTTTTGATCGCTTTTTATTCCGATTTTTGTGAGGCAGAATGACCAAAAACCAGGTATTCATGAATTTCTTTTGGGGGAGGCGTTTATACCGTTCCACGTTTGGTAAAATTGATAAAGCAGTTTTATTCCTCGGGTCAGTATGATTACAGCGATATCTCATTTATATAATTTTTTTATGTTTTGGCGCTTTTATACAATAAAAGCTATTTTATAGAAAAAATAATTATTTTGGCATTGCTTTATTCTGAGGACTAGAACTTTTTTATTTTTTTGCTTATGATGCTGTATCGCAGCTCGTTTTTTGCGGGACAAGATGATGTTTTCAGCGGTACCCTGGTTATTTATATCCGTTTTTTTGATCACGTGTTATTCCACTTTTTGTTCGACGGTATGATAATAAAGCGTTTTTTGCCTCGTTTTTTTTTTTTTTCTTACGGTGTTCACTGAAGGGGTTAACTAGTGGGACAGTTTTATAGGTTGGGTCGTTACGGACGCGGCGATACTAAATATGTGTACTTTTATTGTTTTTTTTTAATTTAAAGAAATGTATTTATGGGAATAATTTTTTTTTTTTCTTTATTTAGGAATTTTTTTTTTCTTTTTTTTTTTTTTTTACACATGTGGAAATTTTTTTTAAAACTTTTTTACTTTGTCCCAGAGGGGGACATCACAGATCGCTGATCTGACAGTTTGCACAGCACTCTGTCAGATCAGCGATCTGACTAAGGCTACTTTCACACTAGCGTCGTACTCGGCCCGTCGCAGTGCTTTGGGCCGACGTACCGACGCAAGCAGTGAATGCGCCGCACAACGGGGGCAGCGGATGCATTTTTCCAGCGCATCCGCCGCCCCATTGTGAGATGCAGGGAGGTGGGGTTGGAGTTCCGGCCGCACATGCGCGGTCGGAAATGGCGGTCCGTCGGCAGCAAAAAACATTACATGTAACGTATTTTACAGCCGACGGTCCGCCACAACACGGCGCAACCGTCGCATGACGGTTGTGACGTATGGCAAAGCGTCGCAATGTGACGCTAATGCAAATCAATGGTGAAAAAACGCATCCTGCAAGCACTTTTGCAGGATGCGTTTTTTCAACCAAACGACGCATAGCGACGTGCAGTGCACGACGCTAGTGTGAAAGTAGCCTTACAGTGCTGCAGGCTTACCAGCGCCTGCTCTGGACCCGGAAGTAATCCCTGCAGGACCCGGATGCAGCCCCGCGGCCATTTTGGATCCGGGGCCTGCAGGGATAGGAGGTAAGAGACGCTCGGAGCAACGCGATCACATCGCGTTGCTCCGAGTGTCTCAGGGAAGCCCGCAGGGAGCCCACCCCCTTGCGCGATGCTTCCCTATACCGCCGGAACACTGTGATCATGTTTGATCGCAGTGTGCCGGGGGTTAATGTGCCGGGGGCGGTCCGTGACCGCTCCTGGCACATAGTGCCGGATGTCAGCTGCGATAGTCAGCTGACACCTGGCCGCGCTCCCCCTGTGAGCGCAGCCGGTCGCATATGACATACTATGCCCCCCAGTCGTTTCAAACTAAAAGAGCCACCTTGTGCAGCAGTAATGCTGCATTCTGACAAGGTGGCTCTTTTAGTTCTGGGTGCTGTAACTGCAGAAATAATCAGTTTTAGAATTTGTCTGAAATACCTGGTCCTCAGTCAAGTGGGCCGGCGTTTTCCCCCTGCTTCAGACAGCACACTGCTGTCACTGCGCCGCCTCCTCACAGCTGTTTTCAAAAGTAGCCTGCGCTCTTTTCCCCTGCCTGGTGCAGGCGCAGTGAGCGCTGCCCGTCTTTCCTCACATGCAGCCCAGCTGACTGCG
Source organism: Ranitomeya variabilis (assembly GCF_051348905.1). Lineage (NCBI taxonomy): Eukaryota > Metazoa > Chordata > Amphibia > Anura > Dendrobatidae > Ranitomeya > Ranitomeya variabilis. The sequence continues at coordinate 175,198,295 of NC_135234.1, forward strand.
CCTGTGTATCGCAGCCCCACAACGTGAATAAATCATAAGTCACTGCGGGGCTGGGATTCACAAGCAGGGCGGCCGCACAGTCACCGAGACTGCATATGAGCACAGAGGACGGGCAGCGCTCACTGCGCCTGCACCAGGCAGGGGATAAGAGCACAGGCACCGGATACTTTTGAAAACAGCGGTGAGGAGGAGGCGGCGCCCGGCGCCAAGAAGATGTGAGTGACAGCTGTGTGGCGTCTGAAGCAGGGGGGAACGCCGGCCTCCTTGACTGAGGACCAGGTATTTCAGACAAATTAAAAAACGGATTATTTCGGCAGTTACAGCACCCAGAACTAAAAGAGCCACCTTGTCAGAATGCAGCATTACTGCTGCACAAGTTGGCTCTTATAGTTTGAAACGACTGGGTGGTTGACAGGTTCCCTTTAAGGCCCACCCCACCTTGATGGGATAGTACGTCGTATGGGATTAAGGGGTTAATGAGGCTCTCACCGTACAGGCAAAGACCTGGAACGATGACAGCGGCAAGCGTATTTTTATTTAAAAAAGAGCCGGTTCGAAAGCCGAAAAAGCCGACTCTCTATGGTGAGCCAAGCCGAATCACCGAAAAGAGCCGGACTGCCCATAATTGTGTTCTGCAGAGCAGGCTGGTGTGTCAGTACATACAAACAGGACATCCACATCTCTGCACTGAGCTCCCCCTGGTGGTGGCTGCAGGGAACTTCTGCAGGTCTGTCAGTAAGCAGGAGTACAGGCCCACAACTGTAGCCTGCCGCGCGAGCCTCCCACTGGTACACACAGCTCTGCTGCATGACAGAAGCCCGCACATTACACACACAGCTCTGCTGCATGACAGAAGCCCGCACATTACACACACAGCTCTGCTGCACTATAGAAGCCTGCACGGCTCCTCGGCATGTAACCGTCTGCTGCATGGAACTGCAGTACTCCACACACAGCTCCGCACACTGCATTCTATCTATTCTATACAGCGAGCTCTGTGCCGTACACTCCGCCCACACACGTGACTGGTCACATGGCCATGACATCACGGAAGGTCCTTGAGCCTTTGGAGCTGAAGTCGCTGTCGTCGTTATCAGGAGCCAGAGCTGGCAGTGGTGAGTGGGCGCCGTGGGGACCGGGTGGGTGGGAGAGTTGGCAGGTGCTAGGAGCTGTGTGTACATATCCTGTGCCCCTGGTTACATGGTGGAGGAAAACTCCCGCATTGCCAGTGATAAAGCAGATGGTGTGATCCGCAGTGTGCCGTTGCTGCAGACAATGAGGCCACGGTCACACGTTCAGTGTTTTACCTCAGTATTTGCCAAAACCAGGAGAGGAACAATTAGAGGAAAAGTATAATAGAGACACGTCACCACGTCTGTATTATCACCCACTCCTGGTATTGGCGCACAGATACTGAGGGGAACGTGGCCCCTCACACAGGACGAGCCGTGGGATCCCTGCAGGTCAGTATTAGGAATATTCTGCATCTGGATTCAAGCTCTGTTCACACTTAGCGAATTTCCCTGCTGATAATAAAACCCCTCCAGTGCTGACCGCTCCCCCCCAGTGCTGACCCCTCCCCCCCAGTGCTGACCCCTCTCCCCAGTTCCCTGGTGCTGACCGCTCTCCCCAGTTCCCCAGTGCTGACCGCTCCCCCCCAGTGCTGACCCCTCCCCCCAGTGCTGACCGCTCCCCCCAGTTCCCCAGTGCTTACCGCTCCCCCCAGTGCTGACCCCTCCTGTGATAGCGCCTGCAGTGTCACATAGCCGGAGGCCGGATATACGGGTGTGGACGGCAGCGTGTCCACCCTGTGTGACCCCGGCCGCACTGTGGCGCCTGAGCTGCAGCTTTGTGCCGGTGACCGCTGTGTAAGGCCTCACTGTGCTGCACTAGATATCCGGGACCTGTCGGCAGCGGTGCCCGTGTCTGCCCTGTTGTATTCCTTCTGCTCCCCTGAATATCCCGGTTTTGTTTGTTTTTGTTAAAAAAAAATCTGCCGTCCAGTTTCAGAAATCTGGGCCTTTTTATTTAGTGCTACATTTTATGGTCTTTGCCAAGGGGGCGTGGCTCACAAAGTAATAGGGCAGAACAGCCTAAATACCCCCCCCGAGCACACGAGCGACGCCCCATTGTAACACCATAAAATCTAACACTACATAATAGGCTTCTATCACTGGAACTGGATGGCAGATGGCAAATATGGAATATTCCGGGTATGGGGGAGGGAATAAAATAAGAGCCAACACTGGACTCTGACCTGGTGAGGGGTCCACACGGCAGAGATGGGACTGGTTGCACGGCAGAGATGGGACTGGTTGCACGGCAGAGATGTTCCGTCTCTGCCCGTTCTGTCTTACATACAATCTGTATATTTCCTGATCCTTTATTTCTTGGTCCTTTTTATTTCTCCTTGTAAATGACACACAGCGGCTTCTCACTGGCCTCCCTTGGTTTGTTTTCTTTCAGGCTGTGTTCTGTGGGGGTTGTCCGTGTGAAATCAGAAATGGCTGCCCACACGTTGGGCTCTCGGCCTCGCACTGGAGATGTCTTGCAGGGTCCTGACGCGTCTGCTGACTTCAGCTCCCTGCTCCTGTCACGTCCCGTTCTTGAGGGCTTGGTAGCAGCCGGCTTTACCAAACCTTCTCCTATCCAGAGCAAGGCCATTCCCCTGGGGCGGTGTGGATTAGGTGAGTGTAAGAAGAGAAGAAAGCCGGCAGTCCGCAGATCGTGTGTGCGGTCACCTCTAGGCGTAGCGATGTACGGTGCTATAAATGGGACTGAGGCCGTTATTTACTGTATTTATTTTTAAGGGCTCATACACCCGACCATTAATATCGTCCGTGCACATGGTCCCAGGGAAAAACCTCAGCATGCACGAGTAGCATCTGATTATTGTATCGCACTCATGTCTGTAAGTCTGTGCAAAATATCGGACCGCACTCCGATCACATCCAAGTGCAGTCTGATTTACCTGGACTGACAGAACGGAGAAGATGGAGAAATGTAGTTTTTTCTTCTCATCCAAGAAATTCAAATCACAATTTGATCAGAGTTTGATCAGAGTGTGATTAGTGTAATCAGACCAATTTTCTCAGATGAGAGAGAACCGGTCGTGTGACCCGAACCAAAGTCAACTACTAAATACAAATGTCCGGTGTAACGTGAAATGTTTTATCAGAAGAGAAAAAGAGCTCCTGAAGGAGGAGGACATATACCACAAGACAAGGGGGAGACACGAGTGGAGGGTTAGGGCTCAGGGATCAAGGATTGCATTATTATGTTATGTTCTAGGAAGTTGTTGTGGCATCATAGTCGCCCAGAGGTCCCAGATCTTCCAGAATGTGTCCATGATGTTGTTGAGGGAGGCCATGAGGCGCGTCGGTGAGCACACGTCCTTTAGCCGCCCATACAGATCTAGACGAGATGTGGCAGCTGTTTGTTTCCAAAGTCTTTAGCATCCCTGCAGATGTATAGGAACTACCTGGCTGACCTCTTTCCCAGTCTCTGGGGTAACATTCAGTAAGTAATTTAGGTGGTCCATGAGAAGGTGAATGGAAAAGGGGCCATCTATCAAATCCCCCACCGTACCCCAAAAAGGGGTAGTAACGCTGCATTCCCAGACGATAAGAAAGTCTAGACAGTATGTGCAAAATGACTTTTGCAGATTTTCCGTGGAGAAACTGCATGTGTGGACCATCAGCCACGTCCGTAATCTGTGGCTGCTGGATGGAACCCAAGGACTGCCTCTTTACCTGACGGCATCTGGATCTTGTTTTGATAAGTCAGCCTATCATGCCACACACAACGTCACACCAGGTCCGCTAATCAGAGGAACAGCCCCGGATGCCATTAGGTAGGAGGCAATGGTCAGATTACTGACGTGGCTGCTGGACTAGATCCTGAGCACTATGCCCCATACACATCACTGCTTACATATTACATAAGTAACCCATATACTGATGTCACCACGCAGAGTGCGGCCAGCAGCCCGGTGACGGACCGTCCTACACACACACACACCCTCACTCACTCTTTAGTATTAAATAGATCAGAAGAAAAGAGCTGCTGGATTAGACGTCTTAGCTGGAGATGCACTCATTTTTTATTCTTCTGAATTTAGATTTAATCGTTCAGGCTAAGTCTGGCACTGGAAAAACTTGTGTCTTCTCCACCGTGGCTTTAGACTCCTTGATCCTTGAAAATATGGCAACACAGGTATTCTTACTTTTTATTTATTCTCCTGCCGCTCCCCTTGTATTTGATCATATTACTCTAGTGTTTTCTTGTTTTTTTTTTTAGATTTTGGTGTTGGCTCCAACAAGAGAAATTGCCGTCCAAATCCATTCGGTCATTATTTCTATCGGCAGCCGCATGGAGGGATTGGAGTGCCATGTTTTTATAGGAGGCACACCGTTGCCACAGGACAAAGGTCGCCTGAAGAAGTGTCACATCGCTGTGGGCTCACCTGGTAATCCCGTATTCTAGTGTCCTCGTTAAAGAGGTTGTCCAGCCTTAGAGTCACTGTGTGTGACTGCTGACTTGTCAATCCTTACAGTGCGCACAGTACACACTGTAAGGATTCTCCAGCGGCAGTCGCAGGTTTGTGAATTGCATACTTGCAGTAATGCGCTGACTGGATGTGCTCGGCTTTGCTCAATTCATGTGTCTAGTTGGAATGTATGAAAATCGCATACTTGTGGTCACATGACCACCTGCTCGAGGCGCCAGAACCAGAGAGTTCTCACACTGTGGGGAATCACAAGTCTGCAGCCACTCTAAGTCTGAACAACCCCTTTAATGATTCTGCATTTTGTATTTAACAATTTAAAAGGGTTTTCCAGACTTAACAATATTGATGAACTATTTTTCAACTGTCAGTAACTCTGGCAAGAGCCGGATTCAATCAAGGAACAAATCCGCACAGTGCAGCTCCATGTAATGTGTTGTGGCTTTTCTCAGGTGTTGCTGAAGTGTGGCCGATTCAGAGAAAAACATACATTAAGGCTGCCGTCACACTAGCAGTATTTGGTCAGTATTTTACATCAGTATTTGTAAGCCAAAACCAGGAGTGGGTGATAAATACAGAAGTGGTGCATATGTTTCTATTATACTTTTCCTCTAATTGTTCTACTCCTGGTTTTGGCTTACAAATACTGATGTAAAATACTGACCACATACTGCTAGTGTGACGGCAGCCTAAAAGTCACTGGCTTCGCCGCTGCCCTGGAGTGACAGGTCTCCTCCTGAACGTGCACATAGGCAGCGATCTCTCAATACAGGGCAGCGGGTGGGGGTAGCCGCCGGTGACCTGTCTGTTGGACTAGTCACCGGTGCAGCTCAGTCCCCTGCAGCCTGCTGAGCATAGCTCTGTTGTGTGGTTCCTGCCAGGACTGCAAACAGCTGATTGATGGTCGTGCCTTTGTCCCATTTAGGTGCCTGTGGTATGTTTACTTTGACATTAAAAGCCAGACCTATCAATATAGGACTCAGGGACATAGGGATAGAGAGATATATATGTGTTGCTATGTGCTTGGTATCGGATATATTGCCGGGTTATTTTTACCGTGCATTGAGCACTATGAAAATAAAAATGTCCAAAAGCAGTGACAAAATTTTTTGGGGGGTCTTTTTATTTCACTTCACCCACTTTGACTCTTTTTCTCCCCCACTTTTCTGTACATTTGGTAAGCTGAATGTTGTCACTGAAACTACAATCTTCCCACAAAAAACATCCCTCATGGCGTTTTTGGGTGACAATCTAATATCAGGGGCCCCTGACGCTCCACAGACAACATCTTTTTTCACTTTCTTATTCTGCTCTACATATTAAAAGTCCATGAACGCTCAGCCAAGGGCAGTGTGCATCTGAATGGGGGAGTCACAAAATATAGCTGTTGCCCAAATGAGTGATTGGCATACGGGCACTGTTAGTATACGGGTATTGTTACGTGGGTTATAACTCTCATGGTTAGCAGTGTGTTCACATCATGTTTGTACACTATGCTGGAAGTATACATTGTGCTCCATTGACATGATATATGCTCATAATGTAGACCGCTATTCCATAGCGTTCATTGAAAAGTGTACAAACTGTAGCATACATTTCTACAATGGGGCCCTATGGATGACGTATGTCACTGTGTGCCTACACAGTGAGCTCAGACATTAAATCTATCCCTGCCTCTTGTCAGAGCTGGTAAAAAGGATCAGGGCATTGGAGCGCTGTGCTTAGCTAGGTATTTCTGCCACCAACACCCCAACTGAGCTAATCTTACCTGTCGCTGTTTATAAAGTACGGGTTCCCTATTAATACAACACATCATTAATTACATACATAGCTCTCCATTGTAATTTATGGGAGTTATGGAATGCTAGACTATCATGCCATGATTTACTATGAGGAAAGTCTAGTCTCTTCTCTGGACTATTAATTGGGAAGGAGACCCCTAGTTAATACAAGAGGAGCAGGCTACACATTTAGGACACCAACCTGTCAGATATTTATGGAATATATTGACCTCTTTAACACAAAGGGAACCTGTCACATTGTACATGCTGTCCGATCTGTGGGTGGCATGGTATAGAGCAGGAGAAGCTGAGCAGACTGATTCAGTATAACTTGTGTTTTATTCATTGAAGCCCCTGGTGTTTGTATACGCATGAGTCCAGTGGGCGGAGCTACTCCGTGGTTGTCAGTCTTCTATGTATCACTGACAGTCTGACAGGGAAAACTGTCTATCACTGAGTAGCTCCACCCACTGGACTCATGCGTATACAAACACCAGGGGCTTCAATGAATAAAATGCTATTTTTAATGAAACCTCCCTGTTTTCATTAGCTATACAGTATATATTTTTCCACCGACCATCATACAAGAACTTTTTTTTTTTGTTAATGACACCATTCATTTTACTGAATAATGTACTTCAAAATGAAAAAAAAAAAGTTAGGCGTAACGATATAGTCCCCTCAATCCCCTGGCGGTCAGTGTACAGTAGAGAGAACCTGGTAACATGTTCCCGCGGGTCAGCATGATTATGTCAATATCAAATTTTTCCTTTTTTTTTAAATCTCTAATAAAAATCAGTATTTACTGCAGCACAATTACCGGTCTCCTCTGAAGCTCCGCTGCCATGACCCCCGTGGGGTGAGGGCAATGGGTGCCTGAATAATGGCTGCATTCATTCCCTTTAAATGCCGCTGTCAGAGATTGGCATAAAATGGTTAGACAGCACCAATAGGAGCTAGCTCTGGTCACTGCTGTTAGCATAGCACATCGGCACCTGCTATTTATGAAGCGAGCTCAGCTCTTGAGCCTGAAACGATACATCTGCATTCAACAGAGTGCATGGTTTTATGTGCTATGTTGGGAAGGGGTTAAGAAAATACTTTTGATCACTGGGGAATCACTACTGTCCCCAGGAATAGATATGTGATCACTTTCAATCTTGGTCCAAACGTTTCCAGTGAACACAGTTATTTTTGCTCCTCTTTGTGCCTTACTGCTGATTTCTCCTGAGAAGTGACACAAATGTTCACTTTTCAGTACATGTCTTTTGTATCGCTGGCGTTCGGAGCTTGGTTTTTTGGACTCCCATCACTGATGGCTGCAGTCCATTCCTGGCTTCAGTTACTAACTGCTTTTAATTATGAGTAAAAATAAACTCCGTCTTATTTTGCCCGGGAGCATTTGCCAGTCTGGGCTCACATGAACATTTTAATATTTAATTTGTTTCCCTCTTGCAGGCCGAATAAAGCAATTAATAGAAATAGGCTATCTCAACACATCCAGCATCCGTCTATTTATTCTTGATGAAGCAGACAAACTACTAGAAGAAGGAAGCTTCCAGGAGCAGATTAAGTAAGAAAACGAGTTAATTGGTCGCTTTAATTAAAAACCTAAAATGGAAAGTACACAACAACCATCAGTTCCTCCCTTAATATTCTCCCCTTGTCCTCTTCTGCTATCTAGATTGGAGAATTATCCCTCCACTTCAGACCCCAGCTTACTGCTCACAAACAGGGAGCCCTCCCCCAAAGATTGGGGAATCAGTTCGTGGGTCTTTCCATCATATATTTAAGTATATAAATCCCTTCTGTGCACTAAATTGCTGCCCTACAGGGAATTATGGTTCCACTTAGCTCATCTCAATTTTGTCATCTCCAAAATTTCCACCACAGTGAGCACAGGTTCTCATAGAGTACCTAATACTAAGAAGAACCATATTTATCTTAGAAAAATCCGCTGCATCATTTGAACATTCTTCATTCACGTGCAAATGATATGTTCGTAGCTGAGTGGGCGGGGCTTTGTGTTCTTGAGCTACCTCCCCCAACCCCCCCATCAGTTTGGTGCGATCTTCACCTTTGCTGCATGGATTTTATTTAGAAGGGGTTTCCACTTTCAGAATAGTAGACCTCAAATGTTTCTTGTAACTTAAAATAACAAAGTCAGATAGTACTCCCAATCTCCGGGTCTAGCGCCTGCTCAAGGCCATTGCTCTGGTCTCAGTGTTTTGGCCACAGCGATGACTCTCACATCACAATCACCACTGGAGCCAATCGCTGAGCTCAGCGGCTAATGCTGCCTACATGAGCATAGCCACTGAATTAAGTGTTTGGCTTCAGTGGTGATTTGAGTTTACAATGTGACGTCAGCGCTACAGCAGAGAGATTGCCCTCGACCCGGGGATGGAGAGTGCCATCTGATTTCGTTAGTTTACATTACCAGAATTAACAGTGAGAAAGCCCTTTAAGCTATCACTGTCTACTGTGCACTCGTGCGCCGGCACAGGTCAGCACTGTCTACTCTGCACTCGTGCGCCGGCACAGGTCAGGTCTTGCTCTGCACTCGTGCGCCGGCACAGGTCAGGTCTTGCTCTGCACTCGTGCGCCGGCACAGGTCTGCGCTTGCTCTGCACTCGTGCGCCGGCACAGGTCTGCGCTTGCTCTGCACTCGTGCGCCGCCACAGGTCTGCGCTTGCTCTGCACTCGTGCGCCGGCACAGGTCTGCGCTTGCTCTGCACTCGTGCGCCGGCACAGGTCTGCGCTTGCTCTGCACTCGTGCGCCGGCACAGGTCTGCGCTTGCTCTGCACTCGTGCGCCGGCACAGGTCTGCGCTTGCTCTGCACTCGTGCGCAGGCACAGGTCTGCGCTTGCTCTGCACTCGTGCGCCGGCACAGGTCTGCACTTGCTCTGCACTCGTGCGCCGGCACAGGTCAGCAATGAAGAATATTTACCAGTGGCTTGTTCTGTGCATGTACTGACTGTGTCATTTGGCACTTGCGCAGGTTCTTAGTGGCAGGGTTGAGATACTTGATATAACTGTAGAAGGAGGTAGAATTCTGCTCCAAGCATCTCATTTGCATATTGACTAAAGAAAATAAAGTTTTTCCAATGGATTTGGAAAAAGTAAGTAAAGTAAGATCCTCTTTGAACCTTTATACTTGCCTAGTAGCATACAGAACTCAACAAATTAAACATTTCGGACAAGTTACTCTGCCCCTTTATTTTTATTATTGATTTCTCGGTTTATTATATAGAACCTTATAGTACATGGTAATGTTCAGGTTTTTCTTTTCTCAGTTGGATTTACTCATCTCTTCCCGCCAACAAGCAGATGCTAGCTGTTTCAGCCACTTACCCAGAATCCTTAGCTAAAGCGCTGACGAGGTATATGAGGGAGCCAACCTTTGTCAGGTTGAATGTAACTGACCCCAGCCTTATAGGTACGTCAACCCAGTAGAGAAGGAAATCACCTGATGGCTCTTGTTGTATCGGACTTGACATTTGTCTTGTTCTGTTTTGTCTAGGGTTAAAACAGTATTACAAGGTGGTGAATTCACATCCTCTACCACACAAGACCTTTGAGGAGAAGATCCAGCACTTGCAGGAACTGTTTAGTAGAGTTCCCTTTAACCAAGCCTTAGTATTTTCTAACTTGCATAGCAGGTAACGTTATTGATCTGCTGTTACACGCAGCTCCTGATTGTGCCATGATAATGGTGTGATCATAACAATTGTATGTTTATAGGGCCAAACACCTCTCTGATGTTCTGACCGCCAAAGGTTTTCCAGCTGTCTGTATTTCTGGTAAGCCAGAGTAACAATTTGATTTTTGCCCCTTATTTTCCCCACAAGTTGATTTAACATGTAAAGTAAGTAAGAGGTTTTACCTTTTATGTGACGTTACACCTTTTGTTGCCTCCATGCAGGAGGTATGAACCAAAACCAAAGACTGGATGCTATGGCCAAACTGAAGCAGTATCATTGCCGTGTCCTCATTTCTACTGATCTTGTAAGTCACATAAAAAAGGAGGATCAAATATGGCCTAGCCTCATCTTGGTATGGTAGCTCCGTCCCAATCGCATGAGTAGGATGAAACAGTAGAAAAGTAGAACTGTGCTTGGAAATTAACAATGCTCGAGTGCTTCGGCCTTTTGAAACTGATGTATCCCATTGGTTCCAAAAGTTGGATGCTTGCCAGTATACTATTGTTGGCCTCCCAAGTAGCCCATATGTAAAGTCAACCAAAGATGGCCCCTACCAGTATAATATTGTTGGCCTCTCCTAAGTCAACCAAAGATGACAACAGTGGGATTGACTAAGTATCTTATATATTTGGGGCATCCTGACTTAACCCTGAAAAATAATGTCTGGGGAAATAAGGATATGGCAGTCCGACACCCGGTCCTTTTGTTTCTTCAGGAGATGGTCTACCAGAGAAGTCTAGCATTGGCTTTCTCCTTTCCCTCAGTGGAAACATAATCTCTCAGCAGAGTCGGAATAGGCAGTTCTCAGATGACAGCTCAGTAACGTGTATGGGTATTTTGACAGCAATCCATCAATTTTATTCAGAAAACCCTTTTGACAAAGTTTTAAGTGGAGATTTTCTTGATGGATTGACTGGCTAATTTTACTTAGAGAAAGTGCTCACTTCATGTTAACAGTGGAGACCCCCAATCTCCTCTCCTCGTCTGTGTGACATCACATAAAAGCAGTTATGTAACATAGACTTAGTCCGTCCGTTCTCCAGCTGTGATATGTCGTCCGGTGTCCATAGCATGTACACATATTGGCACACACTGTATCCAGCACCTACTATTGATACACCTACTAATATTCTACATATTTTTTTTTCTACATACAATTCATGATTTGGTGATCTGTGGCACAGTTAATAATTTAGGAATATATGAAATGTGAATTTCTGTCTATTCTGTATTTCTTTTTCTACATGTTAGACATCACGTGGTATTGATGCTGAGAAAGTGAATTTGGTTATAAACCTGGATGTGCCTCATGACTGGGAGACCTACATGCACCGAATAGGAAGAGCTGGACGTTTCGGTAATCGCTATATCGTCAGCTTTGTGCATCACACATTTATGTAATCTCAGCATAGAAATAATTCACCTCTTGTTACACGGAATAATAAGATCACAAAATCCTTCATGTATAAAATGATGCAAACCAGTAAAGGCTAAGCAAACAGCTGTGAGCTAATATTAATAGCTTGGCAACCTTTATGGCTATTGACCCCTTCCCATAATATTATCATCAACCCCCAGCAGTCGGCTTTCCTTTAGCTGGTTATGAAAATTAAGGGGGACCCCACAGCATTTTTTTTGTAATTTATTTATTTTTATTCATTAACAAGTACCATAAAATACACACCCAAGGTAACCTTAGTTCACAGCCTCCAGGTGTTCCAGCAGCTGAAAACACAAATAACCTTAAAATGTCCCTCAAAGTTTCCCATGTGGTTTCCAGGCCTCACATCTGCTGGGAGACTTGGTGGCTGTGAACTCTGGTAACTTTTAAGGTTACCGGACTTCACAGCCACTGGGATTCACGGTAACTTGAGTGCCGAACTAATGAATACCGGACTTACGGTCGTTCATCATTCCGGCACTGACGCTATGCAGCATGAGAACCAGCTGCTTTGAACTCAGGTGACCTTTAGGGTACGTTCACACAGGACTTTTTTGCTGCTTTTTTTGCTGCTTTTTTTTAATGCTAATTTAGGTGCGTTATTTTGGTGCGTATTTGGTGCGTTTTTTGGGTATGTTCACACAGGACTTTTTTGCTGCAGATTTTTGCTGCAGTTTTTTTGCTGCAGATTTTTGCTGCTTTTTTTATGCCAATTTTCAGCTGCTAGGACACCTCACAATGGCTCTTCACACCTCACAATGGCTCTTCACACCTTACTACCAGGAACTCCCTCACAATAGATCACAATCAGGACACCTCACAATGGCTCTTCACACCTCACAATGGCTCTTCACACCTCACTAACCACACCCCTAAGCTCTTGGCTGTGAGATCCCTTCCTGCTGGCCATGATTTTCTGCACAAAAAACGCAGCAAATAATGCTACATGCGTTTTTGCAGCGTTTTTTTCATCACCCATTCAAGTCAATGGGTGAAAAAACACAGCAAAAACGCTGAAAGAAGTGACATGCCCTATGTCCAAAAAAAGCAGCAAAGCAGAAAATACTGATCAAACAAAAAACCAACGTGTGTGCATGAGATTTCTGAAATCTCATAGGCTTTACTGGTACTGTAAAAAGCAGCTGAAAATTAGCATAAAAAAAGCAGCAAAAAAAAGCAGCAAAAAAGTCCTGTGTGAACGTACCCTTACAATAAGGTTATTTCACTTCACTATGGCCCTGCCCTCGTGAGAACCAGACGCTTTGAACTGAGATAACTTTACTGAAGTCACCTCAGTTCCCAGCAGCCGGGTCTCGCAGAGTGCATTGCGACACCCAGCAGTTGTTGCAGCTCCCGTGTATTTAAAACGAACACGGGTTCCCCCTCATTTTTGATAACCAGCCAAGGTAAAGCAGACAGCTGCGGGCTGAATACCTCGGCTGCCAGCTTTATCTTGACTGCGTATCAAAAATAGCAGTGTCCCCACCACTGTAAAAAAAAACAACTTATTTTAACCCCCAAGGGTCAATGACTGGGCCAATTTTTACAATTCTGACCACTGTCCCTTTATGAGGTTATAACTCTGGAACGCTTCCATGGATCTCTGTGATTCTGACATTGTTTTCTCGTGACATATTGTACTTCATGATAGTGGTAAAATTTCCTTGACATTACTTGCGTTTATTTGTGGGAAAAAAAAAAATTAGCAATTTTCCAGCTTTGAATTTTCATGCCCTTAAATGACAGAGATATGTCACACAAAATACTTAATAAGTAACATTTCCCACATGTCTACTTTACATCAGCACAATTTTGGAACCAAATTTTTTTTTTTGTTAGGGAGTTATAAGGGTTAAAATTTGACCATCAATTTCTCATTTTTACAACACCATTTTTTTTAGGGACCACATCACATTTGAAGTCACTTTGAGGGGGTCTATATGATAGAAAATACCCAAGTGTGACACCATTCTAAAAACTGAACCCCTCAAGGTGCTCAAAATCACATTCAAGAAGTTTATTAACCCTTCAGGTGTTTCACAGGAATTTTTGGAATGTTTAACATTTAACTTTTTTCACAAAAAATTGAGTCCAGATCCCATTTGCTTTATTTTACCAAGGGTAACAGGAGAAATTGGACCCCAAAAGCTGTTGTGCAATTTGTCCTGAGTACCCGGATACTCCATATGTGGGGGTAAACCACTGTTTGGGCGCATGGCAGAGCTCGGAAGGGAAGGAGCGCTATTTGACTTGTCAATGCAAAATTGACTGGAATTGAGATAGGAAGCCATGTAGCGTTTGGAGAGCCCCTGATGTGCCTAAACAGTGAAACCCCCCACAAGTGACACCAATTTGCAAAGTAGACCCCCTAAGGAACTTGCCTAGATGTGTTGTGAGAACTTTGAACCCCCATGTGTTTCACTACAGTTTATAACGCAGAGCCGTGAAAATAACAAATCTTTTTTTTTTTTGCCACAAAAATGATTTTTTAGCCCCCAGTTTTGTGTTTTCCCAAGGGTAACAGGAGAAATTGGACCCCAAAAGTTGTTGTCCAATTTGTCCTGACTACGCTGATACCCCATATGATACCCCATATTTTTTTTACGGTGTCCACTGAAGGGGTTAACTAGTGGGACAGTTTTATAGATCGGGTTGTTACGGACGCTTCGATACTAAATATGTATACTTTTATTGTTTGTTTTTTTTTGTTTACATAAAGAAATATATTTTGGAACAATATATATATGTATTTTTTCTTTATTTAGGAATTTATTTATTTTTTTACACATGTTAATTTTTTTTTTACTTTGTCCCAGGGTGGGACATCATTGTATGTTGTCAGATCGCTGATCTAACTCTTTGCAAAGCACTGTGTCAGATCAGCAATCTGACAGGCAGTGCAGGAGGCTTGCAAGCCACCTCCCTGCAGGACCCGGAAGGCCCTCTGGGGCCATCTTGGATCCGGGGCCTGCAGGGAGTAGGACGAAGGAGACGCTCGGAATAACGCGTTGTTCTGAGGGTCTCAGTGAAGCACGCAGGGAGCCCCCTCCCTGCACGATGCTTCCCTATGCTGCTGGAACGCTGCGATCATGTTTGATCACAGTGTTCCGGGGGTTAATGTGCCGGGAGCGATCCGTGACCGCTCCTGGCACATAGTGCCGGATGTCAGCTGTGATAATCAGCTGACAATCGGCCGCGCTCCCCCCGTGAGCGTGGTTTATCGCCTATGACGTACTATCCCGTCCCTGGGAATTAAGTCCCTGGTCACCTCGACGGGATAGTACGTCAGATGGCAGAAAGGGGTTAATAAATTAATTTTAAAAGCGGCATGGGGTCCCCCTCCATTTTTTGACAACAAGAAAAACTAAAGCAGACAGGTGGGGGCTGGTATTCTCAGACTGGGAAGGGGCCATGGATATTGGCCCTTCTCAGCCTAAAATTATCAGCCCCCAGCTGCCCCAGAAAACGCATCTATTAGATGCGCCAATTCTGGCCTTTGCCCGTCTTCCCACTTGCCCTGTAATAGTATTGTGGTTGATGTCAGCTGACATCAAACCCAGGGGTTAGTAATGGAGAGGTGTCTATACGACGCCCCCATTACTAACTCTGTAAGTTTAAGTAAAAAAAAAAAAAAAAATCACACAGAAAAAAGTCCTGTTAATTGAACAAAGCACACAAGAAAAAAAACACCTTTACTTGAAACAAACACAAACACTCCCCGCCCTCTTTTACCCATTTTTTTTACTGTAAAATTAAAAAATGATAGTATTCCTCACCTGTTTGACGATAATCCCATAGGTCCCATGACGTGCTCCAACTCTACTACATCTGGATGCATTACTGAGCGGTGGCATGATGCGACCGCTTCGCCATACATCCTGGAGACGCTGAGCGTGAGAACGCAGCTTCATTGCAGCAGTTATGTCAATAATGTTAACGGCGTTCATAGCCAATGAACTCCAGTCATCTTAATGATGTCGGCACTGAACTTGAGTTCTCACGCTCAGCTGATTATCTTCCGGTCGCACGGCTGAGTGGTCGCATCATGTCACCGCTCAGTAATGCATCCAGATGTAGTAGAGCTGAGCATGTTGTGGGACATAGGGATCATCGGTGGACAGTTGAAGAATACTGTGATTACTCTGTCGCCTCATTGGGGGACACAGGACCATGGGTGTTATGCTGCTGTCCACTAGGAGGCGACACTATGCATAATCTGAAAAAGATTAACTGTGGCTCCTCCTGTGCAGTATACACCCCTGGACGGCATCAGCCTTCTCCAGTTTTTGCTTAGTGTCGCATAGGAGGCACACCTAAAAGATTTTTACTCCGTTTTTTCCGACGGGAGTACAGATGAAGAAAAGAGGGTCTCCTGTGAGACTCCCGGCATGGCTCCTTCCTCGGCCCCCTATTATGGGGTGCCCAGTTGAAGTAGAGATGGCTATTCCCCATGTTGCTCCTTCCCCAGTCCCTCGGGTGCTGGTTCGAAGTCGAGACCCCCCTCCTTCCCCAATTCCTTTTGGTTTCTGGGTTGAGGTCGAGGCGAGGATAAAGGCCCCTGAAGGTGTGACAAAAGCACCCTCCCTATCCCCCTCTGGGGGTATTAGGTTGAGACACCTCAGGTAGGGCCTGTACAGGCAGCACTCTGCAGCTCCCAGCAATGGGCCAGCACACTGCGCCTGCATCCAGGGACCCCAGCC
Organism: Ranitomeya variabilis; assembly: GCF_051348905.1. NCBI lineage: Eukaryota > Metazoa > Chordata > Amphibia > Anura > Dendrobatidae > Ranitomeya > Ranitomeya variabilis. The sequence goes on from NC_135234.1 coordinate 175,214,429, forward strand.
CAGCTGCAGGCTCCTGTTGGGGCCGGGGGGAGTGCTGGCAGGCATGGCACATACAGACACAGGGCTCCCTGCGCCCCTGTCTCTGCGGCAGCACCAGCTCTATACTGCCTCAGGGAGACCCCTACTGGGCTCCCCCTTCCGCTTATAGCCCCACTGCCATCCTGCCTTTAAATCCGGGGGGGTCCGGTTCACATCCGACCCCCTCCCGGACTTTCGCGCCGGCCTGGAGCCCTTCTGGGCCTCAGGCATCTAATCTAGGCCCCGGCTTCGGCCTAGCTGAAGCTGCCGCCCCCTCTCCGCCCCCCAGCCCCCCCCCGGATGACAAATATGACACTCTACAGTGTCATAAAGGGGGTGGATCGAGACAGAAAGGGCGCGTTTTTACACAGCCTTGCCCACCACTGGTTGTGTACACTGTACATGGGCAGAGAGCTGTCAGTGGTATGGGCAGCCGCATATACAGGGCTCAACTCTCTGATGACTGGTAGATCTGCAGCAGATAAAACAGAGATTTTATCTAAACGACGGCATGCAGCCCAGTAAGTGACACATTGCTGGAATTGGGGTTTATTATGCTGCTGTTAAATGGGTGAGTTCCCCCCATTCTTGCTGCCTGAACCACGGGCAGCATAAATTGGACACTAGCTGCATTATTTTGACCTTGTTGTTTTGCTCTGAATCTCTGTGGCATTTTAGAGAAAACATCCTTGGTAAAACCAGCCAGGAATTATGCTTTCTAGATGACTTAACCCTGAAGCCGCTGAATTCCAGCCTCTTGAACTAGTCGTCCGAGAAGCATGAGCCACGGTTGGCCAGGTTTGGCATGAAAGTCTGCAGTTCACTTGTAGTGAGCGAGGCCGCACATGTCTAGTTGGAATGTGGCCAGGAGTATGCATCTCGCATGTCTGTAATCACATGACCGACACTAGAATCCTGACAGTGAGCACTATGTGAGGAGTCCTAAGTCACATAGTGTGACTGCAGACTTTTGTGGCAAACCTAAACAACCCCTTTAAGTTTTGTCTGAAATGTGGCAGTGTTTCACATGCCTCCCGTGGTTCAGGCAGAAAGAATCCTTTCACTTTAACAATTCCAAACAGTTTCATAACGTTATCAGCGGAGGATGTGAAAACTTACAGATGCTGATATCTGAATATTTGAAGTTTTTCTGTGTTTTTTTTTTTTTTTTTGATAAGAAGTAAATACCTGCTCTCAGACTACTGCACACGTCTTTATAAAGGGGGAGCAGCCGGAAAAGCAGTTATAGACTCCCCGAATCCAGAGTTCTAGATATCAGCAATCTAAATGGGGGAGATTAGTAGACTCATGTGCCATATGTTACACAAAGGGATGATCCTGGGAAGACTTAGTAGCCATATAATAGATGGGCCGTGTACACTTTAATTGCTGAAAGGGGGCATTGATGTGTGTGAATGCATCTGTCAGGGGCTTGCGTATGGAGTAAGATGGAGTTTTCTGTTTTTTACTTGCTGGCTTATGATTGTATGAATCCTCTCTCATGACACCACTCTGCTCACAGGTACCTATGGACTATCTGTCTCTTACTGCTGCCGGGGGGAAGAAGAGAATTTAATGATGTCAATAGCTCAGAAGTGCAACCTTCGACTACTTGCTTTACCTGGTAAATGTGATTGCAGGTTGTAGAGAGTATTCATGTAGATTGTCTACACGGGAGCTGCTGCTTCAGAGCTTAAATGGAACCTGTCAGCAGGATTGTGCTCAGTAACCTACACACAGTGTCAGGTCGGTGCTGTTATACTGAATACAATGATACCTTGGTTGATGAAATCTGTCTTGTGGTTGTTGTTTAATCTTTATTTTCAGTTTTGAGTTAATGATATGCCCGTGCTCTGGGGCGGCCTGTGGGGGGCGTCTGCATGTGCTGCTCTGATTAGGTATTCATACTGATGGCTCCTGACTAGTCACTCATCCCTCACTGACCTGCCCCATAGTTTACACACTGCATAGAAAATTGGGTGGGGAAAAAAAAAAATTAATATTCATCGTGCAGGCGGTGGCAGCACCTGAGCTCTAGCATGTTACGATAGATAATATGCATTTATGATTTAGTTATTTAGTATTGTGGGGATAAATTAATCAAAATGGCGCCGGCACAGTAGTATCCAATGCGTTCCGATAGATTCTACTGCGCAAATGGCGGCACCATTTTGCTGGAGAAAAAAAAATTGCATCCATCAAAATGGCGCCTGCGCAGTAGTATGTATCTTCAATAGATGCGACTGCACCATTTTGATGGAACCAATTTTTTTTTTGTTCCTCTAGCAAAATTGCAGCCTGTGCAGTAGCATCTATTAAGACGCGATAGATGCCACCGCGCTGGCACAATTTTGATGAAGATTTTTTTTTTTTTCTCCCCACAATACCATATGACTATATTATAAATAAATGTATTCATATTCACCATTGTATCTTTCTACAGCATCGGCGTGATGAATGTTAATTTTTTTCCCACCCACAAAATATCAAAATATTCTATGCAGTATGTAAACTAGAGGGCAGGTTAGTGAGGGATCAGTGACCTGTCAGCTGCTCTACAGATGAATACCTAATCAGAGCACCACATGAAGACCCCCACAGGCCGCCCCAGAGCACGGGCATATCATCAACTCAAACTGAAAATACAGATTAAACAACAACCACAAGACTGATTTCATTAACCCTGGTATCATTGTAATCAGTATAACAGCGCCGACCTGAACTGTCTGTAGTTTACAGAGTACAATCCTGATGACTGGTTCACTTTAAAGCATAACCGTCCATTTAATAATTATTTCATAAATCAATAGTTCATGTGAAAATAGGAAACTTTGCAGTGTATCTTATGAGAGAAATCTGCTTCTTTCATTCTCAATATTCTCAATTCAAGGGTAAAATCTTTCTCCAGTGAATACAGACTTTCCTGTTACTGAGCTAGGAGAGGACAATTGGTGCTCATAAAGTTCTGTGGAGAACTGTAACTTTTTTCAGTAGAACTTGCAGTAGAAGGTATGTGTGTCTGGCTTCCCCCCCCCCCCCCACTCCATAGAATTTTAAAAGAACCAACTGTCACCTATCTTCGTCACGGGAAAATCTGTCATCACTGAAAAAATGATTTTATTTGTGAATTGAGAACAAAAGATAAGCTCAAAAAGAGAATTTAATTAAGATTTAATACAAAGTTGCTTATTTTCATGTGTATTATTGATTTATGAATTAAACCAATGGTCAAACTACAATGCTTCATAACTAGTGATGAGCGAGCATTATTGGATAAGGTGTTATTGGAGCATGCTCGGGTGCTGACCGAGTGTCTTTGGCGTGCTCGAAAAATATGTTCGAGTCCCCGCGGCTGCATGTCTCGCGGCTTTTCAGCAGCCGCAACACATGCAGAGATTACTTAACAAGCAGTCAATCCCTGTATGTGTTACAGCTGTCGAACAGAGGTGAGATATGCAGGCACAGGGACTCAAACAGAGTGTTCAAGCACGCCGAAAACACTCTGTTAGCACCCGAGCATGCTCTGATAGCACCTTATCCGAGCACACTCACTCATCACTATTCAGAACTATTGAAAAGGTGCCAATAAACTTTAAAGGAGTTGTCCAATTTTATTATTTGTAATTTTAATTTTTTTAATGACTTAAACGAAATTTAACACCAGATTTTTGCTACACTGAGACCAGAATAACGTAAGGACAGAGACCCTGATTCCAGCAGAGTGACACTTACCAGGCTGCTTACTGCAGTTTTTATAATAACACCATCTTATCTGATGCCGATCTACCAGTTTTTTGAATGCTGGGTCCTGTATAACCCCGCCCACCACGCAGTTTGATCGTTTTCTGCCTATGCACAGTGTACACACAGTTGCTAATCAGTGGTGGGTTCGGGTTATTCACAGCTCGTGAATACAGAACACTACCTAGTAGCAGGTTTATTAGTCCTTTAGTAGTAATCTCCTGCTAATAAAACAGTGATTCTAAACTACATCAAGCAGTCTAGTAAGTGACACATGGTCTGTATCTACATTATGCTACTCTAAGTTTACGTGGCAAAAATTTGTTGACAGATTTAATGAAACATGTGAAGTAAGATAGGTTGAAGTCAAGTCTTTGTGACCACTAGCCTTGGGAGGAACGGCCAAAATTTGCTGATCTCTGCCAGGGTTTGAGTGGGAATGGGATATAGTCTAGTGTGATCAGATTGCCGTTTCACTGTATGGTACTGTAGGTGATGGAAGTGACTGGTGTGCCATTCTTACAGCTTGTGTCTACGGATAGGTTACCTTGTTCTTTAGCTTCCATGAAAAGAGACTAACCAGATCCCATTATCGTCAGTGTGGTCCATTTGGTGCAGTTTGTGGCCGTCATGGGACGACTCTGTATTTGCAGGATTTCCATTACCCTATTCCTATAACAGAACTCCAAACCTGTGTGAAATTGGCCTACACGATACTTTCTGCTGACATCCACAATTCCCAAACGATTCTTAGGATATTGGATATTTTATTCTATTTGATCAACTTTTAATTAAAATAGTTTTTTATCTCTCTTTTTTTTTTTTTTTTTTTTAATTTTTTAATAGAGCCAATTCCAGATGGACTAATGGAGGAAGCCTGTGACTGGAATGTGGAGATAATGTCTACGACGAACACATCTCAAGTTGTAATGTCTGATGTCAAGACAGATGATTGCCTCAAAACACAAAATGCGGGCATAAATACCTTACCAGAATCGAGCATGAGCAAGAAACCTACTCAACCTAAGCAAAAGAAAATTTCCAAAAGAAAGTCTACCGAAAAAGAAAATCCGCAGGAATGGATGCACGTAGAAACTTCTAACTTGCCTAAGAAACCAGAGAAACCTAAAAAGACAGAAGAAGGATTGGAAAGTGAAGGCAAACTCCAACAGGGGCTGCATAATTCCCTCCCTAAAATCCCAAGCCTAGCTTCTTTTAAGCGTCCCGTGGTTTGCACGTCGTCTTTTGCTGAGCTGGTCGAAGATTACGAGCAGTTTATCAAAGAAGGCTTAGAAAAGCACGTGGAAGTCATCCGTGTGTACACAGACGCAGGAGGTCACGCAGAGAGGGTTTCTTCTGAAAATCTAGGCCAGGAGAACAGTTCGACAGATATGTCAGATGCGGTTATCACTCCAGATAACTTTAACCCAAGCGTGAATTCACGTGAGGAAAGTTACAGCTCATCCAGCTCCTTATCTGAGAGCGAAGACACTAGTGAGGAAGCACAGGAGAAAGTGAAGGCCAAGGAGCCGTCAAGCTCTTATCCAGCTCTGTCCGCACAAGGGACTGATGGGGCTCCTGTTTGCCACATGAATGTGGATGAGTTGTCAGTACCTTCAGAAGACATTCAGCAGGCAACCCTGGTCAAAGACAACAGTTCTTCTGCTAAAGATGTCATTATCAGCAAAAAGCTTAGGAAAAGAGCTAAAAAGGTAACCCAACTGTCCAGAAGAGAATTGTGTCCGGAGACTCAGGATGACATGTACCAGCTGGACTATATGAATGCCGGTGCTTTTCCCTATGGCACCATGAGCTACGCTGACTACTGGCGGTCATATTATCAAGCATGGCAGAACTACCACTCTGCTGTCTCCAGCCCTTATTACCGAAACATTTGCAAGTGCTCCAGCTGGATGTCTGCGTACCACATGCACTCCGTGTACCTCCACGAAATGCTGAAGCCTTGATGCCTCTCAATGGAAGAAATCCTTTCAATCACTGAAACTTTCCATTTGCATACAATTTATTATCCGTCACTCTCAAATTTTCTTCTTTTCTATTGTATTTTGCCGAACTTGTGATGTGGCTACTGATACTTCATAACGCTGACCGACCATGCATGATTTGGGAAGTAGTTACCCAATAATATAGTCTTCTATTAGCCTTGCCATTCTGTAGATAAAAGAAAACCTTCATATATTTTATTCGGAACTGCGAGTTCTGTAAAGAGTGCCTTTATAAAGCGCTAAAGGTGCACTAAGCCTACACAAAATGTATCAGGACACTTCTCCGCTCCCCTGACTTGTCCGTTTTATTTAATAAAGCGTTTGTATTGTAGAGCTGCGCAAAAGCATACGCAGGATCCTGCTCCAGCCGCCATATTGGTAGACGATTGCCCCGTACCACAGCCTTGAGAACCTCCTGCTACCTGCTGACCTTTCCTGATTAGTAGGCCTGCCACGGCACAAGCATGAGGTCACGCCGGGCCTACTAATTGGAAGGGGCGATGGGGTTGCCAGCAGATAGAAGCCGCTTATTAGGACTTTGGTCCAGCTGCCACGGAATACTAATGTCTGCTGGACGCAGAGTTCTGCACACCATTTTCAGGATCTTGTTATTTCATGGGAAATTCAAGCATCAACTAAAATGGCCTGGAACCTGACAGGTCCTCTTATAGCATATACAAAGCACACACGAGAAAGTGTTTCTCGATGTGATCAAAACTGATCCGAGTCCGAGTGCCGGCGACAGTGCCGGGTATTGAGGGATAAAAACTCTGATCATGTAACAAGCCGCCATGCACCATTGTGTTCATCATACGACCAAGACAGAATATTATCTCCTGGAATTTAATGAAGGTTCCTATTTAATGACTACAAGGAAAGATTTTTTTTTTTAAGAGAATCTGTCAGCATGTAATTTGAGAACAGCATGATGCAGGGGCAGATATCTTGGTTCCAGTGGCTTGGCTGTGTGTTTTTCAGCAGGAGATTATCACTACATGACAAGGTGTCTAGTCATCTGCTCTGTGTAACCCCAGCTCTGACTAGAAGAGTTCAGTCAATCGGTGTAGGCAAGGATATACGAGGCTCAGCCTTCTGAGCACTGCTGTATCTGCCACAGAGAAACTGATTATACCACTCCTGCCATACCCAGTAAACTAAGTGTTACATCACTGGAATCAGTGTCTCTGTCCTTCCTCATGCTGTTGCCAGATGACATAGCCAAATCCTGCCTCCATATTCCCGATAACCCTAAGAAGCTGATGCAGAATGTCTTTTGCAAACTTCGATAACTTCATTAATTTAAAGGAATTATTTGCTGATGCCTTAAAACCCCTGTAGAAAAAAGAGGTTATATTTAACAGCACAAACTGTAGTGATCTTTGGTAACAGAAATGACATTGTCTTTTGAAATCCTTATCTAGTACTAGAAACCGATTTTAAGTCTTGCTTCGGATACAACCCCTAAAGTCTCATTGTGAGAATTTTTTGGAGCCACTTGCTTAACCCGAAAAACTGTAGAGATTATATCAACCAACTTTATATAATGAATAAAATGCATATACAATTAAAAGTGAAGATACTTTAAACAGTTAAATCAAGTTATCAGACCGGTACCCATACAACTTCTTTTAGAAGGTCCTTGCGGAGTCTGCGTCTGCACAAGATCGTGCAACTGCAGGAGTGGGAAAGCCGGACTCCCCATAGAGAAGGCAGAGGTGGCTTATTACCCTCTCTGCCTGCCTGACTCCTGAATATACAGTGCTGAATGATCGCTGTGTAGACAGAAGAGGAAGCGCTATAGGGACGTCTCCTTCGTATCCAGCAATATGTGATCACCGGGTGCAGGGAGGCATCAGAGGCTGTGGGCAGGAGGCTGAAGTTGTCTCCAACGTGTGCTTATATACCAGCCGCAGTGACAAGGGAAAGCTAGAATAGTAAAGTATTTAAATGTTAGAATGCCCCCTCTTTTCTGACCCTATGGATGGCCCAATATGTGGTGGATGTAAAAATTTAACAAAAAGATTATAAAAAAAGAAAAATTCTCTCCAGTCCTAGTTGCTGTCTCTAACCCTGCCCCAATTAAAAAAATAAGTTTGATACATAAAAATAATTTCTAAGGGGTACAATATTTAAAATGTATTTTAACGGTCATTTTAAAAAGACATGTTTTCTATTTTTTCCTAACATTTTACCTCCAATATTAGCAAAAAAACATGAAAATTATGGAAAAATGAAGCCCGATATAATAGAATACAAAAGAAGGAAACATTATTTGATTATCCAAACAAGAAAAAAATGTAGAGCTCTTAAAATCAATGTATGGGGAAAAAAAAAAAGTGTGCCAGGTCATAAATGGTGGAAACCGCTCGGTCTTGAACTGGTTAAGAATAAAGATGAGCGAATCGATTCACAGTTCCCTAATCTAATGGCCACGTCAGTAGTAAGTCCATGGCCGCCAGACAGGATCCTTGCTTAACAGCCTCCCGCCTCTCCTGATCAGTAGGCCTGGCACAATGTCATGTGTGCATCTCGCCACAAGATGGCATCACACTGGGCCTACTGATCAGAAGAGGGGCTGGGATTCTGGCAGCGAGGAGGAGTTTCGCGGGGCTGCCATCTGGTGGCTATGGACCAGGGTCTTGCCAGTCAGTTTGCTCGTCTCTTGGGAAGATGCTTACTGGTTTGTGTATACAGCTCCTATGCAGACCTAAGTGTCTCCACGGCTAGAGTGTGTACACAAGTTCTGTTTGGTCTGTTCTTGCCGTTATGCCCCCAACTATGTATCCCCCAACTTCATACCACCACACATGACAGGTAAGTACAATACTTGTAACCAATGTGTGTATCAGACGCGATCCATTGTAGTCTGTAACTACAGAGACTCATTGGTCTGCCTGGGAGCTGTAGACACCAAGCTTTCATTTATAATCACAACTTTTCAAAATTGCTCAATATTTTTTCGATCCACTAGGAGCAAGGAACGGCTGGTTGGTAAGGTACACATTGCCTTTCATCTTTTATGCCTTGTCCCTGCCCAGAATACTGCTAATGAGTATTTTAGGCTAATTGGTGCTCTTCATCTATCATTATGAAATGCAGTATGTTTAAAGGGACATACAATCTATTTTATCTTCCTTACTATGTTACTTTGGGATGTACAGATTGCAAAGTGCTGGTTATGTGACCTTGCTTTTATGGCTGCGTCTGTCCTCCTGGACGACCAGTCTGATATTCGGTTAGGTGGGTGCATATTGCTAGATAGAGACTCGTACTCGGTTACATTTCTGCACTGAATTGTGACGACTACCAGGTACACTACCTAGGTATATGCTTGACTGGAACATGACATACTCTTCTAATGGTGATTTATGCTCTTGGTCAAAGTTTCTTGTATGTATATATAGATATGGAACATGCCAATGGTGTAAGCCATCAATAAACCTCATTTCCATGTGATCATTTTTCTTTTCTGCATAAGCATGAATTCAATGGGTACTGCAATCAGTTCGCCAAATAATAAGCTGTAATTCCCATGGACTTCGGCCATAGTCGGTCAACCCCTCAAACTGTATTTCTGCTAAAACGTATGTTTGGTGCTTAATGCATCATGTTCCTTGGTGTGTTGTGTTGTGGCTGTGGGATGGTGTGAATTGGAGTCTCCGGAGCTCAGCCTTACAGCATGTGGCATTGGTTGGCGCATGCCACTGCACCTTTAAGATTAGAGACCCACTCTGAGGTTCGCCATTACTTGGATGTTGGCTTCATACAGTCTGATCAGAATGAATAACTAAGAACCTCGTGTTCAGTTGTGTAAATTTTTACTTTACCGCAATAGATCAATGTAATTTTTGGATCTGCGGTCACTGTAGTTTTTCCACATCATATTTTTGCAGCAAGTTGGTGAGTCCCCCGAAGCTTCAGTTTTGAAGCCCTAACAAACAGGTTTCTGATATATCCACCGAAGTGGCCATTGACTTCAATGACTACCCGTATAGCAGCCTGTTACCGATGCCCCTACTATTTATTACATCAGGTGGCTGAGATGTGATTTTTTTTTTTTTTTTTTAATTTTAGTCTTTTTTTTTTAATTTAGTGTAGGTAGGATGAGGACCCTTGAAGTGGATTGCAAGCTTGTGTATTTTGGCTAAAATATCAACCAATACCTCAAGGGTCCTCATTATCGTACCTACACTGAATTGAAAAAAAAATCACAGCAAAAAAGCACTAAAAACAAATTTGCATCACAGACCGCCCGATGTAATAGTGCGGGCATTGGTAATAGGCTGCTATACATCTTTTTTTGCACTTTTTTATGCCGAGTGCAGGCCGGGTCTTTCTAGTAGTGGTGGGTGGGTAATGTGGGATGTCATTCCTGTGGGTGCACATATGGTATTGTCAGCCCACCCGATGTAAGACCTGTGAGCCATTAGACTAGGCAACCCCCCCACGGATGTTTGGTGGGTTACTGTGTGGTTGTTTTCAGTATTTTGCACCCGTGCTGCCTCTGTCTTTATCATCGGGGACCCGCTGTATCCTGTTGGTGCATTTGTGTCCGGACATGGTATTGCAGGTATGGCTGCTTTTTTTTCTCTTTCAGTGATGGTTTTATTTAAATTTATTTATTTTTTTTAGTCCTATGTTCAGTGAAATTTTTTTTTTTTTACCCGCTTTTCAGCAGTATCTCCCTTTTTGAGGCAGGCGGCACAAAAGCACCGTTGACCAAGCTTTTTTTTTGCCAACTCCAGAAGGCAGACACAAGCCAAAAGGTCAGACAAAAAAAGGTTTTTAGACCTTCAGACTGAAGTCCCAACAGAGCCATTGACGTAAGAAAGAAAACCATGGTCTGATCCCGGCCTAAAGAAGAAATTCCCTGGGGTCTGTACGAGGCCATGTTTCTTCAAGCCCGGCGCTGCACAACCTCTATGAGCTGCCGTATAGGCTTTATTCCATACCCTAAATACAGTGAAATTCTCCACTCTACATAGAGTCCACTAGGGCATGAGGGCTCATCAGCTTCTATGGTGCCACATTACTTTTCCATAAAACTCGAAAGTTTTATTCAACTGCAACCAGATCGCGTGCTTTTTTCCCCTAATGTCGCACTTTTAACAAAAATGGTGCCAACATATTTGTGCTTACAATCACTCCGGAGAACGCTGCAGCACATTTGCAACAAATTTAGTGACTCTGAAAAGTCACCAATGATGAATCGGGCGAAAACAGCTGGAAAACCTTAAACTCCACTCCCAATGGCGAATATAAATAAAAATAGGTGTCACATAAAAAAATACTTCTTCAAAAGGAGCAAATTTAAAAAAATATGGTGAAGAAAAATAAAACATGCTAAAAACTAGACAAAAAAACAGGTGCAAATGCGATAATGAATTGGCCCTGACTGAGTCTCATCTTCTTAATACGAAGTAAGTGAAATTGGCTTTTGGCTTGTCAATAAACAAAAAGTATTGTTAGAATATTATTATGGTGTGCTGCCTTTATTTTTTATTATATATTAATAATAATTTCTGGAAATGTTTGAATAAACTGCCAACTGGATGTTCTCATTCTTTTGCCAGAAGGATTTGTCCGCAAACAAATGATAAGGGAATCGTACTCACTGGCTATTTATTCATATTTTTCCAGAAATAATAACTGAGGATGGCCACAACATAGAGTTCTAAGCTAAGATGCTCCAGAATTACTTCACAGGGAATACATGGATTGTCACCCTTGACATGCGAATTGTGTGACTTCTCTGCAATTTGGCTGCTTTTTTTCTAGTAAAATTACAAACCCTTGCGTGACAGCAATTCTCTGAAAACATCTGTAAAATGTATCCCCTGTTTTATCTTTGCTCGGTTCTATATATCCCGATAAGAGATGCTTTCTATAACGTACGGAGGATTTTTTTGGTGTTCTACATCAACGTAATTTGTCTGCGATTTGCTATCACGTGATAATTTTAGAACTCTGATTTTGCTGTAAATAAAACAGCCAAGTTGCAGATACGGTGGGGGAAAAAAAGTAGTCAGCCACCAATTATGCAAGTTTTCTCCCTCTTAAAAAGAAAAAAAGATGAGAGAGGCCTGTAATTGACATCATAGGTAGACCACAACTATGAGAGTCAAAATGATAAAACAAATCCAGAAAATCACCTTGTCTGATTTGGCAAGATTTATTTCGCAAATTATGGTGAAAAATAAGTATTTGGTCACCTAAAAACATGCAAGATTTCTGGCTCTCACAGACCTGTAACTTCTTTAAGAGGTCCCTCTGTCCTCCACTCATTACCTGTAGTAATGGCACCTGTTTGAACTTATCAGTATAAAAGACACCTGTGCACACCCTCAAACAGTCTGACTCCAAACTCCATTATGGTGAAGACCAAAGAGCTGTCGAAGGACACCAGAAACAAAATTGTAGCCCTGCACCAGGCTGGGAAGACTGAATCTGCAATAGGCAAGTAGCTTGGTGTGATGAAATCAACTGTGGGAGCAATAATAAGAAAATGGAAGACACACAAGACCACTGATAATCTCCCTCGATCTGGGGCTCCACGCAAGATCTCACCCCATGGGGTCAAAATGATCACAAGACCGGTGAGCAAAATTCCCAGAACCACACAGGGGGGACCTAGTGAATGACCTGCATAGAGCTGGGACCACCGTAGCAAAGGCTACCATCCATAACACTACGCCGCGAGGGACTCAGATCCTGCAGTGCCAGACAAGTCCCCCCTGCTTAAGCCAGTACAAGTTCGGGGCTGTCTGAAGTTTGCTAGAGAGCACTTGGATTATCCAGAAGAGTAATGGGAGAATGTCATATGGTCTGATGAAACCAAAGTAGAACTAGTTGGTAGAAACAAAACTCGTGTTTGGAGAAGACAGAATGCTGAGTTGCATCCAAAGAACACCATAGCTACTGTGAAGCATGGAGGTGGAAACCTGCTTTGGGGCTGTTTCTCTGCAAAGGGATCAGGACGACTGATCCGTGTACATGAAAGAATGAATGGGGCCATGTATCGTGAGATTTTGAGTGCAAACCTTCCAGCAGCAAGGGCATTGAAGATAAAATGTGGATGGGTCTTTCAGCATGATAATGATCCCAAGCACACCGCCAGGGCAACAAAGGAGTGGCTTTGTAAGAAGCATATTAAAGGGACTCTGTCACCTGAATTTGGAGGGAACAATTTTCAGTCATATGGGCGGGGTTTTCGGGTGTTTGATTCACCCTTTCCTTACCCGCTGGCTGCAATAATGGATTGAAGTTCATTCTCTGTCCTCCATAGTACACGCCTGCGTAAAGCAAGATTGCCTTGTGCAGGCATGTACTACGGAGGACAGAGAATGAACTTCAATCCATTATTGCAGCCAGCATGCAGCCAGCGGGTAAGGAAAGGGTGAATCAAACACCCGAAAACCCCGCCTCTATGGCTGAAAATTGTTCCCTCGAAATTCAGGTGACAGAGTCCCTTTGAGGTCCTGGAGTGCCCTACCCAATCTCCAGATCTCAACCCCATTGGAAATTAGGGAGTTGAAAGTCTGTGTTGCCCAGCGACAAGCCCAAAACATCACTGCCCTAGAGGAGATTTGCATGGAGGAATGGGCCAACATACCATGAACAGTGTGTGCCAACCTTGTGAAGACTTACAGAAAACATTTGATCTGTCATTGCAAACAAAGGATATATAGCAAAATATTGAGATGAACTTTTGTTAATGACCAAATATTTATTTTTCAACATAATTTGCAAAATCAGTCTTGCCAAATCAGATAAGGTGTTTTTCAGGATTTGTTTTCTCAATTATGACTCTAATACACTGTGTGCAGAATTATTAGGCAAGTTGTATTTTAGAGGATTGTTTTTATTATTGGTTAACAACTATGTTCTCAATCAACCCAAAAGACTCAAATATCAAAGCTTAATATTTTTGGAAGTTGGAGTGTTTTTTTTATTTTATTTTAGATTTGGCTATCTTAGGAGGATATCTGTTTGTTCAGGTAACTATTACTGTGCAGAATTATTAGGCAACTTAATAAAAACCAAATATATTTATTTTCACCAGGTAAACCAATATAACTACACAACATTTAGAAATAAACATGCAAAAACAAAACCCCAGAAAATGAGTGACCAATATAGCCACCTTTCTTTATGATGACACTCAACAGCCTTCAATCCATAGATTCTGTCAGTTGCTTGATCTGTTTACGACCAACATTGCGTGCAGCAGCCACCACAGCCTCCCAGACACTGTTCCGAGAGGTGTACTGTTTTCCCTCCCTGTAGATCTCACATTTTATGAGGGTCCATAGGTTCTCTATGGGGTTCAGATCAGGTGAACAAGGGGGCCATGTCATTATTTTTTCTTCTTTGAGACCTTTACTGGCCAGCCACGCTGTGGAGTAGTTGGAGGCATGTGATGGAGCTTTGTCCTGCATGAAAATCATGTTTTTCTTGAACGATACCGACTTCTTCCTGTACCATTGCTTGAAGAAGTTGTCTTCCAGAAATTGGCAGTAGGTCTGCGAGTTGAGCTTCACTCCATCCTCAACCTGAAAAGGTCCCACAAGTTTATCTTTGATACCAGCCCATACCAGTACCCCACCTCCACCTTGCTGGCGTCTGAGTCGGAGTGGAGCTCTCTGCCCTTTACTGATCCAGCCTCTGGCCCATACATCTGGCCCATCAAGTGTCACTCTCATTTCATCAGTCCATAAAACCTTTGAAAAGTCAGTCTTAAGATATTTCTTGACCCAGTCTTGACGCTTTATCTTCTGTTTCTTGTTCAAAGGTGGCAGTTTTTCAGCCTTCCTTACCTTGGCCATGTCCCTGGGTATCGCACACCTTG